>NW_028270151.1:40542250-40885048 GCF_037043375.1 Chiloscyllium plagiosum
AACAGTGTTGGGGAATCTATGTAGTGGCTGGCATAGGGAAACTATGCCTCCATCTACCTCAGCCCCTGCTGCTGGAAACAAAAGCAGAACTTTGTGATCTTGCTGCCCAAGTAGAAACATTATTCAAGGCCCTTACCCATTAAGCCATTCAAAAAGAACCTCAAGTCTGCCCTGTGGCTTATCACCATCCATAATGAAAAGTAAGAATTCAAACAACATTCAAATACTTGTAGCAAGTAAAGATTTTCACATAAATCAAGTCTAGCAAAGCACTTAAGCATACACTCCCATCTCAGTCTCTCTCACGGAATGACAAAAGAAAATCATTTGATAATGTTCGCTCCCAACTTGTAAAGATCAACAGCAGTTTCTATATTTGTCAGGTTACAATGCATTTGTGCGACTTGATATCAACACAGCGGTTTACATGGTGTTTTGACCAAGATTTAGAACTCAACTATATTATCTGGTTATTTATCTCACGATAATCAGACCTCGATGTATGTAAACTTTCTGTGCTTTTGTCATTTCAAAAGTGATGACATTTCAAAAGCACTGCAACAGCAGTAAAGCAATTTGAAATGGCAGTATATTGTAAAAATGCATAATTTCTTTCTAGGTTCTTGGTCTGCCCTTATGAAATTTATCAAAAGTCTGCTGGGTCTGAATCTTGAACAAGTCTTCAACGAAAATTTGTTGCAAAGTTTTCACCAGATCTTCAATTCAATATCAAATCATTCCGACCATTTTAAAATTGAATGACAGAGCCATAATCAAAATAATAAATCTGGAAAATTATACATCAGTAGCTAAAATAATTTGGTGATGGGTGATATGATAAAGGGTGATATGATAAAGGATGGGCAAACAATTGGTCGCCAGAGATGAATTAGTAAATGGATAAATGATGGCAGGGGATGTTACGAGAGCTCAGATAAGATTAGATATTGATAACAGAACAAACAAAGCCTAAGTAGTTTACAAAGTAATTGGAAGAATTCTACATCTTAAAACAGCCACGATGCAGCTTATATAAGTTTTCTACTTCTGCACGATAAAAACTACACTTTCCATTCATTATCAAGAGAGAGTAAATATTCTAATTTATATTAAACAAAAATCACAAAATAATGACACATGAGGATGGCCATCCACAGGCACATCTTATTTGTCCTATTGCACCATTCAATTGGTTCCAGGATTGTAACTGTCACTTATCTACATAGCAGGTCATTCCATACACTCATCACATTGTACGAAGCATAATTTCCTGCGTTTTAGACTGAGCTGTCTACTCTGCTAAGCTGTTTCTTCTTCTGATACTCTTCCATTTTTTATTTAAATGTTCAGAATTTCCTCTCAGCAAAATTCAAAGGCACTCATATTTATCAAACTGAACACAATCTCTATTGTCGTTTCTTCACCATTCACCTCTGTGATTAGGCAACGCAAGGCCATTTATCCTCATTTTCAATCTCTGGTGGCGAGCATCAGGTCTAGAGGGGGCCTGGACTTTGTGAGATCACAAGTCATTCACTGAGTTCAATGCTCTCCATTTTGCCTGCAATAACTCTACGGCTTTTGTTAGTTATTAAGAATCTCTGTGCCTTCCTCAGGCAGCATCCGAGGAGCAGGAAAAATTGACATTTCAGGCATAAGCCCTTTGGGGGGTGGAGAGATAAATGGGGGAGAGAGGGAGGTGTTGGGAAGGTAGCGGAGACTGCAATAGGTGGATGGAGGTGGGGGTAAAGATGATAGGTCGGAGGGGAGGGTGGAGCAGATAGATGGGAAGGAAGATGGGCAGATGGGACGGGTCAGGAGGACAGTGCAGAGCTGGAAGGTGGGAAGTAGGGTAAGGTTGGAGGAGGGGAGGGGAGGGGAAATGAGGAAACTGGTGAAATCCACATTGATGCCATAGGGTTGGAGGGTCCCAAGGCAGAAGAGGAGGCATTCTTCCTCCAGGCATCCATTGGTAAGGGAATGGCAATGGCGGAGGCCCAGGACTTGCATGTCCTTGGCAGAGTGGGAGGGGTTGTTGAAGTGTTCAGCCACTGGCCAGGGGTGTTGGTTGGTGCTGGTGTCCCAGAGATGTTCTCTGAAGTGCTCTGCGAGTAGGCATCCTATCTCCCCAATGTAGACGAGACCACATTGGGAGCAATGGATACAGTAAATGACATGTGTGGAAGTGCAAGTGAAACTTCGATGGATGTGGAAGGCTCCTTTGGGGCCTTGGACATATGCTGGGGGGGGGGGGGGAAGGTGTGGGCACAGGCTTTACAATTCCTGCAGTGGCAGGGAAAGGTGCCAGGAGGAAGGGTGGATTGTTAGGGGGAGTGGACCTGATGAGGTAGTCACTGAGGGAACAGCCTTTACGGAAAGCAGATAGGAGTGGGGAAGGAAATATAACCTTGCCCCAGCCCCACTCCCCTCCTATTTATCGCTCCATCCCCAAGGTTCCCAGCCTCATTCCTGATGAAGGGCCTTTGCCCAAAACATCAATTTTCCTGCTCCTCGGATGCTGCCTGACCTGCTGTGCTCTTCCAGCACCACACTCTTGACCCATCTTCGATAACTCCAGTGCTTTGTCAATTACAGGTTCGGTCCGGTCAGTCGGTCCGGTCCGGTCCGGTCCGGTCCGGTCAATTCAATACCTCCCCCTTTTCAATTTTAAAACCTTCAAGGGACCTGCCCAGCATCATACCTTTGGTAAAGACAGATGCAAAGTATCAATTTAATACCAGCAATGCTCCTTCCTTCATGCATACACCTGCTTTCTAAATCAGCTCTACTGTTCCTTTCCCACCCTTTAGCACATAGAGCACTGCAGATTATTTTGGAATCCCTTATTAGTTGCTGGTCTCTTTTCATAGTCTCTTCACTATTCTTATGTTTTCCCTTTCCCTTGGAAATTGCCATGATCAGCATTATTCTGACTATAATGTCACCTGACAGTCATTAAACATGCTTATTTTCACCTTAAATTTCTCGTCTTCTCGGGTGCTTGGGATTTATGTGCCCTGCCTTTCCAATTTGTGGGAATATTACTTGCCTGTACTCAAACAAGCAAATCTTATCGAAAGCTCATTGTTCAGATACTGTATTGCCTGCCAACCTTCTGTTCTAAATGATGTGGGTCCAATCCATTCTCACACATTCAAGTTGACTTTCCCCTAGTTAATTATTCATGTATTCATTAATAAATCAGTTATATAAATAGTGAACTAAAGCAATCCCATACGGATCCTTGTGAAATACCATTTACCACTCTGAACAACTACTTTTAAACCCTAACCTCAGGTATGTTTTGTAGCTAGCTTGCTTTTCAATTACTTGTTATCGGACTACCAACACATTGTCTACATGGACTTCAGCAGGGCATTCAACAAGGTTTCACATGGTAGACTGGTTAGCAAGGTTAGCTCATAGGCGATCTGGGGAGCTAGCCATTTGGATACAAAATTGGCTCAAAGGTAGAAGACAGAGGGTGGTGGTGGAGGGTTGTTTTTCAAACTGGAGGCCTGTGACCAGTGGTGTGCTGGGTCCACTGCTATTCATCATTTATATAAATGATTTGGAGGCAAATATAGGAGGAGGTATTATTAATAATAGTTTGCAGATGACACCAAAATTAGTGGTGTAATGGACAGCTGAGACGCTATCTCAGAGTACAAACAGGACCTTGATCGGATGGCGGACAGAGTTTAATTTAGATAAAGTGAAGCATTGCATTTTAGTAAGGCAAACCAGGGCAGGACTTATACAGTCAAAGGTAGGGCCCTGGAGAGTGTGGCTACACAAAGTGACCCAACAGTGCAGGTGATATTTCCTTGAAAGTCAAGTCACAGGTGGATACAATAGTGAAGAAGGCATTTGATATGCCTGCCTTTATTGGTCAGAGCATCGAATGTAAGAGTTGAGAGGTCATGTTGCAGCTGTATAGGACATTGGTTAGGCCACTTTTAGAATACTGCATTCAATTCTGGTCTCCCTGCTATAAGAGGAATGTTGTGCAACTTGAAAAGGGTTCAGAAAGGATTTACAAGGATATCATGAGGAAAGGCTGAGGCACTTGGGGTTGTTTTCATTGGAGAAAAGAAGGTTTAGGGGTGACTTGATAGAGGTGTACAAGATGATTAGTGGTTTAAATAGGGTTGACCGTGAGAACCTTTTTCCACGTATGGAGTCAGCTATTACAAGGGGGCATAGCTTTAAATTAAGGGGTGGTAGGTATTGGACAGATGTTAGGGGTAGGTTCTTTACTCAGCGAGTCATGAGTTCATGGAATGCCCTGCCAGTAACAGTGGTGGACACTCCCTCTTTATGGGCATTTAAGCGGGCATTGGATAGGCATATGGAGGATAGTGGGCTAGTATAGGTTAGGTGGGCTTGGATCGGCGCAACATCGAGGGCCAAAGGGCCTGTACTGCGCTGTATTCTTCTATGTTCTATGTTCTATCACCGGGATTGGAGAGTTTCATCTGTAGGGAGAGTTAGGACTTTTTCCCCGGAGCATCTGAGGATATGTGGTGATCTTGTAGAAGTTTCTAAAATCATGAGGGGCATGATAGGATGAATAGCCAAGTCCTTTTCCTCGGATAAGAGAGTCCAAAACTAAAGGGCATAGGCTTAAGGTGAGACGGGAAAGATTTAAAAAGGGGCCTGCGGGGCAGCTTTTTCATGCAGAGGGTGGTGTGTGTATGGAATGAGTTACGTGAGGAAGTGGTGGAGGCTGGTACAATTACAACATTTAAAAGGCATCTGGATGGTTATATGAATAGGAAGGCTTTAAAAGAATATGGGTCAAAAGCAGGCACATGGGACTAGATTAATTTAAGATATCTGGTTGGCTTGGCCAAGTTGGACCAAAGGGTCTGTTTTTACGTTGTATAACTTTAAATGACTCCAAGTTCTGATCTTAGTTAAGAGTCCACAATCCTTGAAATCATGCTGTTAAATCATCTCTGCTCCTCAAAGATCCGTACATCATTGCTAAAGTGCAGTGAGCAGAATTAGTTCCAATATTCTGGTTTGATGCATCCAGAATTTTAATGTAGCTTCAGTATAATGTTTGTTTCCAAACTGTAACTTCGAGCTCAATTGGCTGGACAGCTCATTAGCGTTGCAGAATGAGGTCAACAGTGAGAGTTCAAACCCCATACCGACTGAGGTGATCATGGAGACTGTCCATCTCAAATTTCTCCCCTCACCTGTGGCATGGTGACCCTCAGGTTAGGCCACAAGTTGTCTCTATTGAGAGAACAGCCTGTGGTGAATTTACCTTACACCCTAACCATATACTTAACACAGAACAACGAGGAATGAGAAACATGACCAACTCCACCACTTAAGAATATGAATAATAAATGACAAAAATTAAATACTTTTCACAGTATATCTATGGCAAATTTTGCATCTGTAAAGGTTTTATATGATTCTAAAAAAGAGCTTAGCACACTGTGTGATTCCCTTCTGTATTGTATGATTTGATAATTCTGCAGTTGAAATTCACCAAAGGCGAAAGTTCATCGATTATTCTGGAAGTAGGTGGTGGAGGGAGATGTTAGAAGTCATTGGAAAGTCAAAAGTAGATCATTCTTTGAGGCATACAAGTTTGGAAGGCAACCAAAATACAACTGCAGCCAAACACTGCTCTTCTTGATACCAGAGAGGTGGGAGTAACTCTGCTGAGCATCGAGATGGCCTTACAAAATTAGAGTAATCGGAAATGAAGGGGAAAGTTTACTGTTTGGGAGTCATACCCAGCACTAAGGAAAAGAGGACTCCGGGGTTTTGGAGCTCAATCACTTTAGCACAAATTCCTCAGTTAAGTGTCTTAGGCCCAACCTTCTTCACCAATAATCTTCCCTCCATTAATTTAGAAGTGAGGATGTTTGTGAATGACTGTACAATGTTCCACACCATTTGTGGTACCCCAGTAGTTGAAACGATCTGTGTCCAGATGTAGCAATTACAGCTGACAGGTAACATTCGCACCACAAGTGCTGGGTAATAACCAGCCCCAATAAAAGAATCTAACCACTGCCTCTTCACATTCAGTGGCATTATCATCATTGAATCCCCCACTAAAACCAACATCCTGGGGGATCCCATTGACCAGAAAGTGAACTAGCCGTATAAGTACTGTGGCTATAATGGCAGATCAGAGGCCAGGAATCCTGCATAGAGTAACTCAAATCCTCACTCGTCAAAGTCTGTCCACAAGGCAGGTTTCAGGAGTGTGTTGGAAACTAGATGGTGACAGTGACAATTCCTGACATGAAAGCCAGGGTTTACCTGGTGACTCCAGTTTGTTGCTTGTTCCTCCATCTTAGACACCAATCACCAACATCTCAAGGTACACTCCATGGACAGTGACCACACAAACCCCTGTCCACAGACATTGGTATTCGGCACATACAAGTCTCATCACACCTTCTGGCACATCCTCAATCATTTGCTTTCCAAACTAGAGCACCTCAAAAGAATGCTATATATTTCTGACTCTCCAATTCCCCCTCATCCCACCTTTAATAGCAGAACTCCCAGTTCAAATTCTGTGGAGTTCAAGTTAACCAGAATTATCCAATAGTACAATGCAGAAGGAAGCCATAGTAATCCCAGCTCTTTCTGCATTTCACTATTGCACATCGGCATCTTTCATTGCATTGTTGCTGCAGAATTTTGTTTGTACAGTGATAGGGATCCAATTCATGGATCAGAGCAGAGCACACCTTAGGTGTCATGCTTGTTGTCTTAGTCTCCCTGATTTTACATCTTCTTGGATGCTCACTGTATAACTGCCTTGTCTTGTTTATAGACATTTAACCCCTCAGCCAGAGTGTAAAGGCTCAAAATGTGCAGACACAAAGCCAGGCAGCTTTTCGTCATTGCCAGCAGAGAATAGGCAAGGGGTTGAATGTGCTACTGTATGGCACTGTGCTGCATCAATCTTACACTGCAGCATGTGCCACAGCATATGCAGCAAACACACAGCCATGTCTCAAAGCCTGAAAGGAGTAGACCTCAGTCAAAAAAAAAGGGAGACACAGTAATTAGTCAGTCAATGCCAGTGTCAATATCAGACAGCATCTTTTTTTTGGTGATGGAGGCGGTCCAGGACCTGCATGTGCTTGACGGAGTGGGAGGGGAAGTTGAAGTGTTTAGCCATGGGGCGGTGGGGTTAGTTGGTGCAGGTATCCCAGAGATGTTCTCTGAAAAGTATCAATATCAGTCTTTGTTATTGTAGGCAACATTGGTGAGCAGCACAGAATCAATAGCAGCACAATTAGTAAAAGCAGGCAGACTTAGTTCATGAACTTTACTGACTGGATTGCCACAGATTAAATAATACCAATTTAAGAATTATTGACTGAATAAAATGCTGAAGCTTCACTAATATGCTTTAGGTAGAATCTTAAGTTATAGCACTTCCAGCTGATTTCTATTCTACACGGCATTTTGAAATCCAGGTAGCAGGATAACTCAGTCGGAGATTAAACAGTATTGTCTCAAGCTCAAAAAACTAACTTCTGACATTCTTTACACCCTACATTTCAGCATTCCAGGTATTATACAATGCCATGCTAATAGGCCTGGACTGGCAAAAAAAGAGCAAAAGATCTAAATCTGCCAGGCTGGTGGAAAGTTGAGCCAGGAGAACTTCACCACTCAAATAACCCAAAGAAAAAAAACGCTAAAAACAAAAGTTAAGAGAAACAGTATGATTCATCTACAGATATTAAGATAGGTGCGTGCTCAAAACAAGAGATAAGGAATTTTAATCCTGAAATATCAAAGCACAGAACACTCAAAATCCACCTTGCTGTGCCAGTAATCCTCAAATAGATGGCTCAGATCCTCAGGTGAAGGCAACTGTATTGACATCCAAACTAATTTGCTTTTTCCTAATTTCCACTTATTCTGTCATGGACCCCAATGGAGAAATGTTTCATGATCTCAGGAAAGCCACATTATTCAGATCTCTTTTCCTAAATAATAAAAATATCCCCCTCTGTAGTGCAATGAAAGCAAGACCTGCTCATACCCCACAAACGATGCAGTAAACCTCCAGCTCCCTATTTACAATGCTGAACTCTCAGATTGAAATTTGAATGGCCAAGCACATTCTGACAAATCTCAGGGTAAGACCAATGCCAAAGTTCTAAGAATTGGCACAAAACAACATCAGAAAACCATGGCAACTACAAGTCAACTTACTTCTATGCAACTAAAATAAACAAACCTGGGAATTCAAATGACTTAGAGTGGAAACAGAGTCTTTGGTTTAACCAGTCTATGCTGAACATAATCCCAAACTTAAACCAGTCCCATCCGCCTTCTCCTGGCCCATATCCCTCCAAACCTTTGTTCATATACTTATCCAAATGTCTTTTAAAATGTTGTAATTGTACCCACATCCATCACTTTCTCAGGACATTCATTCCATACATGAACCACCTTGTGGGTAAAAAACAAAATTGCCTTACGTCTTTTCTGATTCTCTCTCCTCTCATCTTAAAAATGTCCCTTAGTTTTGAAAGCCCCCATCCTAGAGAAAGTCAACTACCATTAACTCTAACTATACCTCCCATTATTTTATAAACTTCTATTAGATCACCTATCAGTGAAGAAAGTCCCAGCCTATGCAGCCTTTCTTTATGACTCAAACCTCCCATACCCTGCAACATCCTGGTAAATCTATTCTGAGCCCACTCCAGCTTGATAATATCATTTCCTATAACTGGGCAACCAGAACTGGACACAGTACTCCAGAAGAGGCCTCACCAATGTACTGTGCAACCTCAACATGACTTCCCAACTCCTATACTCTACAGACCGAGCAATGAAGGCAAGTATGCCAAATGCCTTTTTCAACCATCCTGTCTATTTTATTGATACAAACGTCAAAGAGTTATGTACCTGAACCCAGAGGTCCCTCTGTTCTACAACACTACCCAAGGCCCTACCATTAATTGTATAAACCCTGTCCTTGTTTTGTGTAGCAAAATTGCATTTCTCCAGAGTGAACTCCATCTGCCATTTTTTCAGCCCATTGACCCATTTGTAAATCTTAGAAAACCTTCCCGACTGTCTGCAATGGTTTCCCCATTTTGTGTTACAGGAAGAGATACCCCAATATCATCCATCAACATGTAAAACTTAACTTCCCACTCTGCTGACAGTGTGAGAATCATTGTCAATAAGAAGTGTTTGCTGGATGTGAAGCACAAATAGCAAAAAAAGGTTTATCTGATTTACCAGGAGTTACGTAAGGTTAGTAGTACACATTAGTAGTATTGGACCTGACCAGGAGCTAGAATTGAAACGCCTGCACTCAATTGAATAGAGCCACATTCTTTATTGCAATATTTAATTTCTTCCAAAGTTACATAATTTTTCAGTACTAAACCCAATATAAATAAGGATTATCTGAAACTGAATGATCAAAAACTGTTAATTATTTAAAATGTTAACTCTTCACTTAATAAGGATGGTACCTGTCCACAGAAGGAAAGGAACAGGGTACCTATCATGAGTCACCTGTTTAGAAGAGATGGGATAGAGAAAAAGCAACACAAGTTAGCGAGATTTGAGAAGATTTGTCACTCAGGTTGAGATTCTGGGTGTAGGTTTGCCCACTGAGCCTGTAGATTGGTTTTCAGACATTTCATCACCATACTGGTAACATCAGTGAGCCACCAGATGAAGCGCTGGTGGCATGGCTCACTTTTTATTTTTGTCTTTCCTTGGGTTGGTGTCATAATTTCCCACAGTGACATAATTTCCTGCAGTGACATCATTTCCTGTTCTTTTTCTCTGGGAGGGCTGGGGGAGGTAGATGGTAAATGGGATCCAAATCAGTGTGTTTGTTGATAGAGTTCCGGTTAGCATGCCATGCTTCTAGGAATTCTTGTGCGTGTCTGTTTGGCTTGTCCTAGGATGGATGTATTGTCCCAGTCAAAATGTGGTCCTTCCACATCTGTATGTAAAGATACTAGTGAGAGTGGATCATGTGTTTTTGTGGCCAGTTGATGTTCATGTATCCTGGTGGCTAGTTTTCTGCCTGTTTGTCCAATGTAGTATTTGGTATAGTTATTGCAAGGTATTTTGTAAAGGACATTAGTTTTGTTTGTTGTCTGTATAAGCTCTTTCAAGTTCATTAGCTGCTGGTTTATTGTGTTGGTGGGTTTGTGGGATACCATGATCCCAAAAGGTCAGAGTAGTCTGGCAGTCATTTCAGAGATGCCTTTGATGAAGGGAAAGTGGATAGGGTTTCTGGACGTGTTTTGCCTGCTTGTTGGGGTTTGTGGCTGAGAGAAACAAACAAAAAAAAAATCAGCAGACTGTGTTCATTGGGTAGCCATTCTTTTTGAATACACGGTATAGGTGATTTTTCTCTGCTCTGCGTAGTTCCTCTGTGCCACAGTGTGGTGGCTCATTAAAATAATATTTTAATGCAGCTTCGTTTGTAGGTGTTGGGATGATTGCATCTGTTGCTCTGTTTTTGGTAAATGTGTTGTTTTCCTGTAGACCCTGATTTGGACATCCCTATTGGCTGTACACTCTCTGCAAAATCTAAAAGTGGCAGTTTTCCTCCTCTTTAGTGAATTTTATTCCAGTAAGGGTATTAGATTTTTTTTAAAGATTAGATTACTTACAGCGTGGAAACAGGCCCTTCGGCCCAACAAGTCCACACCGACCCGCTGAAGCGCAACCCACCCAGACCCATTCCCCTACATTTACCCCTTCACCTAACACTACAGGCAATTTAGCAATGCTAATTCACCTAACCTGCACATTTTTGGACTGTGGGAGGAAACCGGAGCACCCGGAGGAAACCCATGCAGAAACGGGGAGAATGTGCAAACTCCACACAGAGTCGCCTGAGGCCAGAATTGAACCCGGGTCTCTGGCGCTGTGAGGCAGCAGTGCTAACCACTGTGCCACCGTGCTGCCCATTATTGATGGCCTTGAAGGTTTCCTCGAAATGCTTTGTTTGGTGATGACAAAAGGGGTCAACCACACAGCAGACCCAAAGTTTGGGTTGCATGGTCGGCATAGCTGTTTGTTTGAGTCTCTGCATTACTGCCTCCGTGAAGAACCCTGATATCGGAGATCCCATAGCTGTACTGTTGGTTTATCTGTAGGTTTTGTTGAAGGTGAAGTGGGTGGTAAGGCATAGGTCCACTAGCTTGAAGACATTGTCCTTGCTAATGAAGTTGGTGGTGTTTGGGCTAGATGTCTTTGGGTCTTCTAATAGTGTAATCAGTGTTTCCTTGGCTAGGTTGATGTTGATGGATGTGAACAGGACTGTTACGTCAAATGAGATCATTATTTCATTGTCTTCTATCTTGATGTCTTTGATTGTCTTCTGGGGTGGAGTGGATGGAGTGGCGCGAGTCTTCTACTAAGTGTTTTAGTCTTTGATATAGCTTCTTGGCCAATCTGTAAGTTGGTGTTCCACGTAGTAAGACTATGGGTCACGGGGGTGAGGGGTACTCCTGGTTTGTCAATTTTGGGTAATCCGTAGAAGCTGATGTGTTGGAACTGTCTGTTTTTTTTTCTTTAGAAGTTGGTCTTATTTATTTCTCCAGATTTCTGAAGTGTTTGAGTAGGGCTGTGATTCGGTTCTCCAATTGTGGGGTCGGGTCTATTGCCACTTGTTGGTAAGTGTTGGTATCTGTAAATAGTGCATTTCATTTCTCAATGTAGACTCTTCAATTTAAAATGACTGTCAAGCGTCCTATGTCTGCACGTAGGATAACAATGTTATTATTGTTTTTTGTCTTTCTTCTTGTGTATGGAGTGTATTTCCTTCCGTTTTCCTGCTTAATGTTGGTGTGACCGTCGGTCTGATGGCTTGCTGGTTTCTGTGAGTTGGTTGTCTTTCAGTATTGTTTCAAATGCTGATAAGAAAACTTTGTCCACATCCTGGAAATTGTAATTTAATCCACTTACTAATTTTTTCAGTGTCTGTTAAGGGTTGGTCAGATAAGTTTCCTAGCCATGCTTCTGTGTGGTCAGTATTGTTATTTTATGTAAATTTGTCTAATTTTCTCTGCAGGTCAAGTTTTTTCATTTTGTGTTTGTCGCTGTCTAATGCTGTACTGTGTCTGTCCATTCATGGTCTATTGCATTAGTGAGTAAAGGTTTTTTTTAAACTCACAAATGAAGCTGCATTAAAACATTTCAATGAGACACCACACACTGTAGCAGAGGAACTACACAAAAGCAGAGGAAATCACCTATACTGTGTATTAAAAAAGAACAGGTACTGAATGAATACAGTCTGCCGATTTCTCAGCAACAAACCCAACAAGCAGACAAAACACATTTGGAAACCCTAGCCACTCTCCCCTACATCAAAGGCATCTCTGGAAATGACTGCCAGACTACTCAGACCTCTTGCAATCATGGTAACTCACAAACCCACCACCACACTAAAATAGCAGCTAATGAACTTGAAAGACCCTATACGGACAAACAAACAAGTATCATTTACAAAATACCTTGCAAGAACTGTACCAAACACTACATTGGACAAACAGGCAGAAAACTAGCCACCAGGATATATGAACATCAACTAGCCACAAAACGACATGACCTACTCTCACTAGTATCCTCACATACTGATGAGGAAGGACACCACTTCAACTGGGACAATACATCCATCCTAGGACAAGCTAAACCAAGACACATGAGAATTCCTAGAAGCATGGCATTTCAACCGGAACTCTATCAACAAACACTGACTTGGATTCCATTTACCACCCCTCGAGAAAAAGAACAGGAAGTGACATCACCAACCCAAGGAAACCTGAACACAAATAAAAAGTAGGCCATGCCACCAGCACTTCATCCGGAGGCTCACTGATGATGTTACTTAGTATGGTGACAAAATGTCTGAAAACGAACCTTCCAGCTCAGCGAACAAACCTCCATCCACAAGCAATGCAAGTGTTTTAAATTACCCACTAAGTGAACATGATGAATACAATTTTAAAATATGGAAGATTGCAGCTTTCCAGTACTTTTACTCATTCTATTCACTGTAATTGACAAGCATTTTATTAAACATTTGACATCTACACTGCCTGAACAAGCTGCTTACTAACATTGTGAAGTAGAGACAAAATATTATGTACACCACTATTATAACCTCTCAAACAAAATTTTTTGTTAGCCTCTGATATTGCAGGCTTTGGAAATATCAATGAAGGATGTCAAACGAAATCTCTCTCTAAAGGTTGCCTTCATCCAACAAATAGAGCTCTGCATTAAGGTAGTGATATGCAAATTTTATATCGTTTGTTACTTCTCCAACTTTTCAAAGGAATAAGCCAGTGGAAGGTGGGAAATTCTTTCACAAAATCATTCCATGAGAGTTTCAGATACCTTGAATCAAGTTGTTGTAAACATGAGTGTTCACTTGGAGATATTGTCACACAATCCTCTTGATCTTTGAGGAAAGAAAATTCACAAAATATAGCACCAGGATGTGGATGTGCAAGAACAAGTGAGAGACAGAATGTGTTCGTAAGTTTAGTAAAATCAAAGTGACTTTTGATGGTTTTAAAAACGCATCTGTTCTATACAATCATAACTTCTATGCCTTGTTCACTATCCTATCTGCGACTCCACTTTCAAAGAAATATGAACCTGCATTGCAAGGCATCTGGATGGGTATATGAATAAGAAGGATTTAGAGGGATATGGACCAAGTACTGAGAAATAGGACTAGATTAACTTAGGATATCTGGTTAGCATGGGCAAGTTGGACCAAAGGGTTCATTTCTATGCTGTACATCTCTATGCCTCTAAATCCTATGGATTCCAGGATTTTAGCTTCAGCACAAAAATTTGTTCTCCCAAAGGGTTAAGTGAAAAGCTTTGGAGATTTTCAAACTGTAAAAAAAATTACTAGCTTTTAGCAAACAGGAGAACAGATTCAACAAATAAATTTGAACCTGGGAGAGGGAGGGAGTGTAGCATTGTATCATGGATGATAAAAAGGTCCCAAATTCAGCTCAGAAGTACATTTGGGCTATAGTCATGTGTGTTCAGCCGGTCTCAGGTTCTGCCTTAATAGAAAATTAGCCTGAAGCTCCACTCCTGATCAACATTTAGAGACATCTATTAAAAAGTATAATTATAGATTAAAGAGCATGCAAGTCAATGTGGCTTGATACCCAAGTGACTGTACACATTGTTGACACTGTGCTGAGCCCACTTTGGTCTTGGAACTATAGCGTATTCCCTAACACAAGTTATTATCAGAGTTTGGGAGGATGGGGATGTTGTTAAAGTAACTCTAGCCTTAAAATATACATCTAAATCTGGACTCATGCATTCTACAAATATAGAACAACAACTTTCAACTAAAATGGAAAATGAGAATTAAACAATGGTCACTTTGCTAAGTCTTTGGTAAGCTAATTAATCACTAATTGAACTAAGTGAACTAATTAATAACTAACAAGTTTGTGATAAAAAGAGAAACTAATCTATTGTTAATACCCAGTTTAAACTAAAGTGGATTATCCAAAAGGTTAAACATTACATAAGCATTTTAGTTTTTGATTCTAACCCTTTCTTGTCATGTTAAAGTCACAATTAGTGCAAGGTTTCTTTTAGTTCAACTGAGCAATCAACTTGTCATGAAGTTGCTGCTTTATTCAAATTTAAAACAAGCAACTATTATGCTGGCAAAATAAAATTTTATTCAGCTTTCACATGCATTCAAGTGATACAATGACATTGTAAGAATATACACTACAATCAGTGTCCTGCATCAATCCCACACATTTCTACCCAAAAGGTCAAGTTACAAATGAAACAAGTTTAGAAGCTGTCAATGCAGTGTATCATATTAAACCAGTTCAACACAATTTGTCTTCAAAGTCTTTTTGAAACAGCTAATGGTTTGTTTTTGCTTTTATTTACTGCTTCTATTGGACTTTTATTGAACTAATTATGAAGGGTTCAAGCTAATTAGGGAAGGTTACATGTTGCAGTTTTCAATAAAAGCACATACTTGAGCAAATTTTCCAAATTGAAATTAGATCATTTTCTTCTAAATTTTAGCCAGAAAATTACAGATAAGCATGTCAAACGTAATTAACAGTGGGTCGTGGAGACCAAAATATTTTTGGATTGTACAATGCAGCCAAGGTATATTTGATGATATGAATTATAAAATCAATCTCACTGCCAAACTTGCTTCATCTACTTGGGGGTGGCACAGTAGTTCAGTGGTCAGCACTGCTGCCTCACAGCACCAAGGACCCGGCTTCAATTCCAGCCCTGGGCGACCGTGTGTTGTTTGCACCTTCTCCCCCTCTGAGTAGGTTTCCTTTGGTTGCTTTGGTTTCCTCCCAGTCCAAAGATAAGCAGGTGAGATACATTTGGCCATGGTAAATGTCTGAGGACGTGTAGGTTAGGTGGGTTAACCATGGTAAATGCAGGGTTATGGCGTTAGGGTACAGGTTGAATCTGGGTGGGGTGCTCTTCAGAGGGTCAGTGCAGACTCAATGGGCCAAATAGTCTCTTTCTGTACTGTAGGAATGACTTGCCCTTTCACCCATCGAAGTATCCTTTATTGTCCAAGCATAATCTGTTCAATTCCAGGAAACAGAGTTTGTTCTTGTCTTTATAAATCCATGATCATAACAATACCAGCCCTGGACTATTTTACCTTCTGTACTAAAGGAAAATTATACCAATGCTTTTCCTGCCCAAATTATGCAAATTCAGTACAGCCCAGAGACTGAATCTGATGCCCTTCACATTTATACATCAGCTACTCCTGGGGTCAACTCATTCTGCTACAGATGATGACTTTAAAGTGGTGCTTTTCTATTCTTCACTGTCTGTACTCTTCATGCAGATGGGTGAGAGAACATGTGCAAATGAGAGAATAGAGAGATGTAGTGATATCAGAGTCTGGCTCAAATTAAAATTCTTTCTCCATTATAATCAAGGAGACAATTTGTTTAGTATTTATTCAAAGTAACATTTGGGACCCTTGGGCACAATAACAGTTTTTAGTTCTAAATAAAAGGTCTGTCCCTTAAATATCAATTCAGCTGTTTGTCGGTCTGTCTATGGAGAAGATGGATTATGTAATTCCAGTTTTTTTGTCTCAAAATATCCCACATGCCCTTTTCTAATTTTGACTTGTACAATTAAGTAATTAATACTCAACAAAACAAGGGACAAACTTGTATTACCATAATAGAAAGACCACTTTGTTGCTGATTTACTTCTGCCTGCAATCCGAGAAGGAAATAGTCTCATAACACATAGAAAATCTATTGTTGTATAAAATATCATGCATACACGGCTGTATATTACACTTTCTCAGCTAAGTCGGAGTTGTGTGGAGTTTTTTTTGAAAGGTCTCTCACTGCTTCTTACCACACTTGTTTCATCCTCACATCTAACTTTACTATGCAATGCTCCCGGAACAACTAGCCAATCAATCAACAGATATCCTGGAGTTAACTGGCATCTCTTGCACTTGTGCCATCTTTAAAAGCCTGTTGTGCACTGAGACAAGCACCATCAGCCTCTGCAGTTCCTGACATATGCTCTGGGTATGTACAATGTCAACTAGGTATGGCCAGTATACAAAAAGCACGACAAACATAACCTGGCCAATTACTACCGCATCAGTCTCCTCTTAATCATCAGTAAAGTGATGGAAGGTGTCATCACCAGTGCTATCAAGCAGCACCTGCTCAGGCATGCTCTGTTCAGGTTCCACCAAGGTCACTCAGCTCCTCACCTCATTACAGCCTTGATACAAAGATAGACAAAAAGAGTTGAATACCAGAGGTGAAGGGAGTGTGACAACCCTTAGCATCAAGACTATATTTGATCAGGTGTTGCACCAAGGTGGCCAAGCAAATCTGGAATAAATAGGAATTGGCGGAATACTCTCCACTGGCTGGAGTCATACCTGTCTTGTAGGAAGATGGTTGTGGTTGTTGGAGGTCAGTCACCTCAGCTCTGGGGTGGTGGGGGTAAAAAAAAAAAAAAGAGAAGCAAAATAAAATGCACCAGCTGTACAGACAACTACCTGGGGCTCTTGCTGGATATGGTGGGGGTAATACAGCATTTTCTCCTTCCTCTGCGGTTGGCAGTGGAAGCCACAGCACTCGGCCACGCCAGCTTGGTTCAAGGTTGCCAACCGGGTTAAAGCAGGCTCAGCCATCAGGAGGAATGCCAGCAACGTAGGAAGGTCAATGTCCTCTTCACTCCGCCTGCATAACCACCATCATCTTCTGTTACCTTACATTCGCTCTCTCCCTGTCACTGTACCCATCTCCGACCAAGACGTATGCTCTACCACCCCAAATACTGCCTGCAACATCTTCCCAATTTCTCACCAATCCAAAACATGTAAAAACTAACCCTGCATGCTCTCTGCACTGCCTACACACTTGCTTAAGGTACAGATGGGGAGATGACAACAATAATGTTCATGCCTGACTCTTTCCCTGTTGTGGGGTATTTTGCTCACAGATTGAGAGAGAAGTGCCGGTTGTCTGGTGGGCTGTTCATCACTTGCCTTCTCACCCCTTTTTGAGAAGGGGCACCTGACTTTGGCTCCCTCAGGCAGAGTGTGAACTGGTATCAGAGATGCTGCCCTTAGGGGACTGTGGCACAATAAGTTGAGTGAAGACTATCTTCCTGGCATGACTGAGAACGGCTGACAACTGTCAAACTCCTAGCTTTGCACTAACTAGTAAGGCAAGACAGCGGTAACATAAGCATCTTATCTCTAGCTGAGAGAGCAAAATACAAAAAGACAATGCAAAACAGGAATGATGTGAGGATAGGCTCAGATTGAGTCCACAAAGACAGTAGGTGAAGTGACAGAGAGAATGGCCTAGTGGTTTAATCAAGAAACTCAGCTAATGTTCTATGGACAAGGACTCAAAACATGTCACAGAAGATGGTGGAATTTGAATTCACTTTAAAAAGAAATCTGGAGTCAAGAATCTACTAAGTGACTATGAAACTGTTGTCAGCTGTTGAAAACCCCATCTGGCTCACTCGTGATTTCAGGAAAGGAAATCTGCCATCTTCAACTGGTTTGTCCTACATGTAACTCCAAACCTACAGTAAAGTGGTTGACTCTGAAATTTCCTAGCAAGCCACTCCATTCAAAAGCAGCGAGGGACAGGTAATAAATGCTGGCCAGCCATAGACGCCCATGTCTTGTGAGCAAATTAAAAACAAAAACGTAACCTGGTGCACATCCCTGAGCTCGTAAACAAACTTGCAGCAGGGAAGTGCAAAATCATCCTGGGGGTGTGATCTTCGGGTTCTTAGAGGGTGGTAACATATCAGATGTCAATGAGGGATGTGGGTGGCCAGTGCCAAACAAGGGCCCTCTAGGATATCAGTGCCCAGCTTTTAAACTGAGGTCATTTAGAGTGCGCAGTGAGCTGAATCCACCAGGAACATGTCAACTTTTCCCAACATCGAGTTTGTTTGACAAGTTGGTAAGATGGACAGCTGAATATTAAGGAGCTGAGTTTGACCTTAAGGGGTTAAGCAAGTGTTTTCACTGTCAATTGGCATCTCACCACTGCCTAGTGCAAATCTCTACAAAAGCACAAAAAAAAAGCAAGAGTTGCTCCAGACGTTGACATGGGTCCACTTCACTAGGCTCCCTATCCTGCCACATGTCATCACAACCCACATCGCTCAGACCCCTATGGGTTTCTACTCATAGCATTTACAATCTGGTTTACCATTTATCATTCTCAAAATGCTTTTTTTTTTAGAATTAAAATGCAACTACTGAACAAGATCACTTATTGAGTAGATCATTTTTATTTAGTGACGAGAACAAGGCAGGTGTATGAAGGAATTATTTCTTTGGCACGGCAATGAAGAGTTGCTGGGAGAATAGTAGGGGGCCTCTTTTCTGGTACAACATTGATCCCATATATCTGTTCTGAAACTGTTAAAAAAAAAAGGTCCCATTGACCTCAATTTATTTTTTTACAAGTTTCTCAATTTAATTACAGAGCAAGTTTCATTGGGCTTCAGGAAAATTTTAATTTCTTTTATCCAAGGTTGCAAAATCAGTGTGAACAAACATTTGAAAATTAAGGTTTTCAGAATGTAAATATTAAAATATTATTCTGACTTATTGGTGGAGTAATGAGATTAGAGTAAGAATTATTATTAGACAGTTAGAACAATATTTTCATTATCCATTTGAAAATGCAATTCTTTACAAGTGTCTAATGAGTGAGAAGCTGTTATTTAAAGGGAAGGAAAATTATATGAAACTGAAGAATGAGAAAATGGGACATTGTGGTAGGATTAGAATACACAGTTACAATTAAAAAGAGCTAACACTGAAGTGATACAAAATTACCAGCTTCTATACTACAATTTTTGTAACATATTGTTGATTATTGCTGAAATACACCAAAACAAGACAAGTGCAAGATCAGTAATTATAGGTGGGTTCATGGTCAATGGGGTGCTGTAAACATGGTCCATAATCACACAATTTTTCAAAGATAGTAGCTTGCATTGGTAGTGTTTCAAGACATTGTTTTAGTTGATTTACTGACAGAACAAGGGGAAAGTACAGCAAAAAGCTAAAGTTCTCTATTTAGTTAAACAACATGGGTTTCCATTTGGAGCTCCCTGTACCCAAGAGACTCTACAAGGTCATTAGATTTCTAAAATTAATTTAATCGATAGCTGTTGACTCAGCAAATGTCTCTGATACCATGTTCTAATAAAAAAAGGTGATAGCGCTGTTTGTATTAATTAATTTAACTGAATGGATAATGGGAAAGGGAGGAGTCGTTCAAAAGAAGTTTGAAAAATTACTTGCATGCAGTTTGTTCAGAAAATGTGGGTGTTGCTGGCATGGCAAGTGCTAATTGCTCATTTCAAAATGTCTTTGATAAGCTGGTTGAAAACCACCTAGTTGAACCACTGCAAACCAGCTCATGAAAGTACTCGCACAGCATAGTCTGGGAGGGAGCTTCTGGATTCTGGCCAATAATAATAAAAAAAGAGAAAACAATGTATTTCCCCCAAATCAGAACAGGTGGAGCTTGTTGGTGGTGGTGGTGGTTGTTGTGTTCTCATATGCCTGCCTGCCCTTAGCCTTCCAGTTGAATATCAAAAATTTAGGAAAAGCGGTCATAAAAGAACCTTGGAGAGTTATGGCACTGTATCTTATTAATGTTATGGCAGATGAGTGAATGTGCAAGGTGATTGATGGGTCGTTGGTCAAGTCGGTTGCTTTACCTTGGAAGGTATCAAGGTTCTGGAGTGTAATTGCTCATCCAGACAAATGAAGAGCATGCCATCAATTCAGCTTGATATTAGATTTGGTTCAGGTCAAATAATAACACAATAAAACTTCATTCAAAGCTCACAACATAAATATTAAAATGGAAACTTAGTCAGCCCTTTCTGCATAGTGCTATGGGAGCTTTAGGTTTCAAAGAACAGCAAAGGCCTCATTGCACCACAGCCAATGTCACACAACTAAACTACTGCAGATACTGGAATTCTGAAACAAAGACAGCTGGAGAAACTCAGCATCCCTGGCAATATCTGTGGTGAGAGAAACAGAGTTAATGATTTGAATCCCATAGGACTTCTTCAGAATTGAAGGGTTTTGGCAAATGTTTTTATATACTTATGACAAAGGCAGAGGCCCAATGCAAAGACAAAGGGGTTGTGAATGGTGGAGAAAACAAAAAGAGGACAAAAGATATGAAACGTATGTAAAATTAAATTGTGAAAAAAGGAAAAGAATAGGGTACTCTCTAAGAGCAAAGTAAAGAAGACAAAAGTTTTTTGGGGGGCAGTGGGGGAAATGCAAGTAAAATGGTGAATGGTTTCTGAAGTTAGTGAGTTCGACATTGAGAGCTCAAGGCTGTAAAATGCCTAAATGGCTCAATGGCATTGCTGTTCTCTTCCAGCACCACTGATCCAGTAAATGGCTCAATGGCCCGTACTGATTTATTCTATGAAAATGAGGTGTTATTCCTGAAGTGCTTTGCAGTGTTGGAAAATTGCAGCAGGTTAAAAACAGAAATTTCAGCATGAGAGCAAGTTGGTTTATTGAAATGGCAAGCAACTGAGAAGTCAGTTTATTCCTATTGACAAACCATAGGCTTTTCACAAAACAATCACCCAGTCTGCAATTGGTCTCGTCAACACAAAGGATACCGCATAGTGAACAGCGAATACAGTAGATTTGATTGAAAGAAACACTGCTTCACCCGGAAAGCATGTTTGGGGTCGTGGACAGTGAGGAGGGAGGTGGTAAATAGGCAAAAGTTACACCTTCTGCAATTGTATGGGAAGATGCAATGAGGGAGTGAGGTAGGTGTTAGGAGTGATGGTGGCATAGATCAGAGTGTCAAGGAAGAAACAGTCCCTGCAGAATGCTGACACAGTGAAGGAGAGGTGGAAGATGTGCTTGGTGGCAGAAAGTCATCCTTTATTAACTCAGTTTCTCTTTCCATGGATGCTGCCAAACCGGAGAGTTTCTTCAGCATTTTCTTTTAGGTCACAAAATAGAATATGTTGTCGTCACTTATCTCACTGTTTGTGAAACCTTGCTCAGACATAAGTTTATTCTTAATTTATCAGCTCAAGAACATTGCTGTTGGTTCAGTTATCAACAAAAACCATTGAAATGACCATGATCCAGGTCTAGCAATTGATTAAAGATAAGAATTTTTGCAAAATACTGCTTTAACAGCAAACCAGCTACAATTCAGCTTTTAGATAATGTTGACTCAACTTGCCCAGCTATCCCAACATTAACTCAAAAAGACAAACAACGGACATTGCAAGTGCAGGCAGTCAGTAATCAGATGTCTGCCATGTTTGGTATTTTTCAGACTTTAGGGGAACATCATTGAAATTGCTATTTTCTCTCCAGTTTCTTGTCTCCTGGAACTTGCATCACAAAGTTGTGAAGGAGTAATGTGCTTGCATAAAACAAACCACACTTGCTGACCTAGTTTTCAAGTCCAAAGTATTTTAAAACTTCCAGTGTCACCTTCGATATTTCAAAAGCTTCTTCACTGCAAGATTAAAGAAATAATGAAAAGGAGCAACAAGATCTATTAACGTAGACCAAATTTGCTTAACTTGTCACAAGAGGAGAAATAGAACTGTTCTGTTGATATTGACCTCTCTTGCTGGGAAGGTAGCAGAGGTGAGAAACCTCACAACCTTTAAAAAGGTATGCAGATGAGCTCTTGAAGCATGCTCTTTAGTGTCATAATATCAGGGTCATGGATCAAATGCTGGAATGTGGACTAAGTGGAGTGAGACTTGATGGGCTGAAAGGTAGTCTTCTGTGCTGCTCAGCTTACTCCTCTCTGATCAGCAAAATAGCCTCTTCAATTGAAGTTAGTACAATCTTGAAAAAAGTGTACACGGATTGTGATGCATTATTAACCTGAGCCCTTTCTTTCTAATGTAAACAGCAGGCAAATTTCATGTTGCCTATTATTAATTACTATTATTGTCGTATGAAGCCATCATGAAAAAAAAAGTTCAGCATGTGGTCTTCAAGTTTATTCAAAGCCAGTAGCAAAGTCAACTGATTCTTCTGATAAAAAAAAGCTTCACACTGGTCACAGCAGCCACTGAAAGCCTCTGGAGGAAAAACACCATTACTCACTCGTGTTCACACTTCATTTGTCTGAATCAGTTCCAAAATGAAGCTTGAGAAGCTGAAAGCAGGTAAAGCATGGAATAATGATGCAGGAGTTCAGAGAATGAACTCAAAAGGATTTGACACAGCACTGGAACTGGTGGCAAGAGGAGAAGTCCTCTACCCAGAGAGCCTTTGTAAAGGCAAATGGAAAACAGATGGCTTACTGCAGGCAATTCCAGAATTCATTCCTCAAGGGCCTAGGATACAGGGCCACAAATTGTTCAAAAATCTCACAGGAGTAGTCAAGATTTGTTAACAAATTTTCAAATGTTACATCATTGCAATTGAATCCTCTACCTTCAGAATTCCTTATTCACCACACTTTGACTTATCTACTAATCAATCATCTATCAATTGACTACAACTTAAACCTCAACTCCCCCTTACACTTTTCACGGTCACACATGTCACACCCAAGTCTGCCAGCTTACACACGCTGATAGCGTTTGAACCACGAAGGATGCATCAGCCAAACCAATTGGACCACACTCACTGTTACATTCCCTTTTCCTTACAGGATAACCCTTGCAGGATAAAAGTAGCTGAAAACTGCAGGCAGCAGTACATAATTGGCACATTGCTGCATGTTTTCACACCAACTCATCAAAGCAGCTAGCAGGAAAGTAGTGCTAGTAAGAAGGCTGAAACCACTGAAGATTACAATATGATCACATTTAAACTGTTTCCAAAACCAGACTTATTTGCAGATTGGGTTGCTGGTGATACCTATTTTTGTCCAACCCTTGCTGTACCCAAGAAGGTGGTAACTAACTCTTCTTCTGATAATATACTTATTCATAAAATTTGTAAAGCAAAATATTTCAACTTGAATATTAGAGACCTTCCAATAAAATTTAGCATTTCCATACCCCATGTTCCACTCAACACAATTACAATAGTCTTAACATTGACACTATACCTTGCATGTCTGGTTTATAGCCCAAGGGAAAAGCATTTCAAATTGGAAATTACAGAAAGTGCAACTGATATCAATTTTCTCTACATACCTGTTCCACTGTTCTACTCTGATGCTGGAATACAATTTCAGTACATTAATCATTGCAACATTCTTTAGGACACAGAGCCTGAAGGTTCTATAGTCTCCAACCCTGCATGGCTGAAAAGCCTTAGTGAACTTTCCTCAAAAATGTGTCTCAGTCGCAGCTGCCCAAAGCCTTGGTGCATGTAGTCCTACATCTTGGTACGTGCCAGTCTGCAGCAGTGACAAGGGCAACTGTTGCACTGAACAAACAGCAAATTTTGAATGATGACCTCCCAAATACAACAGAATGGCTTGCTAGACTATTTCAAAACATAAGAGACAGGCTTGTGTGTCAAGAAGCACATAAGCAGTCAGTCTGGAAAAGTACCAGATCTTTCCACCCCAAAAGATATTGATGAACTGGATACGTTCTTTATCATGTTGATTTAAGATCACAATTACTAATATCAGTTTTAATTTCATACTTATTTAAGTTAGCAATTTTCAATTTCCACTGGTATGTTGGGATCTGAACTCACATCTCTGGAATATGAACCAAGTAACACAATCACTAAGCTAATGTTTGCGGCACCCAATACCCTAACACTACAATGGAAGTTCAGTCTGAAGTCATGCAAGTTTTGAATGTGGTCAAAGTTGAAGATATCTCTGTTCCAAGGAATGTTTAACAAAGGAGGTTCCCTTGTGTACATTTAATGATTTGACTGATTAGATTTATTGTTGTCACATGTACTGAGATACAGTGAAAAGTACTGTTTTGCGTGCTAACCAGAAATCATGCCTTACATAAGTAAAACAGGGTAATAATAAAGGAGGCAGAGTAGAGTGTCACAGCTATAGAAAAGGTGCTTAGAAAAATCAACTCTAATATGAGAGGTCCGTTCAGAAGTCTGATAACAGTGGGGAAGAAGCTATTCTTATATCAGTTGGTATTTGTTTTCAAACTTTTTTTAATCTTTTGCCCAAAGGAAGAGGGTGAAAGAGACTATAACTGGGGTGGGAAGGGTCTTTGATTATGTTGGCTTTTTTCCCCAAGGCTGTGGAACATTTAGAGTCAAAATGAAGGAAGGCCGGTTTTCGTGATGGACTGGGCTGCATTCACAATTCTAATCTCTTATTGTCTTGGGCAGAGCAATTGCGATGTATGTGAATAGGATGCCTTCTGTAGCGCATGTATAAAAATAGGTTATAGTCATTGTCATAAATTTCCTTAGACGTTTGAAGTAGTAGGGGGATTGGGGTGCTTTTTTGATTGCAGCATCGATTTGGATGGACCAGGATAGATTGTTGGTGGTATTTCCTCCTAGGAACGTGAAGCTCTCGCCCACCTCCACCTCAGCACCATTAATACAGGCAGGGGCACATCCTCCACTCCACTTCCTGAAGTCAATGACCAGCTGCTTTGTTTTGCTGACATTGAGGAAGAGATTACTATCTTTACATCATGCCAATAAGCTGTCTGTCTATCTCTTTCCTGTACTCGCCTGTGCTGAGATGAATAGATTCCTGGTCAGTAGGGGAATCGAGAGCAGGAAAGTGGACATGAGGAGTGTTGGATCAGCCACAATCCTATTGAATGGTGGCGCGGGCTAGAGCAGCTGAATGGTCTACGCCTATTCTTTTTTTGAAAAATGGTATTAGGCCACAGCAATCTGTGCGTCAAAAAGGATCACTCCTATCACCACCATTCACCTATCTACTATCAACGATGGCATCATTTCTTCTCTCATCACTACCATTCACTAATGCCTTTCTGCTTGTTAATCATACAGCCCAGACTGCTACCTTGCTCTAAGGTTATGCATTTCGAAGCCAGGCATTTTAAGGCTTATTGCTACTTAGGGTCATCCAGCCAGATAATCTGCACTCTTTCCCCTATTGAAAGTCAGTGGATTAAAGCCAACCATGTTGCAGCAACCAAGCCAGCACTGCATAACAATACTCTGATCAGTAAAGGCACACAGAATACAGACACTAAATGGATCTAACTCAAGGGAGATTGCTCTGTATTTGCATAAACTATTGAATGATTTGATTAATTCAGTTTTGGAATTTGAAATTTCTGGGGCCACTTATTTCAGCATTACAGTCAGGAACACTATTGGGCACTAACAGAAGGAAGTCAAGATGAGGGACAGTTGGAAAGGGAGAATTAGAGTTACCTTCACTGGTCCCATAGTTGGATAGATTATGCATGGCTAACCATTCCAGAACAGTTCCTCCTCCCTAGCTGGCATTATGCACATGAGACATTGGTACATCCTTAGGAAGGCACGATTGGGCTGAATACAGATGTTTAAAACATGGAGGCTCGTTCAGAGCCTGTCAGATACTGCAGAGTTCCTCCACAATGCTCAGTGCAGGTCCATCACATTCGACATGGTTTTTGTGATGCACATGCTGCTCACTTATATGACATGGAATCAAATTAATGAACATTAAAATCATTCCTGCCCCTCCAGCCCACCACATCCTCATTTCTTCTGTCAGGTAAAGGGTGTCCAAAATCAATTTCTAGACTATTTTTAAAGTTCTGAACCGAAACCAGTTGAATCAACTGAGCAAGGGTGAGTTTGCCTCGTCTTTCCCACACAGTTCATCCCCAGTCTACATGAGAATGCCAAAGATAAGGCAACACATACGGCTTGTAAGTCTCTCCTTGGAGTAGCAGCTGATTAGGTTACACAGTCTGTATCACAAATGATTATTTGTGTCTGTGTGTATACAGACTGTACTCAATCCATGATTAGCATCCCCACAATTAAACAGGCCCAATGTTGGTAACATTTAAAGAGTAACTATGTTGTTTGTCACCTTCCACGCTACCTAGACTACAGCCCAAGATATTGCGCGAAGTCAGTACCTCAGTGATCAAGTAATAGTAATCTCACTGCATACTTAGTCATTCAAGACATCACAGACTGTCAAAGTTTTCAGACAGAAGAAACACCCTTTTTCTAAGGTAGTCTAGCAGTATAGGTCCGCAATTTTCCAATTTCAGATTGCCCTTTCAAAATATTACTCCTAGAGTAAAAGTGAGGCTTACTCTTGAGAATTTGCTTCAGCTGCTCAAGTGCAAAAGTTAATTTAAGATTGCAGCTATAAGGCTCAGACATAAACCCCACTGACTATATAAACGTCTATCAATATCAAGGGGTAAAAGGATGGCAACTTGGGTCCATCTCAACCCAGGTTCCAGTATGATAACATTTTGCCATATAAAACTAGGAAATAAATAAATAAATAAATAAATGAATAAAATAAATAAATGGGAATGACAGATAAAATTGAGCAGGCATTTTCCATCTGTATTCATGATAGGGCATACAAATAAAATCTCAGGAGTAGTAATAAATCAGGAAAGAAGGGAAAAACCTCAGGAAAATCACATTCTGAAAGAGTGGTACTGAACTATTGGATCAACAGGCTGACAAGTATCCATTCCTGATGAAGGGCTTCTGACCAAAACAAACATTCAACTCTCCTGCTCCTTGGATGCTGACTGACCTGCTATGCTTTCCACCCCTACACGTTTTGACTCTGACAAAGTGTCCTGATGAAAGTGGCAAGATATTGTTGCATTGGCTTTAAATTTTCCAAAGCTCCCCAGATTTGCACATTATCTCATTAGTTTGGAAGGTAGCAAAATGCAAATCATTTATTCAATGGGAATAAAGAAGAAAACAGAAAATTTCTGGCCAGATCACTCAACATCAGCCATTGGGAAGTTAAGAGATGCTTTTATAAAAAGGAGTGATAGCAAGGCACTTGGATAAGTTCAAAGTAATTGGGCTGAATCTGCATGGTTTTGTGAAGGGTAGCTATATTTCACAAGTCTTTTGCAGATCTGGGTTGTGGATAGAGGGATACGGATTGAATGTATTTTATTTTCAGAAGGCAATTGATCAGGTGCCCCAAAGGTAATTGTGGGGCTAAAAGGAACATGATGTAATGAGTACCTTATTGGCATAGATAGAAGTTTGGCTAAGTGTAGACAAAATGTTTCTTTAAAAAAAAAAGATTGGTAAGGTATGCCACAGAGATCAATGCTCGGACCTCAACTGTGAACAATTTCTATAATCAGCTTTAAAAGTGACAAAGGTTATGGTTGTCAAATTTGCTGATGACAAAGATCAGTAGGAAAGTAATTCGAGAAGAGGATTGAGAGGCTACAAAAATACAATTATAGGCCAAGTGAGGAGGCAAAGATCTGACATAAGGAGTAAAATGTGGGAAATGCAAAGAATTTTTGAAAAAGCATATCAGCTAAATGGTGGGAAATTGCAGAATTCCAAGATACATAGTGAACTGGCCGCACTAGTGCCTAAATCACAAGAGATCAGTATGCTGGCACAACAAGTAACTTGGAAAGCTAAATCAAATGTTAATTTTATTGCGGGGGAATTAAACAAAAAAAGAAGAGGATATTTATGCTCTCTACAATCTCAGCACAGGAGAGAGTAATGTGCACAGCATTGGTCACCTTTATTTAAGAGGAAGGAGGCAAATGTATTGGAAGTAGTTCAGACCAAAACTGAAAGAGAGATGTCTCTTGTGAGGAAACATTAGCCAAGCTAGGTTTGTATCCATTGAACTTCAGAAGAATAAAGAAGTGACTTGAATGAAACAAGTAGGATATTGAGTGGATATTCTCTTATGGAAGATTGTAGAGCTAGAGAGTCACGGTTTTAAAATCCAGGGTCACTCATTTAGGAAACAAAGTGAATTGTTTACTCAAAAATCACAAGCATATAGAACTCCTTGAGAATCCTTGAATACTTTTTTTTAAGGCGGATGGATAGATTCTGGATAAACAAGGGATGGCACATAATCAGGGGATATGTGAGAATCCAACAGAGGCTACAGTCAGATCAGCCATGATCGTTTTGAATGGTGGAGCAGTCTCAAGATGAATGGCCCATTTTCCCTGATGGCAGAAGGTTGTGGGTTTGATCGTGATCTAGGTTCTACTCATGTGCACTACAGAAGGACAGCTGCCTTGTCAGTATAATCCGGCAAACCATTATGGGTAATGTCCGGTTTCCATCTTCTGGAGAATAATCAGAGAGAACCCATTAGGACAATTCAAAGTGAAGCAGGAAGCCAATATTTTGTCTAATATTCCTATCGACAATAATATTCTGAATAAGCAGCTAATCTATCATACCACTGCAGCATTGTGTCTGTTGGTAGTACAAATAGCAGTCACATTTTGTCTACGTAATAGTCAGTTAAAAAGCTGCAAGCGATGATTGACTTAACTGTAACACCAGCATTTATAAATAAAAACAAACAAACTCAGTCCTTCAGTTAAGAAAGTCCTTCCTCCATTTGTTGGGAGAAAAAGAAAAGCAATTACACGACTGTATCGGGACAGATTAACATTTACAGTGAGCATCCAATATGGACATGGCTTCCCTCACATTGATTGATGCATGAAATATTGAACCTTCTTCACAAGAATGCTTTCCATTGTACCATTGTTCCTGATATTGCGCAGACATGCACTTCAAGGTCAGATGAAATCTGTAATTAGACCTCCAACACTATCTCACATTTGGTTCAGTTTGTCTGTGCCAAATTGGTGTCGATGCAAGAGCTCATTTCTCAAAAGAATTCAAACACGCAGCATGAAAAATCAGCCGCAGAACAGACTAGCTGTTGCTGTATTGTTGATCTCACCTTGGTGCCATGCAATTATGGTGCTGTTCAACTGGAGAGGGGGAGCAAGACTGCAGACAAAACCAGGTCGATTCAGTGTTCAGGGCCTCACAACTGGTACACAGCAAACTTTTCAAAGTAAAAATTTAAGAATGACAGAAGGTCACCTCTTCATGCTTGAATTTAGCACTGCCTTTTCTGTCACCAACATTAAAAGACTATACTAACCAAATGGCACAGCTCTGCATAACCCCAGAGGTTTGAATCAGTTTTAAATACAAGTAAACAGCTAAAACAATACAATAAGTGAGTCCATTTAAGCAAAGTAGAGTTAAGCACCTTAGATTAGATTACTTACAGTGTGGACACAGGCTCTTCAGCCCAACAATTCCACAACGACGCTCCAAAGAGCAACCCACCCAGACCCATTCCCCTACATTTACCCCTTCACCTAACACTACGGGCAATTTAGCATGGCCAATTCACCTAACCTGCACATTTTTGGACTGTGGGAGGAAACCAGAGAACCAGGAGGAAACCCACGCAGACACCACGAGAATGTGTTAACTCCACACAGACAGTTGCCGGAGGCGGGAACTGAACCTGGGTCTCTGGCGCTGTGAGGCAGCAGTGCTAACCACTGTGCCACCGTGCCGCCCACACCTTAGAGATTGATACTGAATGATGGATAGCCCCCTGTTAAATGTAACTCCAAATGAACACAGGTTTTAGCAATTAGAATAACCAATTAGGGATCTTTAAAAAGTCTATCAGCAGCAGCTAACTGGCATTTCCTGTCAACCTCCAGACCCCTTGTGTGTTTCAGAGCTAAATATTGCCTTGTCCAAGGGAGTGGTATGTTGGGAGCAATCAAACACCTTACAGAAGGAATGCATTCTCTAAAATGGGGTTTGGGCAGGGATACTGCAAATCTACAGAAACAAAAGTAGCACATTTTTAATCAGTGAGCATTCTAATCAAATTTGACATCAGAGGTGCTCTCTCTCTCCCCTTGTCCTATTCATGTTTTCTATAGAACCCTTTAAGTCCATGGAGGAGGTGGCAGCAGCAAGTACCAAAGGGTAGTTCCCTATAGCTACTCTAGAGCTAGTGAAAGTGCTCAGAATCAAAGCCTCCCCATGTATGAGCAATGCAATGGTCTTTTGCTCAGATCTGCTATTGATGCACAGAATGAGTGGCTTCTGCAGGTAGTATAAAAGTGTTTTGGGAGCTAAGGTAAAGCGAGGCAAGAAAAGGGCCACTGTCTAGCAGGCCTGATCCTTGCTCCCTTCACTCAGGTGGTATGATCTGGATGCCCTGCCTTTCTGCTTGGGATAGGGTTTGGAGGTGACTTGGCATGAGTTCAAAACTGGAGTTAGTGGAGGCAATACAACAACTGGATAGTTGGCAGCAGGGAAGAGCCTGGGCATCAGGTTGCAGACTGACACATTCCAAGCTCCAGTACAACAACATGCTGAAGGACACAGTAAAGCCTCAGGCAACTGCCACAGAGGCACAGTGGGGAAGAGGTCATTGCCCAAGACATTTCAGCTACAGTATACTCAGGAATTGGAAACGGTGGAGCCCCACAGGTTATGCATCTTACAAAAAAAAGATAGCTTTCAACATAGTCAAAAATACAAACACCGTACAAAGCCGAGAAGGCTATAAAAACCATAGGTAAAGTTAAAAGCAAATTGCAGAAGACATTAACAGGTAAAATCAAGGAAATCCCAAAAGCTGTTTTATCAGGACATTAAAAGCAAGAAGAAACCTAAGAAACAAGTATGACCTATCAGAGAATGTACAATGTAACTGTATGAATGTAAAAGATCTAAACAGGGTTCTTAATGAGTGTTTTGCATCGGTCTTCACAAAAGAAAGGGATAATGCAGAAATTCTGGTTCAAAAGCTGTATGGAATATTAGATAAAATAAGCAGAATGCCAGAGAAAGTACTGGATGCACCGAAACCTTGAAGATAGATCAATTACCAGCACTGGATGGATTGTATCCCAGGCTGTTAAAGGAAGCTAGGGAGGGTCATTTTCCAATCCTTACATCTGAGGTACCAGATGTTTGGTGGTCTGTGAACATTGTGCCATTGTTTAAGCAAAGGATGCAAGGGATAGGCTATATAATTATAAGCCAGCTAGTCTAGGTGTTCTTGGTGAGTACATTATTAGAATCAATTCTAAGCGACAGGATAAACTGTCTTAGAAGGGCATGGATTAATCCAGGAGAGTCACAACTTTGCCAAAGAAGTTATTATTTGAGTAATAATTGGATTTGGAGAGGAAATAACAGAAGGTGGTGATGTCAATAGTGCTGTGGAGGCTGTCTACATGGATTGAAATACAGATAACGTGATGATTCGATGAAAATTGGTTTAAGAGACGAAACAATTGGCACCAGTCAATTTATGTTTTTGTAAATGGAGGCTGGTTTTCATTAGTGTATCACAGGACTCAGCATTGGATCCATTGCTGTTCATTGAATACATTTATGACTTAGTCATAGAAATGGACAGCACAGAAACAGACTCTTCAGTTAAACTCGCCCATGCTGACCAGATATCCCAACCTAATCTAGTGCCATTTGCCAGCACTTTGCTCATATCCCTCGAAACTCTTCCTATTCATATACCCATCCAGATGCCTTTTAAAATGTTCCAATTGTACCAGCCTCCACCACTTCCTCCGGCAGCTCATTCCATACATGTACCACCCTCTGAGAAAAAGTTGCCCCTAATGTCCCTTTTAAATTTTCCTCTCTCACCTTGAACCTATGCTCTCTAGCTTTAGATTCTCCCATCCCAGGGAATAGTCTTTGTCTATTTATCCTATCCATGCCTCATGATTTTATAAACATCTATAAGGTCATCCCTCAGCCTTCGATGCTCCAGGGAAAACAGCCCCAGCCTATGGCTCAAACCCTTCAATCCTGGCAACATTCTTGTAAATCTTTTCTGAACCCTTTCAAGTTTTACAACATCTTTCCTATAGATGGGAAACCAAAATTGCATACAGTATTCCAAAAGTAGCCTAACCAACATTGATTCCTGAAGAAGGGCTTATGCCAGAAACGTCGATTCTCCTTTTCCTTGGATGCTGCCTGACCTGCTGCGCTTTTCCAGCAACACATTTTCAGCTCTAACCAACATCCAATACAACCACAATTTGGACAGAAAATATGGACGACATAATTGGGAAATTTGCAGATGACAATTGGCTAGGTAGCACCTGGCGAAATTCCATACAGACACAGGGAGAATGTCTGTGTGGAATGTGCACAGATGCCAGAGGGTGGAATTGAACCCAGGACCTTGGCACTGAGGCAGTAATGAGCTGTCATGCCACCCACAGAAGAGTTAGGAAAGTGCTGACGATTGTGGTGCACTGAGGATTAATTATTGATTTTTTGGATGATATCGTTCTTGTAAGTCACCCAGTATTGCCAAATAAAGTACATTATCTTATTGCTACATCATTGTTCTCCAACTCTTAGTTCTTGTCTAGTGGACATGTGAAGTACATTCAAGAACTACAATAAACAAGTTAGGAGTTGACAGAAGGTTAAATTATTGCATCTTTTTGACTGATTAGCAATTTTGTTAGACTTAGCTCAATTGCAGGTTGGCAAGCACATATCAGGTCTATGTCTATATTTCTGCAAACAGACTCTTTCGAATCCAAAGGGGAATTCTCCAATACAGTTGTTTATTTGTCATGAAGTAACATATTTGGCTCTCAAAGTTTCACAATATATACAGGTAAAAGCAGTGACCATTGAATGGGAAATAAAACAGCAGGCAGGACTGTTCTGGGACAAATGTACAAATTTGAGCCTAAAGTTGAAAAATATTTTAAAATTTTGTTTTGCCTTTTGAAAATTTCAGAATTTTTCAAGTGCCTCGAGAATTTAATAAGTTAAAACCGATATTGCATATAAAATACATTGGGAAAATTTCTTAAACAAATCTTACTTTGTAATCACATGGCTTTAGAAAACAAAGGGGACCTCTGTGTGGCTTCAACATTACCCATTAATCTGAAGCCATCTTTCAACATGCTGAAGGGGCTCTGCATTTCCACCACCATACAGCATTAATCTGCATTTAGTACAACCTTTTGTGCCAAAACATTTACATGAACCCTTTTTAAACTAAAGCAAAAGAAAGACTTCTACAGCAGTGCAGTAAAGTAAAATCATTTAAAACAAAAAACTGCAAAACAAAAAATTAATTTGCAAAAAAATACAAAACATGTAGAAGCTTTGAAGGAATCAACTATAGTAATCACAAAAATTGCAACCATTTTAAAAGGAAAAGGAGTTTCTTCCATAATTTCATGAAGTATTCAGCATGTACCTGCCAAACTACTTACTCCATATGAATTTACCACTTGCAAATATCTAGCCAGTCAGCATTGTATTTATTTTGCATTTTAATAATTAATTACAGTAAATTTATTGGAATGACATTAATAAAATAACTCATCCAGGTTCAGAAAAAATTTACAAAGGATGTTGCCAGGGATGGAGGATTTGAGCAATAGGGAGAGGATGAATAGGGTGGGGCTGTTTTCCCTGTACCATCAGAAGCCGAGGGGTGACCATATAGAGATTTATAAAATCATGAGGGGCATGGATGGAGTAAATAGACAAGGTCTTTTCCCTGGCGTGGGGGAGTCCAGAACTAGAGGGCATAGGTTTAGGGTGAGGGGCAAAATATAAAAAAGGCACCTAAGGGGCAACTTTCACGTAGAGGATGGTATGTGTATGGAATGAGCTGCCAGAGGAAGAGGAGGAGGTCGGGATAATTACAACATTTAAAAGGCATCTAGATGGGTATATGATTGGGAAGGGTTCAGAGGGATATGGGCTGAGTATTAGCATATGGGACTAGATTAATTTAGGATCTCTGATTGGCATGGAAGAGTTGGACCAAAGGGTCTGTTTCTATGCTATACATTTCTATGACTATATTCTGAGATTCTAAGCATTAAAATAAAACTGGAGCTCATAACTTGCATCAAATTCAGTCAGTGGAAATATCAATTATGAGAAAAAAGAGGTGTTAAAAATCTTGAATAAGGATTTGAAACATTCAAATGGTTTGACATTCTCATTATTAAAATGATGAATTTACTGCACCAGGGTAAAAATCTATGTGTTGGAAATAGATTCTGTAAATGCTTTCGGCTTTACGTTTAGCCACGGTCTTAGAGTGAACTAGGGAGTTTAACTGAAGTTAACAAACAAATGTTTCCAATACTGGAATCCCAATAGAATCAACCTATCAGGCCAAACGGATACTTATCTGTGTAAATTGGAATCTTACTTTAAGTACTGCATACAAGCTGAAGCAGTCAAGCAGTGTACTCCTCACCAGAAGGTTGGGCCCTTGATTCTCAGGGCTATTTTGCACTGGATTCCAGAGTCAGGAGAGTAGTCAAGTCTTGGCTGAAACTTCAACCAACTTGGGCGAGGAGGAGGGGCAGTGAAAGAAGGTTTGATAACTGACATTGTGAAGGTTGTTCAATAATGCAATCAGATTTGTTGGTTAACCATAAAACCACACTGGCAAAACAAGTCTGGAACAAAAACAGATCATATCTGTTGATCTAAAGAAAACAAAATCACTGAGGCAGAAAGTACCCAATTATTTTATTAAAGGTTACCTTTTAAGTGACCTCCCGTTACAATGCCATAAGGATCTAATGTACAGGCAGATGAGCTGCAGAAAGGAAAATGCTGACTGATTTTCTGCCACAGATGATAGTGCGAAGAAGTTTTTTGTTATTCAAAGTCAAACTCATATGTTACTAAAAGAAATAAGCCTTAATTAAAATTCTAAAGTGTGAGCTTAACTTTGTATATTTCAGTTGACTCTGAAAAATCAAATTTCAATCATTGAACTTGTGAAAAGCGCAAGTCATTCAGCTCAAAACTCCTCCATTTATATGCAAAAACATTCTCCCATGACAAGCAGTTTTCCTGAATTCGGGATTACAAAAAATATTTGTTGAAATAACCATTGTGATCATAGCAAACAGTAAAATGGCAAATCATCTCAAAAGGGCTTGCATTGAACGCTCAAACAAACTTCTGGAAATTCTATTTCTTTCTGACAGAAATCTGATGCAACCACAGGAGCAGATAAATCCACATTCAAATAGTCCTTTCAACCATTCCTTGGGAACAAATGTTCTAAACCCGATGAAGGTCACCAACAGGCTGCAGCCGACATTCGCGTCGGCTTCCTTATTGCAAATGGATTGGTACAATGCTTCTAAATTATCTCAGTTTCAACCACTGTTTGCTTCAGCCAACATTAAGTGATGCATCAGCTGAGATACAGGTAAGCATTACCAGTGGGGCTGTTTCATGCAGCCAAAAAGCTTCACTGAAGGATTCATGGTTACTTTATCAGGATAATGTTCAGCTCTGATGCCTTCAGAGGCCATGTCAACCATACACACATTTTATAACAAAAAAGATCAGTAATGGTTACTCAAATGTGCTTTCATGAATTCAGTGCCACTTTTAAAAACAAAATCAGATTTTAAATACATTCTTGCACAAAATAGCACACCACTTCAGTAGCTTTTGATCTCCTGAAGACATGGCCTGTGAAACAGTGCATTTTCTTCCTTCTCCAATAGACTAAAATCAATCCAAACTAAACCAAGCATCTCGAATATTTCATCAGTATATTCATGGCTACTTAAGTCAGAAATTTGCACTTTAGCTTTATCTGGAACATATCCAATAAGCTTTTAAACCAATGTTTAGATGTAGTTAGCTCATAAAAGTTAAGGCATAAACTGTAACTTGTGATAACAAATCAATTTTTAAATCTTTCCTTAAATAGATCTGATCAAATTCCATCCAGTCATAAACAGATTTAAAAGCCTCATACAAAACAGGGTGAAGTTAGACCCAAATGGTAAAGCAAAACAGTCCAAATTGGATTTTTGACCTGTTATGGGCCACGCCTAATATGGAGTTTAATGGCTATTAATGGAACTGAAGTGGTACAGAGAATATAATAGGTGACAAGATAGGGATATACCACATCACCTATTCCAGGCCAAGTCTAATTGCTCACCCGAAGTCCTTTCAAGGCAGGAGGGAAAGGCTTAATAAAAGGAAACACCATTTTAGGTTCATTTTAGGTAAAGGTTCAATGGATTATATTTCAGCTCATCTTATAAATTTGTGCCTTGTTTAATCAAATCTTAAATTAGGTTTGTTTTTGTTATACTTGCCAGAGTACAGATTGGCTGAGTACAGATTTAAACAGGTCTTGTCTGATTAAACATTTGGCAAACTTTTTATTTATGTTGGAAAAGATTTTTAGATGACAAATCAGAATTTTGTACATTCTTTAGCACAGAAACAGGCCAATTGGACCAGCAAGCCTATGTCAAAATATATACTCCATTCAAGCTGCCATCTACGTCCATTATCCACCACAAACAAAACAAAATATTGAAAGTCATTTTATAAAATGCACTTTGCCTTGATCAAAGTTTGGGTGAAGATTTGTAGCTTGGGTGCTCGTTGTTGTGGTTCTGTTCGCCGAGCTTGAAGTTTTTGTTGCAAACGTTTCGTCCCCTGGCTAGGTGACACCTCCTGTGAAGTGCTTCTGTGGTGTTTCCTCCGGCATTTATAGTGGCCTGTCCCTGCCGCTTCCAGTTGTCAGTTTCAGCTGTCCGCTGTAGTGGCCGGTATATTGGGTCCAGGGCGATGTGTTTGTTGATGGAGTTTGTGGATGAGTGCCATGCTTCTAGGAATCCATGAACATCAACTAGCCACTAAACGCCACGACCAGCTATCCTTAGTAGCCACACACGCAGACGACAAGCAACAAGAATTCGACTGGGACAACACTACCATTATAGGGCAAGCCAAACAAAGAACAGCCAGGGAATTCCTAGAAGCATGGCACTCATCCACAAACTCCATCAACAAACACATCGACCTGGACCCAATATACCGGCCACTGCAGCGGACAGCTGAAACTGACAACCGGAAGTGGCAGGGACAGGCCACTATAAATGCCAGAGGAAACACCACAGAAGCGCTTCACAGGAGGCTCCCAAGCACTGACGATGTCACCTAGACAGGGGACGAAACGTTTGCAACAAAAATTTCCAGCTCGGCGAACAGAACCACAACACTTTGTCTTGATTTGTGACGCTATTGCATGACCCCATCATGGAATAGCTTCTAGTTATTTTACTACACAAAAGATTTTTTTATTTCAAAAATATACTTTATTCATAAAATATTTTGATGATCTGTACAATTGGTCATGCCATACATACGTAAACAGTCCATTTCTTTTGCATACAGAGATCGGATTAATCATTTGTATATACAGGTCTGTATATTTACCATCCAAATGTTTAGCTGAGGTGTCAGCAGAGCCCACTTAATGCGATGGCCCCTGTTTTTCTTTGGCAGGCAGACGATACATGTTGGTCCTTCCCCACTGCGCCTTGGCAGCAGCTGCCCCAAGCTTCAGCGCGTCCCTCAACACGTAGTCCTGGACCTTGGAATGTGCCAGTCTGCAATACTCAGTCAGCGTCAGCTCCTTCAGCTGGAGGATCAACAGGTTCAGCTGTCCGCTGTAGTGGCCGGTCTATTGGGTCCAGGTCGATGTGTTTGTTGATGATCCTCCAGGCGCAGTTGATATTCATCTCGGTGTGCGTCCCGGGGAACAGATCGTAGAGTACGGAGTCCTGTGTCACAGAGCTGCTCGGGACGAACCTCGACAAACACCACAATTTTTCAAGTTCAGTATGACATCTTAAGAATTGATCAATTCTGAAGTCATGCCAGACTCGATCCTTAATTCTGACTCTCTCCAAAGGTGATTCAGACCTACTGAGTTTCTCCAGCACTTTGTTTTTATTTCAGATCTCCAGCATGTGGCATTTTGCTTCAAAATAGAACAGGATCTTACCAAACTATAAGGATACATGAGGAGAAATGGCACTAAACACTATTAGAGAGGTGTGTTTTAAGGAGTGTCCTAACAAGAAAAGCAAGTTCGAGGGGCTAGGGTGAGTATTAAAAAGTTAGGGAAAATAGAGCTTTGGACCTAGGCAGATTGGAATGTAGCATCCAATAGCAGGTGATTAAAACTGGGGACATTCAAGAGTCTAGATGTTTTGGAGTTATAGGGCTGCAGAAGCTTATAGCAAGAGTGAAAGCCTAAGGGACATGAAATGGGTGGAATATAAAAGCAAGCTAAACATTTTCAAACATCATGACATTGCCCGATTGGTAGGCAATACAGATTAGCATGCACAGGGTAACAGGTGATGGGGCTTGGTGGAAGTTAAGGGCCAGGCGGTAGAGTTTGGACAATCTCAAGTTTACGTATGATAGAATATGAGAGGTTAACCAGGAGTGTGTGTTGGAATGAAAGAGTTGGTGCAACAAAGGCATTAACAAAAGCTGAAGCAGACAGGTGAAGACAGGTGGAGGCCATGGAGATGAAAATAGGCAGTCTTAATGATGGCACAAATGTGTGGTCAGAAACTCCTCTGAATGCTAAACGTGACACCGGCTGGATGAAGCTTAGATTGTAGAAAGGGAGAAGGTGGAGTCAGTAGGTGAGGAATGGGGACAAACAATGGCTTTAGCCTACCCAGCATTTAATTGAAGGAAATAATTCACCATATTACTGCCACACTTCCCTGGGAGTTGATCTTCCTGTGAGTGAACAGTATTGGGACTTGCGACTGTAGTCACATGTAGATTGACAGTGATGTTTTAGCCAGTACCCTTGCAAAGTATTGAAGACCTATTACTACAATAGATTGTGAATTTGCATTGACACCTTAATATTACATCATGATATCACTGTGATAATGTGCTGCTGACACCGGAATAGTACATTCGCTGGCCACAGGAGGCGGGTATAAAAAAAGTCTTAATATCCTACAAACTTACTATCATTGCCAATGAACAAGAGACCTTGGAGTGCAGGTTCATAGTCCCTTGAAAGTGGAATTGCAGGTAGATAGGATAGTGAAGAAGGCATTTGGTATGCTCTCTTTTATTGGTCAGAGTATTGAGTACAGGAGTTGGGAGGTCATGTTGCGACTGTACAGGACATTGGTTAGGCCACTGTTGGATTATTGTGTGCAATTCTGGTCTCCTTCCTATCGGAAAGATGTTGTGAAACTTGAAAGGGTTCAGAAAAGATTTACAAGGATGTTGCCAGGGTTGGAGGATTTGAGCTATGGGGAGAGGCTGAACAGGCTGGGGTGGTTTTCTCTGGAGTGTCGGAGGTTGAGGGGTGACCTTATAGAGGTTTACAAACTTACGAGGGGCATGGATAGGATAAATAGACAAAGTATCTTCCCTGGGGTGGAGGAATCCAGAACGAGAGGGCATAGCTTTAGGGTTAGAGGGGTAAGATATAAAAGAGGCAACTTTTTCACGCAGAGGGTGGTACGTGTATGGAATGAACTGCCAGTGGAAGTGGTGGAGGCTGGTAAAATTGCAACATTTAAAAGGCATTTGGATGGGTATATGAATAAGAAGGTTTTTGGAGGGATATGGGCCAGGTGCTGGCAGGTGGGAGTAGATCGGGTTGGGATATCTGGTCGGCATGGACGGGTTGGACCAAAGGTCTGTTTCCATGCTGTACATCTCTATGATGATGACTCTATATGCAAAAGCTTCATTAGGTTGCTGCACCCCAATGCAAAAGCTAATATATAAAAGACAATTTAAAAATAATAATTGGCAGAACTACTGAAAGCTTCAGTTTGTATTGGTTATCATGGGAGCACCAGCTTACTATCAACTAAATTATTCTGATAATAGTCCAAAAAGTGTTTTGAATGCTGCAATACATTAAAAGCTTTAAGCTTGATACAAGTTAAATGTTGAATAGGGTTAAAGTTCAGAAATAAAGATATTAAAGGTATATGTAAGGTGTATTTCGTAGTGGCAAATGCTATTTAATTTGTGTTAAGCACAATCAGTATTAATGAAGGATTTTGTTGGGAGCAATGAATCTTTGTCGATCTACAGTTGTATTTACTTGATGTGATTAGCAAAAGCTATTCTGCATTCATCATGAGACATAAAAATAATCAAAGCAAGGCAGTTAATAGTTAAAATGGTACATCGTGACCACATAGTAAATACTAAATGAAAGACAATAATAAAAGGAAATGCATTTCAGTTTTGTTGCCACATAACCGCAATAAATAATACTCAGCATTCCAGAACATAGTGATCTCCTAGATTCAAACTGAGCAATAAAATCTACTCTAATCAACATATTAAATATAAACAAAAATTTAAGTATTAACTTTTATTTGTATTGATGAGAGTTGAAGAATCTCTCAAACATCAAATGTCAAGGCTAGAACACAATTAAACTCCATGTACAGTAGTAAATTAATCTGAAAAGAATGAAGTGCTGAAGTCCAGAGGGTTAGTTTCTGCAAACAGATACCAGTTTAGATTGGAGGTCTGTGCTATTGTCCCTTTCGAACAATAAAAGTACGTGTTGCTCAAATCAATAATTAAAACAATTAGAGACCGAAAGCTGAAATATGAAAAGATGTACAATTTAAAGAAATAATGAGTCCAATGTAAAAGAAATAAACAATACATTAAAAAGAGCTGATCAAAGTTTTATTGCTGCAATGAAAATGGCCCAACTACTTCAAATCGAGAGTTATTGCCTTGTTCAGGTTTAAAGAGTAATTAAGTACGACATACATAAAAAAAGGACCATTCCATTGGCGGTGTATTAATTTGCACTAGTGTTTGATTTCGATCAATGAAAAGTACTAAAAAGCTATAAACGGGTGATATTAGCAAAACCTATTTAGACATCAAATGTTTGCGGTTTAGAAGGATTACAACTATGTTACAAGTCTTTTATGCCTCTATTTGCTTCTAAACTAATATTTTGCTTTTACCTTCTCCTTAAACTCAACCTCATCCCCACACATTTTCCTTATTTTTATAATCTTTCCCTTTTACCTTGTTGTCAGTAGTTAAAGTTTAAGTTAGATTTATCTAATAGAGTCAGAGTCAGAGTCTTAGTCATACAGTATGAAAACAGATACTTCGGTCCAAACAGTCCAAGCCAACTATGTTCCCAAACTAAACTAGTCCCACCTGCCTGCACTTGGCCCATATCCCTCCATCTCCACATCCTCCCATATCCCTCCAAATCTTTCCTATTCATGAACTTATCCAAATGTCTTTTAAATGTTGTAACTGCACCTGCATCCACCACTTTCTCTGGCAGTTCCTTCTGCACTCTATGCCCCTCATTTCCTTTTTAAATTTTTCTCCTCTCACCTTAAAAATACGTCCCCTAGTTTTCAACACACCCACCCTAGGGAAAAGACCCTTGTCATTCACCTTATCTATGCCCCTCATGATTTTATAAACCTTTTTAATGTTATCATTTTATCTCAAGTTAGTTTTTAATTTCCAGTTTATCTTCAATGTTAGCATGCAACTTTTTTAGAAAATTAGGGTTCTGTAAATCATTCACAGAAAGCATTTTTCTGTAGCGTCAAAGGCTCTGTCCACAATATTTTACTTCAGTGCAAAGTACCCCATTCAAATTATACAATGACCAAAACCTTAACAAATGCATGGAATATGTTTCCAATTCCAATATAACATTTAAAAAAATCTGTGGTATTTCTTCCATTCATACCAAGCAAAAGCAATAAATAATACCCAAATCTCCATTACTATTTTTGCAGGTTTGATTCCACTGCTAAACTCTGGAAGATAATACATTGGTCTGACAAGAGAGTCAAAAATCTGTTAATGCTAAAAACATTTAAAACGGCTTCCTAATTCATAGGTTAAGGTCAAGCTTAGATGGACATTTATAAAAATACTAGGCAAAAGTGAGGACTGCAGATGCTGGAAACCAGAGTTTAGATCAGAGTGGTGCTGGAAAAGCACAGCAGGTCAGGCAGCATCAGAGGAGCAGGAAAATTGACATTTCGGGCAAAGGCCCTTCATCAGAAATACACCTGATGCTTGAATACGGATACTGACCAAATGCGATTAGGCTGGTTTTCTATGTGCTTTGCATTGAGATTAAGCTATGATAAGAAAGAAGTTGTCTCAAGCGTTCCATCTCATCTTCACCAATATTTTCTAAACATCTTTCTATTGGAAAATTGAAACAGAACAACAGATTACTAATTTTAAAATGTGACTCCAATTAGGAATAGTTCCTTTGTCTTTTTAAAGTGATGAATTTGTCCATTGATAATCATTAATTTGAGAAGACACTCAGCCATTTTCATTACCTATAATCAGATCCTCAAAAGAGGTACTTTTTGTTTAACATTTGGGTGTATGCAAATGAACTGTCAGTAAAGTTAAGGCAGCACAGTGGCTCAGTGGTTAGCACTGTGGCTTCAGTACCAGGGACCCAGATTCGATTCGAGCCATGCATGTTCTCCCTGGGTCCGCATACTTTTCCTCACTGCTCCAGTTTCCTCCCACAGTCCAAAGATGTCCAGGTTAGGTGGATTGACCATGGTAAATTGTCCATAGTGTCCAGAAATGTGCAGGCTAGGTGGGTTAGCCATGGTGAATGTGAGGTGGCAGGGATAGGGTAGGGGTTGGGTGGGATGCACTTCAGTGTGGACTCCATGGGCTAAATGGCTTCCTTCTGCACCATGAGGATTCCATGATTATGACGTAGAGTCATAGAGATGTATAGAATGGAAACAGATCCTTTGGTCCAACTCATCCATGCCAACCAGATATCCCAACCTAATCTAGTCCCATTTGCCAGCACTTGGCCCCTATCCCTCTAAACCCTTCCTATTCATATAACCATCCAGGTGTCTTTTAAATAATGCAATTGTACTAGCCTCTGGTGCTCATTCCATATACTCACCACATGTGAAAACGTTGCCCCTTACGTCCCTTTTATATCTTCCCCCTCTCACCCTAAACCAATGCCCTCTAGTTCTGGGCTCTCCCACCCTTGTCTATTTACCCGAACCATGACCCTCACTTAATAAACCTCTATGAGGTCACCTCTCAGCCTTCGACATTCGAGGGAAAACAGCCCCAGCCTGTTCAGTCTCTCCCTATAGCTCAAATCCTCCAACCCTAGCAACATCCTTGTAAATTGTTTTCAAACCCTTTCAAGTTTCACAACATCTTTCCAATAGGAATATTGCATGCAATATTCCAACAATGGCCTAACCAATGTCCTGAAAAGCTGCAAAATGACCTCCCAACTCCTGTACTCCACTCTGACCAATAAACGAAAGCATACCAATGCCTTCTTCGCTATCCTATCCATCTGCAACTCCACTTTCAATGAGCTATGAACCTGCACTCCAAGGTCTCTTTGTTTAGCAATACTCCCTAGGACCTTACCATTAAGTGTATAAGTCCTGCTAAGATTTGTTTTCCCAAAATGCAGCACCTCGCATTTATCTAAATTAAACTCCATTTGCCACTCCTCAGCCCATTGGCCCATCTGATCAAGATCCCATTTTAATCTGAGGTAACCTTCTTCTCGGTCCTCTACCCCTCCAATTTTGGTGTCATCTGCAAACTTACTAACTATACCTCTTTGTATAAATGCTTTGGATGTGAGCATAAATGAGAAGTAGTGGACCCTGCACCGATCCTTGTGGCACTCCACTGATCAGTCTGAAAAACAACCCTCCACCACCACCCTCTGTTTTCTACCTTTGAGCCAGTTCTGTATCCAAATGGCTAGTTCTCCCTGTATTCCATGAGATCTAACCTTGCTCACCAGTCTTCCATGGGGAACCTTGTCAAACGCCTTACTGAAGTCCATTTAGTTTACGTCAACTGCTCTGTCCTCAGTCCTTTGTTACTTTTTCAACAAAACTCAATCAAGTTTGAGAGACATGATTTTCCACTCAAAGTCATGGTGATTATCCCTAATTAGTCCTTGGCTTTCCAAATATGTGTAAATCCTGTCCCTTAGGCTTCCCTCCAACAACATGCCCACCAGTCTATAGTTCCCTGGCTTATCCTTACCACCTTTCATAAACAATGGTACCATGTTAGCCAACCTCCAGTCTTCCGGCACCTCACCTGTGACTATCGATGATACAAATACCTCAGCAAGAGGCCCAGCAATAACTTTCCTAGCTTCCCAGAGTTCTAGGGTACACCTGATCAGGTCCTGGGGATTTATCCACTTTTATGCATTTCAAGACATCAGCAAGTCCTCTAATGTGCACATTTTTCAAGATGTCACCATCTATTTCTCCACATTCTATATCTTGCATGTCCTTTCCCACAGTAAACACTGATGCAAAATACTCATTTAGTATCTCTCTCATTTCCTATGGCTACACAAAAATCTGCCTTGCTGATTTGAGGAGCCCTATTCTCTCCCTAGTTACCATTTGATCCTTAATATGTTTGTAAAATTCCTTTGGATTCTCCTTAACTCTATTTGCCAAAGCTATCTCATGTCCCCTTTTTGCCCTCCTGATTTCCCTCTTACGTATCCCTCCCACTGCATTTATACTCTGAGGATTCACTGGATTTCTCCTGTCTATACCTGACATATGCTTCCTTCTTTTTCTTAACCAAACCCTCATTTTATCAAGTCATTCAGCATTCTCTATGCATACCAGCCTTTCCTTTCACCCTAACATGAATATATGTTCTCTGGACGCTAGTTATCTAATTTCTGAAGGCTTCTCATTTTCCAGCTGTCCCTTTAACTGTGAGCATCTGCCCCATTCAGCTTTTGAAAGTTCTTGCCTAACACTGTTAAAATTAGCCTTCCTACAATTTAGAATTTCAACTGTTAGATCCGGTCTATCCTTTTCCATCACTATTTTAAAACTAATAGAATTATGGTCGCTGGCTCCAAAGTGCTCCCCCACTGACACCTCAGTCACCTGCCCTGCCTTATTTCCCAACAATAGGTCATGTATTGCACCTTGTCTAGTAGCTACATCCACATACTCAGAAAATTTTCTTGTACGCTCCTAACAAATTCCTCTCCATCTAAACCCTTAACACTATGGCAATCCCAGTCTAAGTTTAAATCCCCTACCATAACCACCCTTTTATTCTTCCAGATAACTGAAATCCCCTTACAAATTTGTTTCTTAATTTCTTGCTGACTATTGGGGGTGTATAATACAATCCTAATAGTGATCATCCCTTTCTTTTTCTCAGTTCTACCCAAATTACTTCCCTGGATGTATTTACAAGAATACCATCCCCCAGTACAGCTGTAATGCTATCCCTTATCAAAAGGGGAGGAGGCCATTACCCCTCATCTCTTGCTTCCCTTTCTGTCTTTCCTGTAGCATTTCTGTGCCGGAACATTAAGCTGCCAGTCCAGTCCATCCTTGAGCCACGTTTTTGTAATTATTATGATATCCCAGCCCCATGGGCCAGCACTAGTCCCATATCCCTCTAAACCCTTCCTGTTCATATACCCATCCAGATGCCTTTTAAATGCTATAAGCCTCCACCACTTCCTCTGTCGGCTCATTCCATACACGTACCAGCTGGTGTATGAAAAGGTTGCCCCTTAGGTCCCTTTTAAAATTTTCCCCTCTCACCCTAAATCTATGGCCTCTAGTTCTGGACTCCCCCACCGCCGGGAAAAGACCTTATCTACTTATCCTATCCATACCCCTCATGATTTTATAAACCTCTTTAAGGTCACCCCTCAGCCTCCAATGCTCCAGCAAAGGTAACCCCAGCTTATTTAGCCTCTCCCTGAGAGGCTCAAATCCACCAACCCTGACAACATCCTTGTAATTATTTTCTGAACCCTTTCAAGTTTCACAACATCCTTCTGATAGGAAGGAGACCAGAATTGCACTCAATATTCCAAAAATGGCCTAGCCAATGTCCTGTCCAGCCGCAACATGTCCAACACCTACACTCAATACCCTCACCAATAAATGAAAGCATAACAAACTGCTCCTTCAATATCCTATCATGTGCAACTCTACTTTCAAAGAAACTATGAACCTGCACTCCAAGGTCTCTTTGTTCAGCAACATTTCCCCAAACTTGTTGGGTGGAACTTCAGTAAGGCATCAAGTAGACAATAACATGATTGATTCCCACACTGATTTCCTTTTATACTGACTTCAACAGGGAATTAAGAGACAAAAATTAGACAGGGTGCATTATGGATAGCTAATCTGGTATTGCCTGTTCTATGACCCAACAAAACTGAAAATTTGGGCGGTTATAATTGCTGCAACTGTTGAATAATTCTAAAACACTTTGTTCTGGAACTTGCCCAAGTGAGTGACTCAGACAGCCAAGGATTGGTGTTTATTCTCTATTTACCCAACTGTAGGCCTTAGGGAGAAAGAATTGCTATTAGCTGGAGTTTCAGAAAAGAGACCACCCTTCGGCAAGAGTACAAATCCAACAATATACGTAGAAAACAGGTGTAGCATGTTTAGATGACTGTATCAGTTGACTGTCAGTTTCTGACTAGGACATGCTCCATGGATTTGAAAGATTGCCAGTTTCAGTGAAAATATTCTAACACAGATTTCAATTTTTTTTCCAGAACAGTTAAAAGTATTTTGCGCGTTGTGCTCTTTTGTACAAGTGTAACCATTCTGTTTGAAATGGAGCATAAACAGAGACAGACTGAAGTGGTTTCTCCCTTTGAAAATGGAGAAGTCCATATTTATAATCCAGATGGATTGTCTGCAGAAAGAATAAACTTTAAAGATCAAGGAGCAGCAGCAGCTCTTTTTATGGAAAAAGGCCTATTTTTCTGCAAGTTTAATAGTCTACAAAATATGTTGGGAGAGAATCCAAATATGAACAGGTAGACTCAAAACAAAAAGCAAATAAATAGGTACGAAACAGATGAGGTTCAACCATCAAAAGTCTGTTCAAATTGTTGTCCTAATTCTCCAAATACAATTGTGATCATGTTGCAGAACTTGAAAAGGACTTGGAAACATCAGCCAAGAATTTATCAAAGAATTTGCGCTTAAATTGGTCTATAAATTATGTCTATCATCTTGCTAAATTAAGTTGAGATTGAGCAAAAGTGATCTAATAATTTGTCAAATCACTTTAAAGAGTACATTAAATTTAAAATGTTAGCATCAACATTAAAAAAAAACGCAGAAGTTTAAAGCATTGGGAATAGATGACCATTGGCAAAGAAGAAGATGATCCTGTAACTGAAACATATTACCGGCATTCTTAAAAACATTCATAAGCTTGTATTTAAACTTCAGCAATTTATGTTCAGAATCCTAACCCACTTCATTTCAACATTGGAAACATGATTACACCTTTTGGGCCTTCTTCACTGTTTAATTAAATCATGGTTCAGCTCCCTTTATTGGCTTTCGCTCCATTTCCAGTGATACGTATTGCTATATAGAGTATCAGAGCTTGGAAAGCTAATTTTCCCGAACATCCACAACACTAGTGGAAAGCTTCCAGGTTTCGATTACAATTGATTTTGCTGCTGAATATTTTCACCCTAATTTTAAGATTAAGATTATTTTCCCTTGTTCTTTATACATACAGCAAAAAAAAAAGCAGTTCCTCGGTGACTTGCAGGGTGTAGAGTACAGAAACCATTAGTCCAATTGATTCATGTCTATTTATAATTCACGTCAGCTTTTTCAAAAATCAACTTCATCTAGCCACATCAGCTTATTCCTTTCTCCCAGTGTGTGGCTCATCCAGTAACCCCACACCTGTATCTTTGCTGTTTGTCTCACTAGTCCATCATAATCTTGATCAGACGACCACTTAATCTTCTCTGAAGAAGATTTCTAGCCTATTCAGCCATTTTTCAAAATAAATATATTTGCATTCCTTTAGTTTTAATATCACTCCTCCAGAGGTAGCCGTTTGTCCAGTGAAGACTTCTGTACTTACCCAATTACGACTTTTTCCTTTTTATAGGATGACAAGAATGATCCATACAAAGATTGAATAAAGACACAATACAATTTTAACAAACTCTGTTTTTCAGTTCTCTTCCTCTGGAAATTAAGCTCAATGCTTGATTTGCTTTTTAATCAAAAAACCAACGTATTAACCCGAATCAGTACTCTTTGCAATTTAAAACCATAAGAAATAGAACAAGAGTAGGTTGTTGGGGACCACGAGCCTACTCTGCCATCCAATAGGATCATGGCTTATCTGATATTGCTCACAGGGGCGGCATGGTAACTCTGGTTAGCACTGCTGCCTCATTGCGCCAGGCACCCAGGTTTGATTCCACCCTCGAGTGACTGTGTGTTGATTTTGCTCATTCTCTCCATGTCTGTGTGGGTATCTGCCGGGTGCTCATGTTTTCTCCCACAGTCCAAAGATGTGCAGGTTAGATGGATTGGCCATGCTAAATTACCCATAGGTGTTCAAGGATATGTACGTTAGGTATGTTAACAATTGGAAATGCAGTGCTATAGGGATAGGGCAGTGGGATGCTCTTTGGAGGGTTGATGTACACTTGTTGGCATACATACATATATGCAGCCTCAAATACACACAAAGACCCTACCATCATAAGTCTCTGTGGCAAAGAGTTCCAAAGACTCAAACCTCAGAAGAAATTCCTCTTTACATCAGTCTCAGAATGCCAATTTAAGACTATGTCCTAAATTCTCCCATGAAGAGAGACATCCTGTCAACATTAACCCTGTCAAGTTCCTGAAGAACCTTCTCTTTTCGAACAAGATCATCCCTCAGCCAGTTAAATCTGTATCCTCAAATAGAGTTCCTCTACCCCATTTTACTAGAAGCAAATAAAAAGCCAGCAAGCCTCACTTTGGTCTCAGAGGCCTCTAATATTTGTCCAGCGTAGAATCTGCGGAGCATAATGAGATGAGCTCACATTTATTTTTCCAGAAAGTACACAGTGGAAGCTCAGTGATCCACTGCCTAAGGGAAGAAGGTGACTCAGTAAAGCCATTTTGAGGATCAGCTGATGCTTTAATGTCACACTGTAAAATGTGAAACCAACAAACATATCCTTCCAGTCGTTCCTATCTGGTGTCTGATGACACAAAGTGAGCAACATTGTAGACAGTGTTGATGACAGCATAAAATCACAACAGGATACTGACAGATTAGGTGCATCGGCAAAGCTGTGGCAGATGGATTTAATATAAGCCAGTGTGAGGCTATCCATTTCAGACCAAAAAAGGATAGATCAGAACTTTTTGTAGAGGGCACAAAGTTAAAAACAGTGGACATCCAATGAGATTTGGGGATCAGGGGTGCATAGCTCTTTACAATGCCAGAAAAATAGTCAAGAAGGCTAATAGAATGTTGGCCTTCTTTTCAAAGAGCTGGAGTATAAGGAATCAGTCATTATGCTGCAGTTGTCCAAAACCCTAGTTAGGTCCCACTTAGAGATGCGCTTTGGTCATCACACCTTAGGATGTTTTGGCCCAGTGTGTCAGAGAGTCTGGACAAATTGCTAACTCTGGAGGAGCTGATGAAGGGCTTTAAGTCCTTTGAAGGGAACAGAAGTCCTGGAAGCAAAGGCTTATTGGCCGAGTTGCATTAATTGTCAGAGGGCCAGGAACTGCTAGAGATGTACAACAATATGTTTCTGGTTGGCAGCGTATCTGGTTGGAAAGACACCATCATCCTCAACTACAAGTAGAAAGGGAGGAGGGGAAGTGAGAAATTGGAGATCCATCGCAATGATAAACGTGGACTACAATATTCTGTCCAAAGTCATTCCCAATCAGGTCAAGTCTGCGCTGGTGGTCATCCCTCCTGACCAGCCCTGAACTTTACCAGCAGGAAGATCTAAAAGGCTCACTCTACTCAGGGATACAATAGTCATTGAGCAGGAATGGTGGATGGATACCTGCCTCATCAGCCTGGACCAAGAGGCAAACTTTGACAGAATATTGCTCACCTCCATGATGGATGTACTCTCAAGCAGATTTTCAGGAGGGAATCTGCAATTGAATAAATCTGCTCTACACAAAGAGCAGTTTTAATCAATGGGTGAGAATCAAGAAGCTTTCCAATCAATGCTTGACTCCAGCTGAGCTATCATCTCTCCTCTACTGTGTTCATGGGTTGTGTGGAATACTTTGCGGAGACCACCAGGAAGGATGTAGAGATCCCAGCTTGAAGCAGCAAGTGACAGACAATTTTTATACAGAACTAGTAATTTGTTTGGAATTTTAAAAAAAAAAGTTACATTGAAATCCATCTGCCAATTGCATACCTCTTATAAGCTTATTAAAATATCCTAATAATGATACATTCTTTTGTATTAACTACACAATTTAATTTTGTAATGTCCACTAATTTTTAAATTTTACTTTTGATTAAAGCCCGCATCATTGATGTAAATGGTACAGCAGCCCATGTGATCCCTGGGAAATGTCACTCCCCATCTTTTATGGTGTGAGTGATGGGTTTTAACAGAGTATATGTTCTGCAGCCAGTTTGCTATCCTTTCTGCTGCAAGTCCCCTGACTCCACATGTGCTGGCCTTAACCATGGGTCTACAATGTAATACCATCTCAAAGACCTTTTAAAATTATATTTAGATTACTGTATTAACGTTCTGCACTCTACTGATATTTCCTCAATAAGGCTCATCAAGCCTGGCCTCTTGAATGCAATGCTGACTACTGATATTTTTAATCTCAAGAATGTACTTCCATTGCCTCTTTGAGAAAAGATTATTTCTACTAGTACACATTGAGCTAACTAGTTTATAGTCCCTGGGATATGCATTATCTGCCTTTTTAAAAGTACAAGGAATCAGCAAGCTGATACAGTGCTTTTAAAACACATCAAGATCGCCTCCTTCAGCTTTCGTATTCATATTAGGCCCTCTTTGCTCCAATCCATTTCTGGTGAATCTATGCTGTACATATCCATAGCTAATATATCCTTTCCAAAGTGCAGTACAAACAGAATGCATTAAAGATTGAGCCTGACCGCAGCTGTACACACCTGAAGCACATCTTTCTTCTTGCATTCTGGCTCTCAAGATAAAAGGCTGGTAGTCCATGATCTTGACTGTTGCTCGCTCTTAATGATTTATGTACTTGGATGCAAGGGGACACCACAACCTGCAAGGTTCCCTCAAAGCCACACATCACCTTGATTTGAAACTATGTTATTGTTCCTTCACTGTTACTAGGTCAAAATCCTGCAACTCCTTTCCCAACAGCATTATGGGGTACCTACACCACACAGACAGCAGGGATTGAAAAAGGCAGCTTTCACAGGCAATTAGAGATGAGAAACAAATGCTGGCCTACCTAACAATGTTCATACACCACAACAGAATTAATAAAGAAACTGCTTGTTCTTCTACCATTTTCTAATTTCTCACCATTTAAGGAATACTGTGAGTTATCTTTTGAGTCCAATGTAGATTACTTCATACTTGCTGCCATTAAAATCTATTTAGCTTTGTTTTACACAATCTGCAATATCCCTCTGTAACCTCCTGGTCCCATCTACTTTATTTTATATGACATACACACTGTGTGGAGCCCTCACTCACATAGCACCTTCCTAGCAGCACCACACAAACTTACCTCACCGGAGGAGACAGCATTAGAAATGGTGCTACAAAAATAAATTACTCTTATCCATTCCTTCAGGTGACTTGTTAAAAATATGCAGCAAAAGTGACATCTCAGAAAAAGCTTCTGGGCAATATTACTTGACATATGAAGCCAATAAAATAAATGTATCCATTATGTCCATTGTCCAAACTAAACAAAAAAGACAATTTCTAATTCAGTGCACTCATCCTCAACATGACTCCAAAAAAAAAAGCTTCACTTTGCAAAAATATTAGTCATCTTGCACCATTACCAACCAGCTGAAGGCCAGCAAGCGGTTTACTCAGGATTTTGCTCACTATCAACAGTCACAAGATTAAATGCAAAATCAAATCCAATTTTTACATTTCTTTGAAGGGACACATACAGATGATGACGAGATCATGAATAAGAAGTCACCGGATAGTAAGCTGCAGGTGCAGATGGCTATCCTTACCTTCATAACACAGCATGCTTAGGGTCTAACGCCCTAACTGTCTCAATTACAACACTTTTCTGTTTGCTAGTCATTTCTGAACTTTTATTCTTCTCCATTTTATTTGCAGCTATTAGCTATCATTATCAACCATTTCCAAAGACAGGAGAGAGAAGAGAAAAAAAAAGATGAGAGAGAGAAAGAAGGTGCAAGAGAAGAGGAGCAAAAAAGTAGTGAGGAGAGAGTAAGGAAGAGGCACAGAGAAAACATTAACTGTTGATGCGAAACCATGCCAGTTTTCTCTTTCAAAAGCACCATTGTCAAAATACATAATTGTAACTCTGAGGCATTTTCCTCAGAGTTGTTCAACATAAGAGTGTCCAATAGAAAGGCTGCAGTAGTGAGTAGACTGGGTTCTTTCTTGATTATATGTTTTTGGAGAGATGTCTCTTGATTAAACTTAAAATATAAGCCATAACTATTAATTTAACCTGGGGCAGTGTTTTGTAGAGGAATAAAATGGTGTTATTTTCTGGGTCTGTAGATTGCAAAGGAACAAAAATGGCACTTTAGTACAGTGATATGTACTTCTTGTCAGATGTGGGAGTTTAAAGAGAGTTTAAGGGTTACTAAGGATTATATCTGCCATAAATGATGTTGGATACGAAACTTATCAGATCGAGTGGATCGGTTGGCGAGACAGTTCGATACGATGAGGAATTTGCAACAACAACATGTGATGGATGGCAGTTATAGGAAAGGGGGAAGTCTCAGATACAGTCATATAGATGGGTTAACTCCACAAAAGGTAAGAGAGGTAGGCACCTAGGGCAGGAGTCTTTTGTGGATATACCTATTTTAAACAGGTATGCGGTTTTGGAAAATGTAGGGGGTGATGGATTCTCAGGGGAATGCAGCACGAACAGCCAAGTTTCTGGTATTGAGACTGGCTCTAATGCAACAAGGGGTACGTCGGGTTCCAAGATATCAATTGTGTTAGGGGATTCTCTGGTCCGAGGTACAGACAGACGTTTCTGTGGCCAGCAGAGAAAAAGCAGAATGGTGTGTTGCTTCCCTGGTGCCAGGATCAAGGAGATCTCAGAGAGGGTGCAGAATGTTCTCACGGGGGAGAGCAACCAGCAAGAGGTCATTGTCCACATTGGAACCAAAGATATAGGAAGGGGAAAGGTTGAGATTCTGAAGGGAAATTACAGAGAATTAGGCAGAAATTTAAAAAGGAGGTCCTCAAGGGTCGTAATATCTGGATTACTCCCAGTGCTGTGAGCTAGTGAGGGCAGGAATAGGAGGATAGAGCAGATGAATGCATGGCTGAGGAGCTGGTGCATGGGAGAAGGATTCACATTTTTGGATCATTGGAATCTCTTTTGGGGTAGAAGTGACCTGTACAAGAAGGACGGATTGCACCTAAATTGGAAGGGGACTAATATACTGGCAGGGAAATTTGCTAGAGCTGCTCGGCAAGATTTAAACTAGTAAGGTGAGGGGTGGGGTGGGGCCCACGGAGATACTGAGGAAAGAGATCAATCTGAGACTGGTACAGTTGAGAACAGAAGCGAGTCAAACAGTCAGGGCAGGCAGGGACAAGGTAGGACTAATACATTAAACAGCATTTATTTCAATGCAAGGGGCCTAACAGGGAAGGCAGATGAACTCAGGGCATGGTTAGGAACATGGGACTGGGATATCATAGCAATTACAGAAACATCGCTCAGGGATGGGCAGGACTGGCAGCTTAACATTCCAGGAAACAAATGCTACAGGAAGGATAGAAAGGGAGGCAAGAGAGGAGGGGGAATGGTGTTTTTGATAAGGGATAGCATTACAGCTGTGCTGAGGGAGGATATTCCCGAAAATACATCCAGGGAAGTTATTTGGGTGAAAGTGAGTAATCAGAAAGGAATGATCACTTTATTAGGATTGTATTATGGTCAGTGGGAAATTGAGAAATAAACTTGTAAGGAGATCTTAGCTATCTGTAAGAATAATAGGGTGGTTATGATAGGGGATTTTAACTTTCCAAACATAGACTGAGATTGCCATAGTGTTAAAGGTTTAGATGGAGAGGAATTTGTTAAGTGCGTACAAGACAATTTTCTGATTCAGTTTGTGGATGTACCTACTTGAGAAGGTGCAAAACTTGACCTACTCTTGGGAAGTAATGCAGAGCAGATGACTGAGGTGTCAGTGGGGGAGCACTTTGGGGCCAGCGACCATAATTCTATTAGATTTAAAATAGTGATGGAAAAGGATAGACCAGACCTAGAAGTTGGAGTTCTAAATTGGAGAAAGGCCAATTTTGACGGTATTAGGCAAGAACTTTCGAAAGCTGATTGGAGGCAGATGTTCGCAGGTAAAGGGACAGCTGGAAAATGGGAAGCCTTCAGAAATTAGATAAGAATCCAGAAAAAGTATATTCCTGTCAGGGTGAAAGGCAAGGCTGGTAGGTATAGGGAATGCTGGATGACTAAAGAGGGTTTGGTTAAGAAAAAAGAAGGAAGCATATGTAAGGTATAGACAGGATAAATCAAGTGAATCCTTAGAAGAGTATAAAAGAAGTAGGATTATACTTAAGAGGGAAATCAGGAGTGCAAAAAGGGGAATCCAAAGGGTTTTTACAAATACATTAAGGACAAAAGGGTAACTATGGAGAGAATAGGGCCCCTCAAAGATCAGCAAGATAGCCTTTGTGTGGAGCCGCAGAAAATGGGGGAGATACTAAATGAGTATTTTGTATCAGTATTTACTGTGGTAAAAGATATGGAAGATATCGACTGTAAGGAAATAGATGGTGACATCTTGCAAAATGTCCAGATTACAGAGGAGAAAGTGCTGGATGTCTTGAAACGGATAAAGGTGGATAAATCCCCAGGACCTGATGAGGTGTACCCAAGAACTCTGTGGGAAGCTAGAGAAGTGATTGCTGGGCCTCTTGCTGAGATATTTGTGTCAAAATAGTCACAGGTGAGGTGCCAGAAGACTGGAGGTTGGCAAACGTGGTGCCACTGTTCCCATGGGCGACTGATTAGCAAGGTTAGATCTCACGGAATACAGGGAGAACTAGCCATTTGGACACAGGACTGGCTCAAAGGTAGAAGACTGGAGGCCTGTGACCAGTGGAGTGCCACAAGGATCGGTGCTGGGTCCTCTACTTTTTATCATTTACATAATGATTTGGACACAAGCATAAGGAGGTACAGTTAGTAAGTTTGCAGATGACACCAAAATTGGAGGTGGACCTCAGAATAGAAAAGGATCTGGACCAGATGGGCCAATGGTCTGTGAAGTGGCAGATGGAGTTTAATTCAGATAAATACCAGGTGCTGCATTTTGGGAAAGCAAATCTTAGCAGAACGTATACACTTGATAGTAAGGTCCTAGGGAGTGTTGCTGAACAAAGAGACCTTGGAGTGCAGGTTCATAGCTCATTGAAAATGGATGCGCAGGTAGATAGCATAGTGAAAGTGGTGTTTGGTATGCTTTCTTTCATTGATCAGAGTATTGAGTACAGGAATTGGAAGGTCATGTTGCGGCTGTACAGGATATTGGTTAGGCCACTGTTGGAATATTGCGTGTAATGCTGGTCTCCTTCCTATCGGAAAGATGTTGTGAAACTTGAAAGGGTTGAGAAAAGATTTACAAGGATGTTGCCAGGATTGGAGGATTTGAGCTATACGGAGAGGCTGTTCAGGCTGGGGCTGTTTTCCCTGGAGTGTCGGAGGCTGAGGGGTGACCTTATAGAGGTTTACAAAATTATGAGGGGCATGGATAGGGTAAATAGACAAAGTCTTTTCCCTGGGGTCAGGGAGTCCAGAACTAGAGGGCACAGGTTTAGGGTGAGAGGGGAAAGATATAAAAGAGACCTAAGGGGCAACGTTTTCACAGAGGGAGGTACGGGTATGGAATGAGCTTCAGAGGAAGTGGTGGAGCCTGGTACAATTGCAACATTTAAGAGGCATTTGGATGGGTATATGAATAGGAAGGGTTTGGAGGGATATGGGCCAGGTGCTGGCAGGTGGGACTAGATTGGGTTGGGATATCTGGTCGGCATGGACGGGTTGGACCAAAGGGTCTGTTTCCATGCTGTACTTCTCTGTGACTCTATAACTTGCCTCAAAAGTTTCACTCAATATCAGTAACCATGAATATCCCTTGGAACAACCAATAGGGCATCTTCTGAGCAATTAGTCTAACTACATAACCTGAGGCCTGAACTGCATTTGAAACTTTTGCAAGCACTTTCTATATAAGCTGTACACCCAAAGCTGGCTATGACAAGCGACCATGAAAGGTTGACAGACATGTGATTTGGGTGAAACAAGACATTATCTGGAAAGTAACTCAAGTATTTTGTTTTAAATCATCTGACAGTCTGAAAATAAACCAAAATAACAGAAAGTTTGTGACCAATTTGGTTAATGTACTATATAGGTGTGATAATGAGCTAAAAAGGAAAAAGAATATTATGTTTCCATATCCCAATTGTGCCCAAATAGCTAAGCTGGTAATACCTACTACAATAGCTTGACGAAGAATACTGGAGATACACATATTGGGGTTGTCCCTGCTTCTAAACAGTGGGATTAGTTAGGAATGGTCTAATGTTGATCAAATCATTGAAGAATTGGGAATGGCAGAATTTCTGCTGCAATTCTCTATTATTTTGACTCACTGCAAAAATCAATACTAAGTATTGTCTGTCAACCTTTCATGGTTGCTTTTCATAAACAGCTTTGGGTGTACAGCTTATATAGAGATTGGCTCTCATGCAACAAGGGGTACGTCGAGTTCCAAGAGATCAATTGTGTTAGGGGATTCTCTAGTCAGAGGTACAGACAGACGTTTCTGTGGCCAGTAGCGAAAAAGCAGAATGGCATGTTTTAGTTGAAAAATCTTTCTGGGACAATCCAAAGATTTAATTTTGACAAACACTGGCCTGGCCTTCTTGATCAACACTATAGGGGGCAGAGGCTTTCGTACAGTGTCTGTTAATGTAATAGTACTTTCCCTAGTAATACAGTTGTTACTTCACCAGATCACAATACTGGACAGCATTTGAAACGGTCGCTTCTCACGAATGACTATGGACGCACAGCAAATAAAGCAAAAGTCTAGTGAAAGTTCCAACCCAGTGCAGTCCTGAGGTTGCCCCATTAAATTAATTGCTCAGAAGAGGTCCCATCAATTCAGCCTAGTGACACCAGTGGTTGTTAGTTTTCGACAAGGCCTTTGAGGCAAACCATCATAGATTTTGAGAAAGAGCGCTGTTCGTGAGTTTCAATTACTTTTCTTTCAAAATCTCAAAAACAATTTAGTAATGAATGACATACAGGGCTGAAAAAGCTGGTGCGAATGACACGATTATTCATCACTCCACTAAATGAGCTGACTCCAGAATAACACAACACATCTCTTTTTTTTTAAACTGTATGGGTTTGATATATTTCAACTCCTCACAAATTATCAAGGCCGGACTTTAATGGAGAAAGAGCGCGCGTTCTCCACACATACACTGCGGCTGGCATTTACATCTGGCAATACAGCTGTTCCTCCATTGATAGTCTCCGTGTTCGCGGTGCAGGGGGGACACTGTCAGCCAGCGGGTAAGATTAGACCTGCTGGCCGGGAAAAGCCGAAGGGGAAACTACATCGACAGCGAACCACTAAAGCCAGACTCTGAGGCGGTTCGCCCAGCCGCTAATCGCGACGGCGTGACGCTGAAAACACACTGGCCCGCGGGACCAAAATGGTTAAAATACAAGTGCTTACCAAAGTTTGCTCGTACTGGAGCGCGCCCGGGTTTGTCTCGGCTCCAGCCATTTCTGAATCAGCCAGGGGAAACTAGCACTCCGTCAATTTCAGCGGGGCCTGTGGAGCGCACCACTTTTGCAGTGGAGGTGGAAGGGGAGACGCTGCCTGTCAATCCCCCCTCCCCCCGAAACACACACACCAAGCCCGGCTTGAGAGGGCAATCCGCCCCGGGCACAGCTCCTCCTTCACACAGTCAGCTCCCTTCACAAGAGCCCGCTGCAATGAGCTGCTGCCAGTGGGACTGTGAGCGATCCGGAATGAAGCTGCCTCACCCCCAGCCTCTTATCGTTTAATCAGAGTCGACAGCACTGAGTTCCGGATATTTATAAGCAACAACTGCAGGAGGAACGTGCTGAGGGCTTTGTGGCGGATTGAAGCAGCGCATATTCTCAGGCAATAGAGCATGAATGTGTTTGTCATCACATTGCCATGATACTAATTGCAAGGATAATTAACCCATTTTTAAAAAAGAACAAATGTGAACCACTGCCTCTGTTGAGAGTGGGGACGGCACCGCTCGGACTTGTGCTGAAAGCCTGAATTGCATGGGTCACAGTGTTTTGCTGAAGAGCCCCAAATGATGATCCCACAGGGTGCTGCAGAAAGCAAGCAGCATACATCCGTATTTCGTCAAATTGAGCTGATTGACCACAACCAGTGCTGGGTTTAATGTCGATCCTTGTGACAGCTACAAATATATATTTTTATTTGAAACTTACACTTTATTCATTAAAATCTTCTATAAGCACGCACAATGGTCCTAAGTCAGTTCTGTATAGTCCTTAAATAAATTAACAGAACATTGGAATTTTGACATTTCTCAGTTTCTCTACAGTTACAAAAACAACCACATCTTCTACTTCCGCAATTATTTGTGCATACACTTTGTTCCCTAAGTATTAACCAATCCGCTGTTCATGCTCAGATATTATCCCAATTTCATTAGCGCTTCACTTGCCAATGGATCCCTTTGCATGCCATCTTATCCAATACCTTCGGGAAATCCAAGTGTGCTATATTTACTGGTTTTCCTTATCTACTCTAGTAGTTACAACTTCAAATAGAAAAATAGATTAAAATAGCATGAAAGCAAACCCTTTGATCCAACTCCTTTATTTTAAAAAATCCCTACAGTGTGAAAGGAAGCCATTCGCCACATCAAGTCCATTGCACCCCTTCAAAGAATATCGCACGCACACCCAACCCCATATTCTATAATCCTACATTTCCCATAGTTAATCCACGTAGCCTGCACATCCCTGGATACTATGAGCAATTAGAATCATAGAGATGTACAGCACTGAAACAGACCTTTTGGTCCAACTCATCCATGCCAACCAGGTATTCAAAATTAACCTAGTCCCATTTGCCAGTACTTGGCCCATATCCCTCTAAACCCTTCCTATTCATGTACCCATCCAGATGTCTTTTGAATGTTATAATTGTACCAGCCTCCACCACTTCCTCTGGCACCTCACTTTGCATGGAAAGTTGCCCCTTAGGTCTCTTTTAAATCTTGTCACTCTCACCCTTAATTTATGCCCTCTAGTTCTGGACTGCTCCAACAAGAAAAGATCTTGTCTATTTACTTTTTCCATGATCCTCATGATTTTATAAACCTCTATAAGGTTACCTCAGCCGCTGACACAGTCTCAGCCTACTCAGCCTCTCTCCAACCCTGGCAACATCCTTGTAATTCTTTTCTGAACCCTTTCAAATTTCATGATCTCCTTCCAATAGAAGGGAAACCAGAATTGCATGCAGTATCCCAAAAGTGGCCTAACCAATGTCCTGTCCAGCTGCAACATGACCTCCCAACTCCTGTACTCAATACTCTAACAATAAAGGAAAGCATACTAATTACCTTCTTCACTATTCTATCTACCTGAGACTCCACTTTCAAGGAACAATGAACCTGCACTCCAAGGTCTATTTGTTCAGCAACACTCCCCAGGACATTACCATTAAATGCTCTGATGTGCCTGTCCAAAATCCAGCACTTCACATTTATCTAAATTAAACTCCATCTGCCACTTCTTGGCCCTTTGGCTCATCTGATCAAGATCCTGTTGTATTCTTGAGGTAACCTTCTTCGCTGACAACTACACCTCCAATTTTGGTGTCATCTGCAAACCTACTAACTATACCTCCTGTGTTCACATCCAAATCATTAAAATAAATGAAGAAAAGCAGTGGACCCAGCACCAATCCTGTGGTAACCCACTGGTCACAGGCCTCCACCTGAAAAACAACCCTCCACCACTACCCTCTGCCTTCTACCATTTTTCCTGTGCTGTAACCAAGTGGCTAGTTCTCCCTGTATTTCATGTGATCTAACCTTGCTAACCAGTATACCAGAACGAACCTTGTCAAACACCTTACCGAACTCCATATAGATCATGTCCACTGCTCTGCTCTCATCATTCCTCTTTGTTACTTCTTCAAAAAACTCAATTAAGTTAGTAATACATGATTTCCCACGCACAGAGCCATGTTGACTATCCCTAATCAGTCACTGCCTTTCCAAATATGTGTAAAACCTGTCCCTCCAGATTCCCTCTAATAACTTGCCCATCACCAGTGTCAGGCTCAACAGTTGATAGTTCCCTAGCTTTTCCTTACTACCTTTCTTAAATTGTGGCACCACATTAATTGCAATGGCCAAGCCACATAACCTGCACATCTTTGGATATGGGGGAAACCAGAGCACCCAGAGGAAACCCACATAGACACAACGAGAATGTGCAAATTCCATACAGACAGTTGCCCAAAGATGGAATTGTAGCCAAGTCTCTGGTGCAGTGAGGCTGCAGTGTGAACCACCGTGCCACCATGTTGCTGCTAAATTTTTCAATTGTAGTATTCTTTTCATAAAATCGTATTGACACTGTCTGATCATACAATTATTTTCTAAGTACGTTAAAGTATTCTGAAATAATCCTGAAAAAAATGGACAAAGCTTTTCATCTTGCACTCTTCTGGGCAATTCACATGAAATACCAAGTTAAAGGGGAAACAATCTTTTTTACACCGTATGAGAAAGGAGTGCTGCTGGGTGGCAAGTGGACCCTGACTAATACAATTGCAGACATGGAGAATGCACCAGTTAGGTAATGACCAACAGTTAATTACCAAGCTTTGTTGAAATTTAAACAAGGCAGATGGATTCTGATGTTTAAGGGCATTGCCTTGAGAAACGAACCAGAGAATGCTGTCATCAGCTTTGTTGAATAAAAACAGGTGCATTGTGTACATGTGTTTCTTGCCCCAGAGGTGTACAGTACCATCCCTTTACCAGTTGATTAAAAATATCTCTGCAAAGAACAGGGCCCTGTATATAAATGTAAACACAAGTACATAGCACAGTGGGTCCAAGTGACAATCTTAAATTGGTTGTCAGCACAATCCGGAGCATTTCACAAATGCTCAATCAGGAAAGCTTAGGCTAACTGACTTGTAGCCCCCTGTTTTCATCCTCTCTTGATTTCTCAATGGAAGGCAATTTTATCAATAATTTTCACTTAAGTTGTGCCAAAAGTAAATTACTACGAATGCTGAAGTCTTGAACACCCATCTCTAATCTTGAATATTTGTTTGTCCTTCAGTTACTGTGCTGTGGATAGGCCATAACCCTGTTGCAGTGTCCAGAGGTTAGATTAGTGCTGTCTTAAGAATTTTATGAAACAGCAAAGAGATTAACTCATGGAATTTTAAAATTCACTTTTGGGTCATGAGTGTTGCTGGATGGACCACAATCTATTGGCTATCCCTGGGGCTGTTTCTGCTATTGTCCTTTCTGTTGTCTAGGTCGATGCCAGATGGTCCATCCAGTTTAATTTCTTTGTGGACAGATTGTAACAATTGTTACGACTCTGATGAAAAGTCTTCTAGACTCAAGGTTTGGCTTGCTTTCTCTCCATGGATACTGCCTGACTACTGTGATCTCCAGCATTTTTTGTTTTCATTACAGCTGAGTGGTTTGCTAGGCCATTTCAGAAGGCAGTTGAGAATCAACCACACTGTGGCTCTGGAGTCACATATAGTTCAGACCAGGTAAGGATGCCAAATTTCCTTCCCTGTAGGTCATTGTGAGCCAGATTGCTTTTTTCCGACAATTGATAATAATTTCATGGTCATCAGTACATTCTTAATTCCAGATATTTTTATTGATTTCCACTTTTACCATTTGCCTAACCCCAGAACATTAGCTGAGTTTCGGGGTTAATAGTGTTGCATTAATATCACGAGGCCATCCCTTCGACACTTGGTATTCTGCTGACACTGGCTAGAAAGAGTCTTGTATCCTGTTACCTGCTGATCTATCACCACATGCCAAGTTTTCTCTAGGTTAAATGAAGAAAATCCAGCGTAACTAGCTCTTTGTGAAACAAGTGCAGATTATAGCATACCAGCGATATATTCAGAGTCACACAAAAGATGAATCATGTTTTATCAAAAGAACAAACCTTTGTTGAAATGTTATTCTAGAAATTAGAATTAATCAGAAAATTGGTGGGGAAGTTGTTCTCTGTTAGCTCTGAACAAAAGGCAGTGAAACAAGCCTAATATTTACATCTGCTCAGTCATGTTAGTTTTAAGGGTAAATTGTAATCATGCTTACAAAGTTATTTGCATGAGATATGAACTTTAAAACCATGAAGAAATCAATCATTGGTATTCAGTGTATTATCATCACTGAGTAAAAATCAGATAAAAATGCAATTGTTCTAAAACAGTCATGTACTTTGAAGCATGCATGAGTGTTTAAACTTCAAAGGTTTAGTAACAAACAAATCTAATGTGGAAATAGTAAGTGGGTTCTTGTGACTGTTCAAAGAACTTTTTCTTATTTATTTGGGATGTGGGTGTCACTAGCCAGCATCTATTGCCTGTCCCGAGCTGCCCTTGAGAAGGTGGTAGGGAGCTGCCATCTTGAACCGCTGTAGACCATGTGTTGTAGGTAGAGCCAGAATGGCACTAAGGGGGAATTCCATGATCATGCATCACCCTAATTGGTGAGGAATGGCTTCCAGCATCATCCTAATGTCCAATGTCAAGTCTCTTGATTGGGCACTAAGTCCCTGATATTGAGCCCCACCCCACCCCCCCCCTCCCCCCGCCCACAAGGTCTCTGCAATCCTGTTGGGTTTTGTTGAGTATACCTCCAAGGAAAACTGTGTTGCCCCCATTTAATTCATGAGCCACTCATAAATTGTAGTGAATTTACAGCTTATGAGTTCAATGGGTTTATTTAATTAATTTAGTTGACCTATGGCTTAGAGATTCCCACTTCTGCCCCTTGTGCCCCGTGATTTAATAGTGAGTAGTTTTCTCACGCTTGGCAGACTGACACAGGAGCTCTCCCATGATAAAGTGGACCCAGACACTATGGTTCCCACTCAGCAGGCTATATTAAATCCAGCTCTATGTCCATCCAGAGACAAGATAAAGGCAGATATTAATTGCATTTTCAGCCAGGAGAAAGGAATTATACATTCTAGTCATGCTGATGAGTTAACAAATAACTGGACTGAAAAGTATAATAGCTAGATAGAGTATATTAAAAGTTTATGTCATGTCAATCAGAATGGGCATCATTCATTTTTATTTTAGGTCAAGACATCTAATTTAAACAATGGAATCTCAAAACATCCAAATCAAAGGATTATAAATTTAGTACTTGATTTCTGAAAGTACTTTGTATTAATGTATCAATACAAGTTATAAATCCGATATTGATGTGCAGCTTTTCTTGTCCCAAGTTTAAAGAGTGGGAATGGAGGATGGAGGTTAGTAAAACCTCTGAATCTCTCTAGTCATGATATGGAGATGGAGAAAGTGAGGTCTGCAGATGCTGGAGATCAGAGCTGAAAATGTGTTGCTGGAAAAGCGCAGCAGGTCAGGCAGCATCCAGGGAACAGGAGAATCGACATTTCAGGCATAAGCCCTTCTTCAGGATTCCTGAAGAAGGGCTTATGCCCGAAACATCGATTCTCCTGTTCCCTGGATGCTGCCTGACCTGCTGCGCTTTTCCAGCATGATATGGAGATGCCAGAGTTAGACTGGGGTAGACAAGATCAAAAATCAAACAACACCAGGTTATAGTCCAACAGATATTGGAAGCTTTTGGAGCTCAGCTCCTTTCACAAGTGTGGTATGGTAGAGGAGGTATAAGACTTCTACCTCTCTATCATACCATGCCTGAGGAAGGAGCTGAGCTCTGAAAGCTTGCAATTTCAAATAAACCTGTTGGACTATAACCAGATGTTGTTTGATTTTTGTCTCTCTCTCTAGTCAGTTTCAGTGTGGTCCCACAGTAGGAGAGAGAGGTGGGAAATTGGTGCGAAGTGGGTCTGAAATTATTTTATGAATGCATTTTGTTCATTTCTCTGGTAGTTTTAAATATTTCAAGATTTAAGGTGTTTGAAGTAATTGGTTAAGTTTTAAAAGTATTTAAAGTATTAGTATTTACCACAAACATAGCAATTGATATTACTGAGTGGATTACTAGGCCATTTCAGAGGGCAGTTGAGAGTTAACCACATTGCTGTGGCTCTGGAGTCACATGTAGGCCAGACCAGGTAAGGATGGCAGGTTTCCTTCCCTAAAGGACATTAGTGAACCAGATGTTTTTTTCTGGCAATTGACAATGGTTTATGTTGAATTCAAATTCCACCATCTGCCATGATCGGATTCAAACCCAGGTTCCCAGGACATTATTCTGGGTTTCTGGATTAGTAGTTGAGTGATAATGCCATTAGGTCATTGCCTCCCCATAAACCCGCCTCCGCATTGACCAGAAACTCAACTGGACTCACCACATAAATATAATGCCAACGAGAGTAGGTTCGAGACTAGGGATACTGCACCTCCTAACACCCCAAAGTCTATCCACCATCTACAAGGCACATGTCAGGAGTGTGACAGAATACTCCCCACTTACCTGATGGATGCAGCTCCGAAGGCAAACAAAACCTCAAGTATCAGTTTTGCCTTTAGCCACTAGTCAGTCTATCAATTATATTGTGCAATTTCAGAATGAATTTTAATGTTATTACAAGGAGCAAAGATTGTGAGATTGAATTGACCCAACTGAGACTGGAGGCAATGGAGAAAAACACGTATGTATCAACTAAAAATGCTTAAACATAGATCATAAAGAAATAGGGAAAAGGCAAAAAACAGAAAAGGAGAACTGGTGGTAGAAACTGAACTCATGATCAACCATTATGAGTTAAATTGAAACAAATTGAGATTAAATGAGTCGGATAAAATCAATTGAGCCCGTAATATGTTATGCAATAAACAGGGTAAATTTAATCAAACCCCATAATGTAATTATCTTGATGATTTTAATTTTTGTGTACATTTGAATTGCTAACAGATTGGCAAAATTGGACTAGGAAACTATAGTTGACCGTGACATATGGGATTACTGAATAATAATGACAGTTCTGTTCCATTATTATTTCACAAACACTGAATTGTGGTCACAAAAACCATCACAAAGGAGGATAATTTAGAGACTAAAGGATATGCATCAATATAGTACTTTTTAAGTCCTCAATAGTTCCAAAGTAATTAAGTACTTTTGACCTGTAGCCACAATTTAAATACCAGAAAATAAAGCAGACAATTTGAAAACAGCAAATTCCCATATTTTGCAATCAGATAAATGTCAAATTCATCTTTAAGCAGTGTCAGTTGAGGGATAAATGTTGATCAGGACCTTTACAAACTCCCTTTTTCTTTGACTAGTATGATAGGATTGTTTATGCAAGGCAAGGTGCGCCTTGTTTTAACATTTCATCTGCAGAGCTGCACTCACATTAATGTGTTTCCTTGGAAATTCACTAAAGTGTCAGCTTAGGTGTCGTGCTCAAGCCTCTGGAAGGGATGGTTGAGCACATATACTTCTAATTGAGAGTTGAGAACTCTGCTGTGATATCGGGCACAACATTCTGACACTTGATTAAAACAGTCCACTCGCAACACTGCTTACCAGTAAAATTATTTTCATTTAGGAGTTCCATTTAATGCAGTGTTAAATCTCTTGCTCCAGTGTGTTAGATTACTTAGTCAATTATTTGCTTTCATAAGTATGCAAAAGAGAAATGTAGATAAAGCTATCTATTGGTGTCACAAATGCACATGATGAGCCACTTTGAATATTCCATTAAGTAAGGCTGATGGTTTCGCCAATTGTGACATTGATAATTCAGATGTGAGAATTACAACTTTCGATTGGCAAGCAATCACTATAATGAAAGGGTGGTAACCTCTGAAAACCCAAATGCACTCAGGAGGAATGGCTGCTCAAAGGACCACCGGTGTCCGCTGAAGTATTCCTCGTGAAGAGACATCTCTTTTTGTAAAGTCCTATCAATTAAATATAAGGTGTTTTGTAAATGATTACTGCGTTTAAACGATTATTCTATAGAATGCTTAATTATTATAGATGCAATTACAATAAACATGCAGTTTTTGAATTTTTATGAAGATTATTGAAAACTTTGTCAAATGTTTAAAATTCTACTTTCTATTAAATTAGCATTTTCCTTTGGTCAATGCTTGAAATCTGATGTGATTGATATGGTTATTTTAAGTTTCTGTTCAAGGGATGGTATTGGTGTTGGTGTTAGAAAGCCATAATTTCCAAAAGAAACTGAAATCTTCTGTTGTCAGGTTTTCCACCTTTCAATCAGTACCTTCATGTCTGCCCAAATGCTCCATTTATGTTGGTAGCATTCATGTTGATTCAAAGGAGGGCATGGTCAGAACAGCACCAGGCATATCTAAAAATAAGGTGTCAACCTGACGAAGCTACATCACATATCTACATGCATGCCAAATAGTTCACCTGCAAGTGGCAGAATAAGCTAAGTGATTCCATAACCAACAGATTACACTTAAGCCCTGCAGTCCTGCCATATCCAGTCATGAATGGTGGTGGACAATCAAACAACTCATTAGAAGTGGTGGCTCCAAAATGTCATCATCCTCAATAATGGGGAGCCCAACACACCATTACAAAAGCTAAGGCTAAAGCCTTTGCAACAATCTAGTCAGGAGTGCCAAGTGGATCCATTTTATCTCCTAGCAAAACTGGAATCAATGTGAATTGGGGAATGGTTTGTATTATACCTGAAACAAAGGAAAATGATTATGGTTATTGGAGGTCAGTCATCTCAGCTCCAAGACATGTTGAGCTGCTTCAAAAATGACCTCCCATCCAACTTAAGGTCAGAGCAGAGATGTTCACTGATGATTGCACCATTCATGATACGACCCAAATTCAGCAAGACCTGGACAATATCCATACTCGGACTGAAAGTGGCATGTAGCATTCATACAACACAAGGGTCAGGCAATGACCATCTCCAACTAAAAAAGTTCTAATCATTGCCCCTTGACATTCAATGGCATTGCCATCAATGATTTCCTCACTATGCGCATCTTGGAGGTTACCAGAAACTTAAGTGGAATCATCATATAAACACTGCCGCTACAAAAGTAGGTCAGAGACTAGGAATCCTGCAAAAAAAGCTCACTTTCTGATTTCCCAAAGCACAATCTACAAGACATAAATCAGGATTGTGATGGAAAACTCCCCACTTGCCTGGATGGGTGCAGCTCCAACAACACACAAGGACAAAGCAGCTCATTTCATTGGCATTACATCCAAAAACATTCAGTTCCTTCGCAACTGACACTCATTAGCAGCAGTGCATACTATCTCCAAGATGCACAGCAGAAATTCACCAACAGTTCTTAGAAGCACCTTCCGAACATATGATCATTATTATCTAGAAGGTCAAGGGCAGCAGATATATGGGAACACCACCATTTGCAAGCTCCTCTTCAAGCTACTCACCATCTTGACTTTGACACTTATTGCCATTACTTCACTGTCACTAGATCAAAATCCTGGAACTCCCTCCATAATAGCATTATTGGTAAGTCTACACCAAATGTACTGCAGTGGTTCAAGAGGGCAGCACCCTGCCACTTTCTCAAAGACAGAATGGGAAATAGATGTTGGTCCAGCCAGCAATACCCACATCCCATAAGTGAATCAATAGAAAGTTTTGTGGAGTTATATGCCAATTGTTGTGGGTGAAAGGTCTCCAGAATTATATTGCATTACATTCCAAATATTTCAGATTTGTAACTGTAATCACATCTAAAATGCTATTTATTTATTATTGATTTTTTATTAATTATGTTATTTTGTATTTACTGCATCTGAGATTAAAGGTGCTTCAAAATATTTGCAATATTAGTTCAAGAGAAAAAAACACAGGTAATGCTGGAAATGCACAATCAGTCAGTTTATACCTGGGAATTAAAAGAACCCCGTTATGTGCATATCAGATTTATTCAGTTAAAATGAGCATGTGTGCAAAACTTAATTTCTAAGGAAATCATGTCCATTTAAGGTATTAACCTATTGATTATCCAAAAGGACTCAACACTCATGTATATTAATTAGTTATAGCCTGCACCTTTCAGAACAGCTAAATCTGGCATTGTATGTATTGTAGGCAAAAGTGAGGACTACAGATGCTGGAGATCAGAGACATGATTAGAGAGGTGCTGGAAAAGCACAGCAGGCCAGGCAGCATCCGTGGAGCAGGAAAATGGACGTTTTGGGCAGGAGCCCTTCATCATTCCTGATGAATGGCTCCTGCCCAAAACGCTGATTTTCCTGCTCCTTGGATGCTGCCTGACCTGCTGTGCTTTTCCAGCACTACTCTAATCTTGTACATACTGTATTCCACTGTGTGGAATGAGACACATTACGACAAAGTGCAACTATTTTCCAATCATTTTCTGGCTGAGTACATTTGCTTACAATGGTTCCTAGAAAATATTGCTTTCCTAAATTTTGTTTCATTCTGTCTGGATAAAGGTGTGCAATCTGGAAATACTCAGTTCTTGATGCCAGGATTAATTCTGGACAAATTGCGAGATACAGAGAAGTTTGAAAAAAAAACAACCAAAGGTTTGGTTGCAATGTATGAGATAAAATTACCCTTTGTCCCTTACCCTATTTGCACGTAACAAAGTCTAATATTATTCAGTCACATTAACAGCATCATTGGTTTTATCATTGCAATAGTGTGCTTGTGCAATACTTTATAATCATGGTTATTGGTGGATAATTATGGATGATTATGTTGCTAATAATAGCCATGCATAGCTAAACTCAAAGTGATATTCTATTTCCTGGCCTTTCCTTAGCTAAAATGAAGAAAAAACTGACAATTATTTTTGATAGTCATAGTATAAATGATTTTCAAGTGTAGTTACTTATGAGAAAGGGTTCCAAATTATTCAAAATACTCAAAGCACACTTACATGCATAGCACCACAACTAGCAAATAAAACTCTCTTCTCTACCTTCTTTACCAGGCTTGAGTAAGTAACTCACAGAGGAGTAGTGCCTTAAGAGACTATGTTTAAGTCAAATGCCAGTGGTATAGGTAAACTATCTTCTACAGGACGAACTCGAGACAAGAGGAGTGCTATCATTTAGAAGAGGCATTAATGACATGTCAGAAAAGTCCAGAAAATCACCTATGATTATTTTAATGAACTAAAATTAATAAATAAGAAATTAGAGACTGTGCAGTACTAATTCCAAACATGTGCTTCCTACTCATTCATTTTCACTAGGACTGTCTGATTAAAGGGTCACTCCCTGATATCTACAATTTGATTTGCACTTTCAGTCAGCAGGTCAGAGTCACCATGCCCTTCATCTACCTTATTTGTATTTCTCGATAAGCATAAGAAATAATTGTTTATTGCCCATGAATGCATCAAGACCTGATTGGTGTATTAGTCATCACACTTATCATACAGCAAAAAAGGGTATCTACTTCTTTGTAAGATGCTTCTTCAAGGAAGGCATCCTTGTAAGAGTGTGCCCGAAACGTCGAATCTCCTGTTCCCTGGATGCTGCCTGACCTGCTGTGCTGTTCCAGCAATAAAGTTTCAACACTATCTACTTCTCCCAAGATTGCTGGGTTTCTATTTCTGCTGGATCATGATGCCAATGCCTACATTTCTCGGACTACTCCAGCTTTCATTTTACACCAATTACCTGTGACAGTCTTATTTGAAGTGAAGTGAAGAGTGGAAACTCTTGGGAGATCAAAGTGACTTAAACAGCTGAGACTAATAGCTCTATTATGGTAAGTACAGACACACACAGACTATAAACACAAAGCTTCTTATGCTACCACTGGGATTATTACAAAATATACATTAAATCCCGACTCAAATTATTAAACTGTACCTCAGACATTTATTTTTTGAAAGAAATCAATCTAATGTGAATGAATCATCACATTCGACTTCTATTCTCTGCTAGTCAAGCCTGTCCTCTAGATTTACCATGCAACCAGTGGAATTATGTTACCATAGATTAAGTTGGAATCACTGATTGCAGGCAGTGTCCTCTGGTTCTACAGTTCTGGACAAACGTTAACAGTTTGCAATGATCTATGTTATCTTGTCCCTTTATGATCCCCGAAGCAGCAATCATATTATCTCTTAACTTTCAGGTTTTTAAGTGAGAGCATGCCAATTGAAGTAATCGCTTCTCATAACTTAATCACTTTATCCCCTCAATCATTCTGATTGTTATCTTCTATATCCTCTCAATGACTGTATAATCTTCTTTGTACAGCGATGACCAGAACTGGTATCCCCCCTTAATCCTATCATCTTGTGTCACCTTGTTATCCTCATCAGGACTATTATTGTTCTGATAATCACTCATCATCTTCTTGTATCATTTCCTATCCACATTCCTCTCTACCTTCTGTGACTGACCATAGGAAAAATTTCTCCCCAAGTCAATTTTCTCTGTGTTCACCAATTCCAACTGTACAGCCTTTGATATCTTAAAGATGGCATATTGATAGTTATAGATTTTCTAAACCAGACCACCTCCAATATTTTTGATCCTCTTTTCCAATGGAAATGCTACTCCTGCTTGCTCTAATCATTCACAAAGTAAGTGCTTCATCCCTGCTCCTTAAATCTGAGGAATACTAATTTGAACATCCTTTGTGAACAATTTCAACATTGCCTCTGGCAGGACCATTTGAGACATTAGTAGTCAAGGCTTTCCATTCCTAAAGTTGCTTGCTATTTAATGATCAATCAGAGGAAAAAAAAGATAACCCTGGACTTCTGTTATCAACCACTAACTAGCTTCTTAAGCCATCACATCTCCTCCGTTCTTACCTCAGTATTATAGCTCAAAGATTGTTTTATTTCCATCTCTCAGCTGGGTCTGATACTTCCCTCTCTGTCCCAAGCAGCCTATTTTCCTCCTAGGAATTCCTTCAAATGAATTTGCTCCTTACTATATTTTCTCTTTTATTTCCCTTCTGCTTCCTGAGTTTATTATGTTGATGGGATGTTTCTCTTTCTCTCTCCAAGTTCTGTCTGTTGGCCATTCAGCTCTGCTGCTTGCCTTTGATGTTAGTTGACATTAATAGTTCTTTATTTTCAGGGTACTGACCCCCTCGCCTTCAAATTTTCTGTCACCATCCCTTTCCTCAAAAAAATCAACATTTGACCCTCTTCCCTTGAAAACTCTTTGTTCTGTCTTGGACTGCTTTTTTACTTCCAAAATTCTTGAGTGTATGTTAGCTTCCGAATTATTGATCATCTTTCTTGGAACTTCACATCTGAATCCCTCCATTTAGACTTCTATGTATTCATAGTACCAAAAAAGTTCTTATCAAAGTCACAAATGATATTCTAGGTACCCTGGGCAAAGGCAAACTATCCATCCCTACCCTATTCAACATATCTGTAACCTTTGACACCATTGATCATGCAGTGACGGCATTTTTCTGGTTTCAGGAAATGGGTTGTAGCCCATTGAATCACTTACATTGGCTTGTCTTCATTCTTTTGCATTGTTACCTCTGGTAACCACCCAATAATCTTCCATTTTCAGTTTTTTGTGTATTGTCTGTCCTTGGCAATGTCATCTGATACCACGGCATCAGTTTCTACCATATATATTGATAACATATGGCCTCAGCCTCTCTCTACCTCTTTTGGCTAGTCTCCTTTCTTCAAAATTCTCTGGCTGCTTGTCCAACGTCCAGCACTGGTTGAGCAAAGATGTTTTCCAATTAAATATTGAGAAGACTAAACTGATTGCCATTAGCCCATGACACCAACTACATTATTTTGCCTTGGACTCCATACTGTGCCTGAAAGGCTTGAAGCTGAATCAGGCTGCTCACAATCTCATAGTTACATTTAATTCTCTATTACATACTTACATACTCCCTATGACGACATATTGCTATCGCTGTAACATAGCCTGACTTGGGCATCTTCCCAGCTCTTCTGCTGATAACAACCTCATGCCTGCCTTTGTTACATCTAGAGTGGACTATTCTAATGCATTTCCACCCACTATCTTCTGCAAACTTGAGGTCACTCAAAACTCTGCTGCTCCTGTTTTAATTTCCACTAAGTCCTGCTCGCTACTTGTCTCTGTGTTCATTGACTTACACTGACCCCTGATTAAGCAACATCTCAAGCTTAATATTATCATTTCTGCTTTTAAAGGCCTCCATCACCACTCTGGAATCTCATTCAACCTTCCAACTTCCCAAGATCCCTGCTCTCTGAAAATTCTGACCTCTTAAACACTCGCAATGTTAATGCATCTCCATTGACAACCATACCTCCCGCAACTTATGTTTTAAAATCTGCAATATTCTCCCTTCACTCTCCAAATTTTCACCTCCTAAAGATGCTTGTTAAAACCTACCACTTTGATCAAGGTTTTTGTCATCTGTCTTAATATCTCCTATAGTGACCCTGTGTCAAATTATTTTGCTGTAAACCAACTTAGGAAATGTTGTTCTGTTAAGCTACTACAAAAATGAAAGTTTTAATTGTGCGTTATGGGCTTGGAAAGTGGGAAATTGCAGTGTATGTAAAATGCCATTACCAAACTTTAAATGGCCTTAAGGTGCAAATGGAAGCTCTTCTGCTTATGAAACCAAGCAATTGTCTGGTGAAATGGCTGAGGGATCTCAACTCCCTTTTTTTAAACACAGTACCTTTGCACTAAATATAACAAGATAAGGATATGTTTTCAAGAAGTTCCAGAGTAAAGCTGAAAAATTGAATCCAAAATTGACGCTGTGACAGGAAGCAGGGCCCAGGACAGATTGGCACATCAGGGTCCAATAACCAGGGCCTAGTGATTTAGGCCATACAGTTCTCGCTGCAGGGGTATGGAGTGTAGCCCTGAACTGCACTGGGGCCTGTGTTTTCTGACCTGACAGAAAGCAGAGGCTTATGGTTAACAGAAATTTGTGACTGAGGAAGGCTGATTCTAATTGGGTGGTACAGGGGTCAGTTCTAGGTTCCTTTTGTTCCAAGTGGAACTCTGTGATTTAGACCTAAATACAGAGAACATGATAAGAAAGAGTGTGTGATGGTATGAAAATGGGTCATATTATTGATTTTGAGAAAGAAAGTTAAATAATACATGGTGAAGTCAATGGAATGGTCAGACAAGAGAAAAGTGACAAATGGAACTGAATTAAATCTGGATAAGTACAAGGTCATTCATTTGAGGAGGACAAGCAAGTCAAGTGATTTCACAGTAATTGGTGGGATTTTGCAAAGTGTGAAGGAGCAAAGGGATGATGGAGTGCATGTTCCACAGATCATTTGTATGGTTGGATAACATGGTAAAGAAGGCATATGGAATACTATCACTTCTTTGTTGAAGCTAGAACTTTTGTACACACAAGTTAGACACAAGTATGCTTCATGCATTTTACTATGTAGTACAGGAAAGCTACAGATGATTATATTTCCAGGAATGGTGAATTTTAAGTATGAGAAAAATTGGATAATCTGGGTTTATTTTCTTTGTAATAAAGGGATCTGGTAAACATTTAATTGAGGTGTATCAAGTTATGAAGGATAGAAATAAAATGAGTGGGAAGGATTTAACTCCTGTAACAGGAAAGTAAATTACCAGGGATCACACATTTAAATATTTAGTGGATGGAATTTGAGAATGAATCTTTTCACCATCAGGAAATGGGCATTTGAGACTTACTGCCTGATAGGATTCTAGAAGAAATCTTCGTTACATTTGATGAGCATTTGAATATGCCCTTGACATGCTGTAACCTACAGACTGAATTTGGAAGGTGGAATTTGATTAAATAGCATGGAAGTCAAACAACTTGCTTCTGTGCCAAAAGCTTTCCTATCTTTCTGTAAACCTTTTATTCTATAATGACAAAGTAATAATGTTCTAGCTGGTTATCATTCAATAATCTTTTCCTTCACTAATGACCAAAATACCACATGCATTTTCATCTGCTGAAAATGAGGGAAGCATTTCCAAAGGGATGGAATGTATAGTGAGAAGAGATCACTGATCATATAAGACATTATGCCATAACATAATGTGAAACTCAAATTCCCTTTTCATAGTTTTACTGCTAAATTTGGTGCTTACAATTTATATTTGCACCAGTGATCAATTTTATCTTGCAATGCAAGCTAATTTTATCATTTGTGATTGACTGGAAATGCAGCGCTGACTGCCATTTTGATCATGCCAGATAAAGAAATTATTAGTGCTCAGTGCAAAACAAAGAACTAAGTGTATTTAGCAGTATCTGCTGAATTGTCTTTATTAAATTTCCATTGCATATGAACAAGCACGGAGTGAAAATTTGTCTGGATCGTGTATTAGCAGCAATATTAGTTTTATTCTAGGCAGCATAGGATTAACACAACTATTGCAATGTAACAGATCTAAAACCACACACAAGATAGATTTTAAAGTCCTCGTTACATTTATTCAAGAAAATGTTTTTTCTTCATGAATTGTCGCTCTAATCATCTTGTTCTGTGCCTGTGAATAGCAAGGTAGTTTTTCAGTTCATGGTGAAGGTCAAGCGTTAAAATGTCTTGTGCTGAAGGCCAGATAATTAACATTCCTTTCATCATTCCTTTATAAATGGAAGCACACTAATAACTCAGATCAATGGCTTTTACATTGGTGTAATTTGTCTTTGAAAAACTCAGTATTTGTCTTCCTTTTGCCATGGAAGTTTTTACATTGACAACATAAGTTGACATTTACCAGATGACAACTAAGAAACGGTGGTGGCAAAGTTGCATGTCTGGCTATTGTGCTACCATTCTATAAGGAGCAGTATTGGTACAGTATTGGGTTCCATGCCTCCTATGTATGAACATAAAAGGTCAATGTGTGATTTAGAAAGAAACTCCACATTGATAAACGATGTAAACAAAACACTAAGGTTTGTTTCTAAAGTAATAGAATGTTATTTAAGGAAGTAATAGGAAATTAATATTGCACCTGTTATACTGTGTATAATTATGCACACCATTGCACACAATGTATGCTGAACTTTGTAAAGGCGTAACCAAGGTTAACAAAAATGTCAGTGGAATTGAGAGCATGAAACCATTAGTAAAAAGTGAACAGAGTGATATTCTTTTCTCTGAAATGGAAATTAAGGAAGGACCAGATAGATGCCTTAAAATTTAAGCTTTAATAGAGAAAATGCTTCTACTCAGAGGGAGTCCAAAAGGATGAGGAATGAACACACAATAACCATTGATTGTCCAAATAAATAATTTAAGAGGAACTAATTTACAGAGTGGTGAGAATTTGTATTTTACTGTCAAATGGATGTGTTGATGCAGATACATTGATGCATTAAATGAAAATGGCAGTGCTGTGATTCTGTAACAGCAGTTCATACATTCATAATGAAATGCTCTGTGTTTAGGATGTACATTATTATAGACTGTTCTGAAGTTACCCTGGAGTTGCCGTGGATGCCAAGGTAGACTTCAACACAAATCATGAAATTCTTGTTCTTATGCTACTACAGAATATTTACAGTGAATACTGAAGTAAGGGAAATACATCTTGCCACAGTCAGACTTAACCCCTTATACCAGCAGACATGGGTAGGATTAATGTGGCTTTTCCAGTGTCACTTACAGTCTCACGACAAACTATTTAAATGATGATGTAGAGATGCCAGTGTTGGACTGGGATGTACAAAGTTAAAAATCACACAACACCAGGTTATAGTCTAACAGGTTTAATTGGAAGCACTAGCTTTCGGAGCATTGCTCCTTCATCAGGTGGTTGTGGAGTATAAGATTATAAGACACAGAATTTATAGCAAAAGTTTACAGTGTGATGTAACTGAAATTATACATTGAAAAATACCATGATTATTTGTTAAGTCTCTCACCTGTTAGAATGACCATGAGAGTTTCACTTCTTTCATATGTAAATTGCAAAACTTTTTTTAAAAAGTTACATTCTCAAGTGAACTTTAAAAATTGGTGTCAGCCCAGACAATATATTGGGTATTGGCACCCCTCTGTACTGCTGTCTGTGCCATAATGTTTAGACTGATTCTAATCTAAAAAATGAATTAACAGAATCTTACATGGATTCCTGCAGTTTTTGAGCAAAGTACAATGTAACTGTGCAAGTACATATTCACCCCACAAACTTGTATGTGTGTGTGTGTGTCCAAATTTGCACCCTAATATGCCAAAATTTTCATGCACAAGTTTGAATAAGACTATTTCTCTACTCAGGACCTCCAACCAACACTATACACCAGGTACATTGACAACATTTTCTTCCTCTGCACCCATGGAGAGGAGTCACTGATAAAACTACACAGTAATATCAACAAGTTTCATCCCACTATCAAACTCACCATGGATTACGCTCTACTATTTGTCTCATTCTTGGGCACATGTATCTCCATCAAGGATGGGCACCTCAGCACCTCACTCTACCACAAACCCACGGATAACCTCACAATGCTACACTTCTCCAGCTTCCACCCAAAACATATTAAAACAGCCATCCCCTATGGACAAGCCTTATGCATACACAGGATCTGTTCAGATGAAGAGAAACGTGACGGACACGTGGAAGTACTCAGGGGTGTCCTCATAAGAACGATGTGCAACTCATCGACCGCCAGTTCCGAAGTGCCACAGCAAGGAACTGTAATGACCTCCTCAGGAGACAGACACATGCTGCAACAGACAGGGTATCTTTCATTGTTCAGTACTTCCCAGGAGCCGAAAAACTACGTCATGTTCTTCACAGCCCGCAACACATTATCAATGAGGATGAGCACCTTGCTAAGACCTTCCCCATACCTCCACTGCTTGCCTTTAAACAACCACCAAACCTCAAACAGATCATTATTCGTAGCAAATTGACCGGCGTTCAGGACAACTCCATACAACCCAGGTAGGCGCTGCAAGGTGTGTCAGAGTGTGGACATGGATACCACCGTTACGCGTGGGGACACTCCCACCATATACATGGTAGGTACTCATGTGACTCAGCCAATGTTGTCTATCTCATACGCTGCAGGCAAGGATGCTCTGAGGCATGGTACATTGGGGAAACCAAGCAGAGGCTACGGCAACGGACGAATGGGCACTACACAACAATCAACAGCCAGCAGTGCTCCCTCCCAGTTGGAGAACACTTCAGTGGTCCGGGACATTCGACCTCGGACCTTCAGGAGGACTTCGGGACAGGCAGCAGCATAAAGTGGCCGAACAGAGGCTGATAGCTAAGTTCCATACCCATAGGGAGGGCCTCAACTGTGAACTTGGGTTCATGTCAAAGCCATGTTGACTATCCCTTATCAGTCCTTGCCTTTCCAAATATATGTACATCCTGTCCCTCAGGATTCCCTCCAACAACTTGCCCACCACCGATGTCAGGCTCACTGGTTTATAGTTCCCTGGCTTGTCCTTACCACCCTTCTTAAACAGTGGCACCACATTAGCCAACCTCTAGTCTTCTGGCACCTCACCTGTGACTATCGATGATACAAATATCTCAGCAAGAGCCCCAGTAATCACTTCTCTAGCCTTACTTTGTACATCACCTGGGTATTATTAAAGTGCTAATGAAAGTTGTTAGGAATGACATTCAGTGCCTAAAGATATTGGCAGTACCAACCGGGCAATTCTTTTAAACTACAATTTTCTTGTTTTCCCTATTTTTTCTTATAGCAGCACATACGTGGGACCACCACCTTCTATGCTCCCTTCTATGTCCTTCTTTACTCACTATGCTGACTTGGAAATGGATGGCTATACCTTCAGTGTCCTTGGGGTAAATTCCTGGAATTCCCTCCCTCCTAGTATTATGGATCTACCTACATCACACAGACTGCCAAGCCAGAACACTGCCAGCTTCTCAAGGGCAACAGAGGATGGGCAATAAAATGCTGGTTAGGCCAGTAACACCCACATACCTCATGTGAATTTTTAAAAATGCAGGGTGATTTCTGTTGTATGGAAATATAAATATCTGAAAGGAATGAGGAGCACTTTAGGTACCATCCACTATGATGATGTCATATGGGCTTCTGAGGATGAACAGCTTCGGATCACAATGGAGTAAGACATACCATCTGAGTCTTTCTCAAAGTCTCTGCCACAATGTCAGTCATATTAATGTAACTTGTACATAGATATTATTAAGCAATAAATTGTATCTTCTCATTAGATTCCCAAGTTTTTTCTATACTATATTGACCATTACCAGGAAAGACGGTGATGGCAACAAATCTGTCAAATAGCTCATACAACATGATGAGCAGTGGTAAGAATTCATCTTATGGCATGACAACAATTGGTACAGTTTCCATTTAACTGTGTCTTGCATGCTGGCAGCTTGGGTATCTGAGGGTCTCTTCAGGCACAGCTTTAAGCTAACAGCATCATGCAAACAATCAGCAGCTGAAAGAACTGAAATTTGAGAACCCTACAGAAGAGAATCTCATGGCAAAATTGAATGAGGCAGCATCTACAGACGATGGTAAAAAGCATTTCGGACCTGGTAAGAGATACGCAGCAGAAAACCTGAGCTCAGAACCCATGCTGCTGGAGGATTAGTTATGCCGATAAAGTTATAGATTGAGTTGGGAGCTGATGATCTGTAGCAGCAGTACTGAGTCAAGGTTGAGCTAGAGAGAGTGCATAGACATCAGATGCTCCTCAAATTAGGTGAAATTCCTGTTGGGCAAGGTGAAAATTTTCAAATACAGTACGGTTTAAAGACTGGGAAAACTACAAGTATATTATGTCATTTCTGATCTAATCAAGCAGTGAAAGAGTCCTGAGCGATTGCATGTTTAAGGAGTACATCCAGTAAACGTATTCTGTTTGTCCGTGAGTGAATATGCAATTTACAGTTAAGAGAAGCTTAACATTTAAATTACAACTTGTACCATCCTTCAATAAGGTCATACTTGATGAACGTTCAGTGGGTTCTGATTGCATGAAGGCTTTGTATCAAGTAACAGAAAATAAGTAGCATGTTGCCAAGAAACCAATATGCAGTTTGCAAACTTCAGGCAGATATTTGGCAAAGTGTTTTGCAGTTTTACCTTGGCAGGTTTCTTCAAAATTGTTATTTCTCTCCTATGCTTCAGTTAGGGTTGACATCATCGACAATCTCATACAATGCTAGTTTTAGAAGTATTGATTCATTAAAGACACTCACTCTCCTTCTGCACTTCAATAGAGTCAGTCTCCATGTCCTTGTCACTTCAACGTATTTTCAGGTATAAATACAGTTTAAATGGCTGCACAAGATGTTTCTTATGTATTCATGGGGTATGGGCATCACTGGCTGCACCAGCATTTATTGCCTATACCCATTGGCCCTTCACAAGGTTGTACTGAACTGCCTCCTTGAACTGCGGTCATCCACGCATAGATCCCAATGCTTAAGAAAAAGAGTTCCAGGAATTAGACCAAAAACAGTGAACAAATGGGTACAGTTACAACGTTTAAACGACATTCAGATAAATATGTGAATAAGAAATGTTTAGAGGGATACAGGCCAAGCCCAGGATGTGGGACTAGTTTAGTTCGGGATTATGGTTGGCATGGATTGGTTGGACTGAAGCATTTGTTTCTGAGCTGTATGACTCTACATTTTTAAGTCAGGATAATGAGTGGTTTAGAGGGGAACATGCTAGTGCTGCTGTTCCCATGTAACTGCTGCCCTTCTCCTACCAGATGGAAGTGGTTGTGCGTTTGGAATCTTCAGTCTAAGGAGTCTGCAGTGCATCTTGTAGACAGTACACACTGCTACTACTGAGCATCAGTAGTGGAAGGAGTGAATGTTTATGGATGTTTGTAGATATAGTACCAATGTTGTCAAGCTTCTTGAGCGTTGTTGGAACTGCATTCATCCAGCCAATAGAAGAGTATTCCATCTCACTCCTGACTTGACTTGTGCCTTGTAGAGGGTGAACAGGCTTTGGAAGATCAGGAGGGGAGATGCTGGCTGCATGAGTTTTAGCCTTATTTTTCTTTTGTCGCCATTTTATTTATATGCCAAATCCAGTTGAGTTTCTTGTCAATGGTAATCTCAAGGATGTTGATAGTGGGGGATTCAGTGATGGTAATACCGTCAAAAATCAGGGGATGATAGTTAAATTCTCTCTTGTTGAAGATGGTCATTGTCTGGCATTTGTGTGGTGAAAATGTCATCTTGCCAGTTGGCATCCAAAGCCTGGATATTGTAAGGTCTTGCTCCAATTTGGCTATGGACTGTTTCGGTATCTGAGAAGTCATGAATGGTGCTGAACATTTTGCAATTGTCAGTGACATCCCCACTTCTGACCTTATGATGAAGGGAAGGTCATGATGAAGTAGCAGCAGATGGTTTGGCCTAGGTCCCAACCTTAAGGAACTCTTGTAGAGATGTCCTGGAACTGAAATGACTGACCTCCAACAACCACAACCATCTTTCTATGTGCCATGATTCCAACTAACAGGCTATCTCCCCCTATTCCCTTTGCTTCCAGTTTTGTGAGGGCTCCTTGATGTGAGGGCTCCTTGACATTCAGACAAATGTGGCCTTCATTTCCAGGACAGTCACTATCACCTCACTTCTGGAATTCAGCTCTTTGCCTGTAATTGAACCAAGGCTGGAATGAGGTCAGGAGCTGAGTTGTCCCGGCTGAACCCAAACTGGGCGACATTGAGCAGGTTATTGCTGAGCAAGTGCTGTTGATGACATTTTCCATCACTTTACTGATGATGAGTGTAGACCGATGACGTGATAAGTGGCCAGGTTGGATTTATTCTGCTTTTTGTGTACAGGACATACCTGGATAATTGTCTGATAGATGCCAGTGTTACACTGGAAGAGCTGCAAGTTCTGGAGCATGAGTCTTCAGCACTATTGCCAGAATGTTGTCAGGGCCCGTAACCTTTGCAATATCCAACACCTCCAGTAATTTCTTGATATCCTGTGTAGTGAATTGAATTGGCTAAAGACTGCCGTTTGTGATGCTGAGGACCACTGAAGGAGGCTACGATGGATCAACCATTTGGCACATTTGGTTAAATCTGCTGCAAATGCTTCAGCCTAATCTAATGCACTGAAGTGCTGGTCTGCTCTGTTATTGAGGAAGGAGCCATTTGTACATCCTCCTCCTCCAGTGAATTGTTTAATTGTCCATCATTATTTATGACTGGATGTGGCAAGACTGCAGAGCTTACATCTGATCCATCATTTGTGGAATCTCTTAGTGCTGTCAATCACGTGATGCTCATGCCGTTTGGCAAGTCCTGTTTGGTAACTTCAGCAGGTTGACACCTCATTTTAACTACACCTGCGATGCCCTCTGGCAGTCTTCATCAAACCAGGCTTGATAGTTATGATTGAGTTGGGAGTATGGTGGGCCACGAGGTGGCAGATTGTGCTGTAGCACAGTTCTGCTACTGTCAATGGCCCACAATGCCTCATGGATGCCCAGTTTTTAATTGCTAGATCTGCTCAAAGTCTGTCCTGTTTAACATGGTGATAGTGTAACACAGCACAATGGAGGGTATTCACAATGTGAAGGCGGAACTTTATCTCCAAAAGAATTGTGCAGTGGTCACTCTTACTGATCTGCATCTGCAGCCAGCAGATTGGTAAGGGTGAGGTCAGTATGTTTTTCCCGCTTGTTGGTTCATTGAAATCCCCTACCCAGAGTACATTCTGCATCCTTACTGCCCTCAGTGCTTTCTCCAAGTGTTGTTCTACATGGAGGAGTACCGATACATCAGCCAAAGGGCTCTGCTTGATGATAATCAACCAAAGATTTCCTTGCCCATGTTTGACCTGATGCCATGAGATTTCATAATGTTCAGAGTTAATGTTGAGGATTCTCAGTTCTACGTTCTAACTCTCTCCCTACTGTAAACCATTACACCGCCACCTCTGCTTGGTGGGACAGGACATATCCGGGGACTGTGATGGTGATGTCTGAGACATTGTCTGTAAGGTATGATTCTGTGAGTATAATTATGTCAAGCTGTTGTTTTACTAGTCTGTGGGACAGCTTTCCCAAGTGTGGCACCAGCACACAGATGTTAGTAAAGAGGACTCTATTACCTGGGTCCCTGGATTAGTGGTCCAGCAATAATACCACTACACCATCACCTTCCAAGATATCTAAAGTGCTACATTTAACTTGTGGACTCTCCATGGAGCAGGAACAGACATGAGATTGATTTACATGCAAATTATGAATATTGAGGCAATTAATAATATGCATGAATGTGGACTAATTTGTGCAGGAATTTCAAGGCTTTTACAACTCTGAAAAGAATAAAAAGGAGACCTGATCAGGCAATTAAAAGGTCCCAATGGGATATTTCATCTCGAATGTTTGTGAGGAACAAATGCATTTATGAGTTTACTGATGTCTTGATCTATCAGCATCTCGGGGTTGTGGTATCACTCATTTTAGAGCATTCGGATCCTGAGGGAAAATCAGTTTTTTCTGCTAAAGGGCCGCTTGGCTGTGACACTTTTCTGCTTTCCAAAGAGGAAATTCTAACTTTTTGTATCAAAACAAATATTCTCAAGTTACATATAGCAAAGTTAAACGCAAAATAAACTTGTGCTGTGCTCCTAGCTCAGCAGTGTTGAATTTTGTATTTCCCACAAGTCATCTGCTGTGAGTGAGAATTTTCAAACTATGCTAAATTTGGGACAGTTCTGCCTTGGGGGGTCCGCACAGAAACCTTTTCTGATGAGATAGAAGAATATGTTAGTGATTATGATGAGACTGAAAGAAGAACATAGTAGGGGGCTCAGAATGCTGAATAGAAACTGTAAAATAAAGCAGAGAGCTGAGGAATTTCAATATTACAGTCAAAGGAAATGAAAATATTGAATGGGGAAGGAAATGTGATATATCTCTGATGTCTGTTGTCAATCATTGAGAGACATTGGCACTTGGGATTTTGGAAAGAATCAGTCACAGCTGGACAGAGGAAAATTTTGAAAAGAAAGGAACTTGCATATATAAAGCACGCTGTCTCATGGTTCAAACAGTTCAGCGTTATTCTTTCCAAGTTTATTACTTTCGAGGTTCATTATAACCATACAGCATTGCATTGAATATACAACACAGAAACTGACCATTCGGTTCAACCATTCCATGATTTCCCACTTCAGTGTTGCCCAGCTTTCTGGATTGAACTCTTTCAGTTTACCTTTTCATCTCTTCTCCCTTATATGTTTATGGTTTCATCTTAAATGCATACATATTGTTCACAGGAGCTACTCCATGTTCTCACCACTGGCAGGGTAATGAAATATCATCTGAATTCCCGATTGGAATTTATAGTGGCTTACTTGTATTGAAGACCCTGGTTGGTCTTCACATAAGTAAAAACAATTTGGGCTGAATCTTTCCACATGAAACAAGTCTACAGAAGCTGGTGTCTATCACCCAGTCACTTTTTATTTACATATGGGAGTCCTTGTCACTGATCCAGCTCCCTCAGAGCCAGCTCTCAGAGTGACCAGAACCTCCAACATTCTTGTTTATATCCAGCAGCCAGGGCTCCCTGATTGGACAAGAATAACAATCCTAATCAAGGGACTCATATTCTGTGAGGTCTACCTGGCTGATCTTGTTACAATCACTACATCCCTCTCTTCCTGAATCTGAGGACATAGTATGGTTCTTTTCTCATAGCTCCTCATGGGGCACTTTTGTACCAGGTCAGGTTCCTCCAATTCTGCCTCAGATACAGCAGTGTATAACACACAGTCAGTCACCTCCTGTGCCCAGAGCGTCTCAGAAAAAAAATTAATTCTCTTCTTCAGGCAACAAAGGCATCAAAGTGATAACATGCATTCCGAAGTATCTTCAATGCTTGATGGAGAGGGAGAACCGACGGATTCCAGAACAGTCAGGAAGGCTGTCCAGGGGCCGAGCACATTTTGCACTGCACCGTTTGCAAACTTGCAGTTTTCATATCGTCCGTGTTTGTTCAGGACTGTCGCACCTACCTGAACTTAATATGTCACTGGACCTGAGCTCACATTGACCATACCTCTTACCCATGCAAGGCCATTCCTGTGGTTCCTACACCAAATCTCGTCCCTTGAAGTAAGCTGTCTTTCTCACTGGCAGGCTCTTGTCTCAGGCATTGGCGTTCCTGATGCCGTTTTGCCAGGCCATTGGATGATGGATGGTATGGAGCTATCCTTGTATGTCAAATACCTTTGGACTTCAGGAAATACATGAATCTCCTGCTGATAAACGATGACCCATTATCTGTGGCTAACACTTCCAGGAGTCTGTGTATTGCAAAAGCTGCATACAGTTTTCTATCATCATTACTGCATTTGACAAATGCATGTCCAAACACTTTGAATTGACATCCACAATGACTAAGAACACAGCCCATGAATGGACCTGTATAATCAATGTGTGACTGAGTCCAGGGTTTACACAGCCATTCCCAGGAATGTGGAGGAGCTGCTGGCAATAAATTTGTCCTTTATAGCACGCTGGGCACTGCCTTACCACCACAGCTACATCTGCACCCAATCCTGCCAACAGACTTAACCTCTTCACTTTGGAAACCCCTGGATGGCTCTGGTGAAGTTCAGCCAGAGTCTGGCAGTGGCCTTAGCCCAAGACAATTACTCTTATTCCCCATAATAATATGCCATAATCTATTGTGATCTGGTCTCTCTGGGTCCAATTCTGGTTGTGATGACCCTTTGGCTTTCCTACTCATCACCAGCTGTTTCAGTTTTGCCAGGACCAGATCCTTCTGTGTTCAAAGTCTAATATTGTCAGCTGTGACTAAAAGTGTGTCCAGAAAATTTAAAACCATTATGGGACTCTCTCAGTGGTGGTATCACTGGGCGGCACGGTGGCACAGTGGTTAGCACTGCTGCCTCACAGCGCCTGAGACCCGGGTTCAATTCCCGCCTCAGGTGACTGACTGTGTGGAGTTTGCACGTTCTCCCTGTGTCTGCGTGGGTTTCCTCCGGGTGCTCCAGTTTCTTCCCACAGTCCAAAGATGTGCACGTCAGGTGAATTGGCCATGCTAAATTGCCTGTAGTGTGAGGTAAGGGGTAAATGTAGGGGCATGGGTGGGTTGCGCTTCGGCGGGTCGGTGTGGACTTGTTGGGCCAAAGGGCCCGTTTCCACGCTGTAATGTAATGTAATCTAATCTAATCACTGGTGGTGTATCTGCCAGTGGGAGGCAGCTCAATATATCTGATTTGCTAGTTGGCCTCCAGGATGTTGTTCCAACCTGTAATAGTATGCATTTAGTATAAGAGACCATGGTTGATTTTGGCCTGAAGCTATGGTGGCATTGCCTTGGCCTCTTAAGTATACCTAGCAGGAGTTTGTCGTCCATGATTATTACAAATTTTCATCTGTAAATATGTTGATGGAACCTTCTGACTCCAAATATGATTGCCAAACCTTCCTTCTTTATTTGAACATATTTATACTCTGCATTAGCCAAAGTCCTGGATGCATACGCAATTGGGCATTCCTCTCCATTGGGCCACCCAGGAGCTAATACTACCTCGATGCCCTATGGGGAGGTATTGTATGTCAATACCAAATCTCACTTGGGATTATAATGTACCAACACCTTCAAGGATGACAGCTGTTCCTTAACTTCCCTGAAATCTATAGCTTGGCTACAAGACCATTTCCAAGGTTGACTCTTTTTTAAGAGTTAATGCAAAGGTGCCAGGATGGAGGACAGGTTATTCCATAATTATTCATCAGTCCAATGAAAGACCTAAGCTCCAGTACAGTTGTGGGAACTGGTGCACCTTTGATTGCCCTCACTTTATCTTCCAAAGAATGTAACCTGGTCTTGTCAACTCTGTAGCCAAAGTTGATCACTTGGCATGCCTGGAACACACATTTTTCCCTTCTAAGGCATACACCCACCTGGGAGAAATGCTTAAGGCCAATGTCTAAGTTCTCTGAGTGTTCCTTATTGGTCTTCCCTGTTATTGGTGTGTCATCCAGATAACATAGAAAAGTACAGCACAGAACAGGCCCTTGGGCCCATGATGTTGTGCTGAGGTTTAATCCTAATATAAAATATAATAACTTAACCTATGCACCCCTCAACTCACTGATATCCATGTGCATGTCCAGCAGTCGCTTAAATGACTCTGCTTCCACCATCACCGCTGGCAATGCATTCCATACATTCACAACTCTCTGCCTAAAGAACCTACCTCTGACATCTCCTTTATACCTTTCTCCTAATATCTTAAAACTATGACCCCTTGTACCAGCCAATCCTGCCCTGGGGAAAAGTCTCTGGCTATTGACTCTATCTATTCCTCTTATTATCTTGTATACCTCGATCAGGTCTCCTCTCTTCCTCCTTCTCTCCAGAGAGAAAAGTCTGAGCTTATTCAACCTTTCTTCATAAGGCAAACCCTCCAGTCTGGGCAGCATCCTGGTAAACCTTCTTTGCACCGTCTCCAAAGCCTCTGTATCTTTCCTATAGTAGGGAAACCAGAACTGGGCACAATATTCCAAGTGTGGTCTCACCAGGGACTTGTAGAGTTGTAGCAAAACCTCACGGCTCTTAAACGCGATCCCCCTGTTAAGGAAAGCCAAAACACTATATGCTTTCTTAACAACCCTATCCACTTGGGTGGCAACTTTGAGGGATCTATGTACTTGAACACCCAGATCCCTCTGTTCATCCACACTGCCAAGAATCCTGTCTTTAATCCTATATTCAGCATTCGAGTTCGACCTTCCAAAATGCATCACTTTGCATTTATCCAGGTTGAACTCCATCTGCCATTTCTCAGCCCAGCTCTGCATCCCATCTATGCAGGGTAAAAACAATGACTGCAGATGCTGGAAACAGATTCTGGATTAGTGGTGCTGGAAGAGCACAGCAGTTCAGGCAGCATCCAAGGAGCAGCAAAATCAACGTTTCGGGCAAAAGCCCTTCATCAGGAATATGTCACGCTGCAGCCTGCAATAACCCTCGATATTATCGCAGGCACCTCCAACCTTTGTGTCATCTGCAAATTTACTAACCCACCCCTCAACCTTCTCATCCAAGTCATTTATAAAAATTACAAAGAGCAGAGGCCCGAGAACTGAGTCCTGCAGGACCCCACTTAACACTGACCTCCAGGCAGAATACTTTCCATCTACAACCACTCTCTGTCTCCTGTCAGCCAACCAATTCTGAATGCAGATAGCCAAATCTCCCTGTATCCCATAAATAGTGACTGGGGGTGGACCTTGTAAAATGTTTTCCGTTGTCTGCTGAAAAATTGCACGGGCTGATGATAGCTCAAATGGCAGTCTTGTATATTGGTACAAATCCTTATTGGTATTAATCGTAGCATATTTCTAGGAATCCTCATCTAGCCGCAATTGCAAGTATGTGTGACTCATGCCTCATTCCCGATAAAAGGGCTTATGCTGATTCTCCTGCTCCTTGGATGCTGCTTGATCTGCTGTGCTCTTCCAGCACCACACTCTCGACCTCTGATCTCCAGCATCTGCAGTCCTTACTTTCTCCGATGTATGACTCATGCCCAGCTTCATGAAAGACAGCCCCCACCTGTCAAATCTGCATATAAATTCATAGCAGACATGGAATGAGCTGCCAGAGGAAGTGTTGGTACAATTGCAACATCTAAGAGGCATTTGGATGGGTACATGAATTGGAAGGGTTTGGAGGGATATGGGCCGGGTGCAGGCAGGTGGGACTAGATTGGGTTGGGATATCTGGTCGGCATGGACAGGTTTGACCAAAGGGTATGTTTTCATGCTGTACATCTCTATGACTCTACCCATCATGTTGTATCGCCTGGGACTGTAAGGTAAAGCGGACAGGCGAAGACTTAGAAAGAAAGGTTTAATGGGGTCTTGGGCAAGAGCAAATACTTCCCCAAGGGTTGAGAAGGAGGGCAGTGAGAAGGCCATGTTTATGTTTGGGTATTCATCAGGACGGAGATGCTAAGCCTGCTGTTTGTGAATATTTTCATCAGGAAAGTTATTTTGCCTTATACCAGTGAATAGGAATAAAACAAATTTATCATTCAGAATGGGGTGACAACAAACTTGGAAGAGTTTTAATCAACAGGTAAAGTGTGATCACCTTTGATGGCACGATATTAGTGAGAGGCAACTTTGCCATCAGAGGCGAGTCCAAATAATTTCACTTGTTGGTTTAAAAAACTTTCCAGTGGCCATTACGCCACCACAATGGTTTTGCACTCTGAAAACTGCATTAAGAAACTGGAATAAATGTTTGAATTCATCTAAACTAAACAATAAAGTACTTTGTTTGTCAAAATATTGATTCATTTACTTCTAAGAAAGATTATCATCTAAATTGGATGTCCGATCTGTTAAATGAGCAGGCTGCAACCAGAAATACTGCTTCAATCCAACAGCATGTGATGATTGTGATAATCCATGTACAGGACACAGTGCACATTGAATTTGCTGTGAAAATTAGGTCACGGGAACAACCACTTTGGATGAAAATAATAAAATAAAATTTAGTTTTTGCTTCATTTGATTGGAAAGCAAACAGGAAATTGCTGTAAAATGTTTATGTAATGACAGGATAACCCTCAAAAATAATTTGCCCTGATGATCTAAGGAAAAAATCTTCCACAACTCAAAAGAAAGTAAGTCCATGTTTGATAATTGGGTGACATAATTAATCTTCCTGGCCAATATTTTTCTTAACATCATAAGTAAATGAACTGGTCAATCACCTGATTTTGTTTTATTTTCGAGTCAAATACGACTACTGCAGTTAACTACACAACAGTTCATCACATATAATGTACTTTGAAACACATTTAAGAGTTATGATGTGGTCTTCTTCTCTACCAGACAAGGGAGAGATATGTTATTACTCCTGCTCAGGAAAATGTAGTGACAAAGAGTTCAACGGAAGGAAGTGAGAATATTGCAGATATCCTAACTATAGGATATCCAGACTTCTCTCAAACAAAGTTAAAAATCACACAACACCAGGCTATAGTCCAACAGGTTTAATTGGAAGCACACTAGCTTTCGGAGCGACGCTCCTTCATCAGGTGATTGCGTCAGTGAAGGAGCATCGCTCCGAAAGCTAGTGTGCTTCCAATTAAACCTGTTGGACTATAGCCTGGTGTTGTGTGATTTTTAACTTTGTACACCCCAGTCCAACCGGCATCTCCGAATCACGTCTCTCAAACAAGAAAGCATTCCCTTAATCTGCATAATTGTGCAATCCACTCTGCTGTTTTAGGAAGACAGTCAGTGAAACATCAACAGTAAAACATCTAAAATTAAGACTAGAAAGACTGAGCCCATTGACAATTTTCAACTGCTTGAAGAGAATCAACTTGGATTTGTAAAGGACGGGTTATGTCTGACAAACCTGACTGAATTAATTAAAGAGCTGAAAGTTAAAATAGAATCTCGTGGATTTGAATCAAATATTGAATCTGTTTATTGACTTGTTTGGAAATTGGCCAAGCAGCAGGAAACATGGACAAGGGATAATGGAAAGGTAAACAATTGGCAGAACTTGACTAGGGGTGTCCAGCAAGTATCTGCTTTGGAAATTCAACCATACACCACAACTACTAATAACTTAGCCGATGGGATGGAAAAATACATATCCAAATTTACTAATGTGACAAAAATAGATAACATTTTAAGCAGAGGGCATGAAATCATAAAATTAAAAAGAGGCATTAATCGAGTCAGTGTCAGTGGCAAGTGGACAAAAGAATGAAACACAAGTATGAATCACCATGATAATTATTTGTCCTTCTGCTTCTGTCCATCCAGAAATAACAAACACATTTCCAATTTTTCCTTCAATAATAACCTTGTACTTGAGAAATTAAAAATTCCTGGTAAAAGCAATTTCTCAATTCAGATGTTCAAAGCATTATAGGGCCTAGTGCTCTGCATTATACACTAACTCATGGCTGCTGAGAAATGCCTGAAATTTCTAAAAGGATCAGATTTTTGTTTATCCTAACAAACACTGAGGTAAATAATAGGTGCTAAACTATGTGTGATAAGGCGGGCCCATAACTTTCTTCTGTGTTACAGACAGATTAGTTTAAGACCTTGAACCTTTGTAACAATTACTGCATATAAAAGATTATTCTATTTTGGGATTGTATCTTTCAATTTATGGTAAATAAAGGCGATCGTGCAATTTGTTCTTCAGTCTACCCATCAGCAAGCCCGAGTGACTGGGTTGTTAGGGATCAAAGAAATGATTGCAGCTCTGATGAAGAGTCATCTAGACTTGATCTCTCGCTCCATGGATGATGTCTGATTAGTTGTAATTTCCAGCAAGCATCTGCAGTAATTTGCTCCGAAAGAAAGATTCAAATTGTTTACTGAGGAAAAAGTGCAAGATATTTATACTTGGAGACAATGGCTCTGTTTCTGAGTTTGCCACATGTATACTTGCCCAAATTACCAGAAAACTGTGGTTGATATCAGATTGTAAACAGTTGCACTGTAAACTGTCCATTTATTCAAAGATGAATTCAAAGATTTGTAATTAAAGATAGCTAAGTAGCATTTTTATTGGATGAAAAGATAATGGACAGAATCTATAGGGACTTGAATGACATGGATAATAATGAGAAATGTATCTGGATTGCAAGACAAGTCCAGTAAGGCTTATCTCAGCATTGGAAACAACGTGCTGTATCTTTTAACTATGTTCCAGAAGTTGAGGTGAGATTTTCACAAGGCAGGGGCGAGTTGCTTATTGAGGGGATTATTGTTTTGTTAATGACATTATCAACTGCATATCTCACCTCATTAATCAAAGAATTTTACAGTACAGAAAGAGGTCATATGACCTATCGTATCTTTACCGGCTCCTGAAAGAGTGACCAAGCGAGTCCCCATTCTTCAACCCTATCTTTCTACTCCTGTAAGTTAATCACTTTCAAATACATATCCAGTTCTCCTTTGAAGCCTCTTATGGAATCCACCCCCACCATTCTCCCAGATGGTGCATTCCAAATCCTAGTCCACGTAAAGAAGCTTCTCCTCATCTCACCACAACTCATTTGTGAACAATCTTGAAATTGTGACTCGTACTTACTGACATTCCAACGAGTAGAAACAGAATATCCTTCTTTGCTCTGTAAAAATCGTTCATAGTTTTGAACACCTCAGTAAGGTCACCTCTTAATCTCTCTGCTCCAAGCCCAATTTCTTTATTCTTTCCTTGTATCTAAAATCCTTCATTCCTGCTTTCAATCTATTTACCTCCTTTGCACTCTACATTAAATAAGGTGCCCAAAACTAAACAGCCTACTCCAAATGTGGTCTGACCAATGTTTTGTAGAGATGTAGCATTAATCCCTTGGGGTGGCATGGTGGCTCAGTGGTTAGCACTGCTGCCTCACAGTGCTAGGGACCCGGGTTCAATTCCCGACTTGGGTAACTGTCTGTATAGAGTTTGCACATTCTCCCCGTGTCTGCATGGGTTCTCTCCCACAGTCCAAAGATGTGCAGGTTAGGTGAATTGGCCTGCTAAAATTGCCTGTAGTGTGAAGTGCATTTGTCAGGGGTAAATGTAGGGGAATGGGTCTGGGTGGGTTACTCTTCAGAAGATCGGTGTGGACTTGTTGGGCTGAAGGGCCTGTTTCCACACTGTAGGGAATCTAGTCTAGTCTTTTTGTACTCTATGCCTCTATTGAGCAACCCAAGAATTCTATAAGCCTTCTTAAGAACCGTATCATTTGGCATAGCCACCTTCATAGGACCATGCACATGAATCCCGAGGTCCTTCTGTTCCTGTAATCTACTCAAAGTTGTACAATTGTGCCTGCATTGTGTCTTCATATTTCTTTTACCAAAACACATGACTGTGCATTGAAATTCAACTACCAGCTGTCTGCCCATTGGGCCAACTTGTCAATGTCCCTCTGAAGTTGCTCAGCATCAACCTCACAATTCATGATTCTCCTTAGCTTAGTATCATTTGCAAGTTTAGATATTTTTCCTAAAGCAACACATCTCCATATAATTTATATAAATCAGAAAAAACAAAGATAACAACACCAGTCCCTGGGGAATGCCATTTTCAACCTGTTTCCAGTCCTGAGAAATGTCCATCTATACCTACTCTCTGTTTCCTATCTTTCAGCCAAATATTAATTCGTTCTGCCAAGGACCCATCAATCGCAAACATTTTTAACTTGTTAACCAACCTGCCATTTGGCACATTATTAAATGTTTTCTGAAAGTCCATTCATACAACATCCACAGCACCATCCTTATCCACTGCCTGTGTCACCTCATCAAAGAACTCAATTAAATTTGTCAGACATGGCCTGCACTTGACAAAGCCATGTTGATTCACTAGTATTAGCTTATTTTTCTCTAACTATGTATTTGTCTTATCCTGTATTTTGGCCTCCATCTATTGAAGTCAAACTGACAGGTCTGTAGCTTCCTGGGATAACCTTTACCTTTTTTTAAACTGCATCATATTTGCAAATCCTCCAGCCCCTGAGATGAATCCTATGTTAAGAGAGCCCCAGAAAATTTCTGTCAATAGTTCCACAATTCGTTCCCTTGCCTCTTTCAGCAATCTAAGATGTATTCCATCCAGGCCTGGTGACTTCTCTACTTCGAATGCCTCTTGCCTTTTTAACACCTCTTCTTTATCTATCACTATATTACTTAGTTCTCAACACCCACATTTTCAACTTGTCACCATTTTAATATTTGGTAAAGACAGAAGCAAAGTACTCATTTAGTACCTCTGCCATACCTTTTGCATTAGTGAGCAATTTACCCTGCTTGTTCCTTCTGGGCCCCATCCTATCCTTCACTAAGCTTTTGCTATTAATTTTACCACTTAGTGCAGCTACCATCCTTTTCTCATGCTTCCTCTTAACAATTGCTTTTTCCACACGTAGCCTCTCGACTACATTTTTAAAATATTCATTTGTGGGCGTGGGCACCACTAGCTGGCTGGCATTTTAATGCCCATCCCTGGATACCCTTGAGAAGATGGTGGTGAGCTGCCTTACTGCACCACTGCAGTCTGCATGCTGACTCACATTGACCTTAGGAAAGGAATTCCAGGATTTTGACTCAGCGACGGTGAAGGAATATTTTCCAGTCAAGATGGTGAGTAGCTTGGAGAGGAACATCAAGTTGGTGGTGTTCCCATGTATTTGCTGGCCTTGTGCTTCTCAATGGAAGTGGTTGTGACTTTGGAAGATGCTGTCTAAGGATCTTTAGTGAATTTCTGTAGTTATCTTGTAGATAGTACACAATACAGCGACTGAGCATCAGTGGTGTAGGGAATGAACGTTTGTGGATGTGGTGCCAATCAACGTGGATAGGTTTTGTCCTGGAAGGTTTTGAGCTTCTTGGGTGTTATTGGAGCTACTCCCATCCAGACAAGTGAGGAGTATTCCATCACACTCCTGATCTGTGCTTTGTAGATGATGGGGAGTCAGGAGGTGAGTTGCTTGTTGCAGTATTCCTAGCTTGTGACTTGCTCTTAGAGTCATAGAGTCATAGAGATGTACAGCAAGGAAACAGACCCTTTGGTCTAACTTGTCCATGCTAACCAGATATCTTAAATTAATCTAGTCCCATTTGCCAGTACTTGGCCCATCTCTCTCTAAACCCTTCCTATTCATACACCATTCCAGATACCTTTTAGTATTGGAATTATACCAGCCTCCACCACTTCCTCTGGGAGCTCATTCCACACATGCACCACCCTCTGTATGAAAAATGGCGCTTCTTAGGTCCCTTTTAAATCTTTCCCCTGACACCTTAAACCTATGTCTTCTAGTACTGAACTCCCCCAACCCCGAGAAAAGACCTTGCCTATTTACCCTATCCATCATGAGTTTATAAACTTTTATAATGTCACCCCTCAGCCTCCAATGCCCCAGGAAAAACAGCCCCAGCCTATTCAGCCTCTCCCTTTAGATCAAACCCTCTAACCCTGGCAACATCCTTGTTAATGTTTTCTGCAGCCTTTCAAATAGCCACTGTGTTTATTTAACAAGTCCAATTGAGCTTCTGGTCAATGGTAACCCCAAGGATGTTGATAGTGAGTGATTCAGTGATGGTAACACTGCTGAATGTCAAAGAGAAATGGTTAGCTTGTCATTGCCTAGCATTTGTATGGTGCAAACATTACTTGCCACTTGTCATCCCAAGCTTGGGTATTGTCTAGATCTTGTTGTATTTGAACATAGACTGATTCAGTATCTTAGATATCATGAATGGTGCTGAATATTGTGTATTCATTAGCAAACATCACCACTTCTGTGCTTATGATGGAGGGAAGGTTGTTGATGAAGCAGCTGAAGATGGTTGGGCCTAGAATACTCAATGAGACATCTGAGATACTCTTCTGATTCTTATGGTTATTATTATTCCGGTATGCATCTTTTCTTCCTTATTTTCTAATCAGTATATTTGCTAAAAGACAGGAAACAGAGGCTAGGTATAGACAGGCATTTCTCAGACTAGAGGTGAGTTGAAAGTGATGTTCCCCAAGGATCAGTGTTGATGATTGTCATCCAGGGTACGCTAACTTTTTACCCTGCATTTATTTCTCATGAGTACACACTTAGCTTGAACTCTGTTCATATCTCTTCTGAAAGTCTCCAATTTTCATCTACTGGTTTATCTACCAAAATATGTTTCTAATCAACCTGCTCCAGTTCCACTTTTAGATGCCTAAATTCTGCCATTTTCCAGTCTAGAATCATAACCCTTGACTGGTTTTTATCCTTTTTCAACTTAATATTGAACTTTTTTTGTACTATGATCACTATTTCCCAAATACTCCCACATATGATATTTTCTATACTTAATCTGCTTTATTTCCTAAGACCAGATCCAGCTCCCTACATGATAGGACTGGAAACGTACTGTTCCAGAAAGTTCTCCTGCACACATTGCAGTAATTTCTCCCCTTCGATACCCTACAATCTACTTGTTTTGCCAATCTCCATAATCTACCGACAAATGCTCTCTTCTATTTCCTCACAGCTATTTGGAGGTCTACAATAAATACCCAGCAAAGTCATTGCTCCCTTCCTGTTTCTCACCCTAATATGCAGAGTTCTGTTTCACCATCCACCATGAGCAAAGGAAATTCTTGATATGGGTGTCAGAGCAGGTATCTGATGACTTCAGCTCACCATTGGACATGAACAGCCTCCATAGTGTGCACCATACAACAACATCCCAGGACACAACCCATGAGCTTCAGCTACATGCACCCCATATCCACAACATTGAATTGCTAACCCCTTGGAATTCTCACCGCACCTCATCCTGATCCACATGCAGGATGCTGAGGAAGTTGAGACCTGCACTGCAAGGCACACCAGCAACTAGTATTGAAAGGCTGCAGTCAGGACAATTTTCACATGGGGACAGATGCCCAGCTCACAGATTGGACAAGGCTGCATCTCAGGGCCATTCACTTGCTCTGTTGGGACTCACACACTTCACACCTACCTACATCCAGCCTTGCCTTGCTTTGCCTTGCTGTGCCAAACACTGTAAACCTTACCAGGCAGCTTGCCTTGTTAGTCAGCTGTCCTCAGTCAAGAAAGTGTACAATGTGCTGTATGACACCATACTACAGCAATCTCACACCTGCACCATGTGCCAGTAATGCACTGGATGTGCAGCCAGCAAATAGCCATATCTCAAAGTCTTTGGAGAGTAGTCCTTCCCAAAGTCCATGCAAGTATCCATCAGGTAGAAAGTCCTAGCCAAGTTAGTCATGGGCCGTCTTCGATACCAGTTCAGGGGATTTGCCATAGTCAGATATCCAATTGGGGTGCTCTCAGTCACAGGGTCCATACCTCTATAGACCAGTGAATGGGTCATGTTCAATGCTATTGTGCTTAGCAGCCAGTCCACAGGTGGGAGTAAACAGTCAAGGAGATGTAGGACCATTATTCAGGAGTCTGGGAATTTCTCATGTGAGCTATCCAGTGAGATTATTCAGGAATGTGCCAAGGTCAGTCCATCAGATCCAGCCAGAAATGTGAGGATAAGAGTGAGTGGGGGAGTGAACAAGAAGGGAAGTTATTTAGAAGGAAGACTCAGGAACCTATTTGTCAAGATTGGTGACTGCAGGCTGGAGGTAAGGGGAGATGACAATTGTGAAGGGGCGCACCTGTATTAGTAGGGCAGTAATACAGTAAAAGATAGATGGGAATGGGGAAATTCAGGAGGGCTGCTAATCCATGGTCAGGAATACCTTGGCTCAAGTGAGGGGAGGCGTCGGTGTATGACAACACCGGGCATAGTCACTTCATATGCTAGGCTCTCAAGTCGGAGGAATAGTGGGTATTTGAAGGCCCATGTAGGTGATAGGGTGAGGACCTGGGGAGATGTGAAGCTTACAGGCTTCATGGGAAGGGCTATCAGGAACAGGATCTGGATGCTTTTGGCCTTGCCAACACATAAAGGCAGAGGCTGGCAGCCACTGTCCAATGAGTGCTCACCACCATGCTGGGAATCAGAAATACACAAGGTGAACGAAAACGGCTGTGACCACATCCAGAGTGGGCAGTTACGTGATCCAACCTGTGATGGTGGAAGTTGCAGGACCCACCCATGTAAGGCTCTTCAATGAGCAAAAACATTACCCACACACACTTTCATGGCACAGGGCACAGATCTATGTGCCCCTGATTGCTGCAGTTCCCAATGCTTAGCTCTCTGTGTGCTGTACACCTCTCTGCCTGATAATCACTCTGTTGACACTATCACCGTTGGTCACAGAGACCAGCAATGTTTGACAATGAAGGCCCATGGTGCCAGCAGGACCTGTTTCCTTGTATATACCTTGTTCATCTTGCGTCCACATGAAGGGCCTGGCCATGTATGGGTGTCCTGAGAGGAGTCTTCTGGGGATCTGCGAGTAGTTCCTTCTTACCTTGTGAGGAAGGAGTACCTGGCATGTGAACAATGTGTACCCACTCCCCTTGTCACGATATTGTTGGCCCTGAGGACCAATGGCTGAGGATGATGAAGTATTGGTGGTGTGTGCCCCTCTCCAGCAAACCCTGAGACGGCTTGATCTGACTCTCCAGGGTAACCAGCAATCTGTCCATGGAGGCAGACAAAGAATTGCTGAGGTAATTGGGTCCACATGAAGTAGCTACACTCCTGCAGATTCAGGAAAATGAGGGCCATTGCCTTCCACATCTTTGTCTGTGAGCTCCCTCTCCTCTGGATGATGTCCAATTGTCAATACCGCGAGGTCCTCTGCTGCCTGGAGCTGAACAGGAGCCAGGTGTTGGACAGTCTTCTGAGTGCCCGCGACCTGGGCTGTTTCTTTCTCAGCCGGTTGTGGAGAACAGTGAGGTATTCTCCAGATTGTGCTCATAAACGTCCTGAATGTGACATTCCCCCTGAGGAGTTAGAATAGAATCATACAGTATGATCAAGGCCATTAAGCTAATTGAGTCTGCACTGGCATGTGAGAAACACCTGACCTTCAACCTTATCCCATTTACCAGGACTTGGCCCATAGCTTTGAATGTTATGCTGTTAGGATATGAGGCAACTCACCTGTACCATCCTCTCAGGCAGTCCATTCCTGATGAAAGGTTTATGCTCAAAATGTCGACTCTCCTGTTCCTTGGTTGCTGCCTGGTCTGCAATGTTTTTCCAGCACCACACTTTTCAACTCTGACTCTCCAGTATCTGCAGTCCTCATTTTCTCCTAGTCCTCCAACAGAAACAATCCAAGACTATCCAACCTTTCCTCATAACTTACATTTTCCATCCTGTGACTCTAAAGCTTTCTCCAGTGCAATCACATCTTTCCTGTAATGTGGTGAATAGAATTGCACACTGTACTCTGGCTGTGGTCTCACCAGAGTTCTATACAACTCCAACATGCCTGCTTTTGTAACCTGTGCCTTGATTGATTAAGGGAAGTGTTACATATGCCTTTTTCACCACCCTACTAACATGCCCCTCCACCTTCAGAGATCAATGGACAAAAGCTCCAAGGTATCTTTGTTCCACAGAACCTCCTAGTGCCACGTCATTCATTGAATGCTTCCTTGTTAATTATTCCTTCCAAAGTGTGTCACCTCACACTTTTCAAAGTTAAATTTCATCTGTCATTTATTTGTCCATTTGACCATCCCATTCATAAATTCTTGTAGCCCAAGACACTCAACCTCATGTTAATCACCTGACCAATCTTTGTGCATTCTGTAAACTGATTAATCCACCCCCCACACTCCACCAACCACCACCCCCCCCCCACCCCCCTCCCACCCCTGCCCCAAGCGTCATCTATGTCATTTATATAATGGTGAATAATAGGGAATCCAGCACAGATCTCAGTGGTATGCCAATGCACACCGACTTCCAGTCATTAAAGCAGTCTTTTGTCACCCCCTGATCTGTTAGTATCTGAGCTGGTGGGTGTGCAGAAGGAGTTTTGTTGATGCTTCTCCTGAGGCCTCAGTAATCTCTTTCCAGAGGTCATAGAGTTTCCTCATCGTTTCTCTGCAGGGGCTTGGACTTCCCACTGATACCTGCAAGACATGAGAGCAAGAGGGTTTTGTGGCCAGTGGTTAGGAGTGGTGTGCAATAATGAGACAAATAGCAGGTTAATGTGAGAAGTGCAGTTGAATGAAGAGTGATTCTTACTTGGCTGGAGGGACATGGATGTCACAGCATCTCCTCAGATGGGGTCATGGGCTTATGGTCTGAAGAACAGGATTCCCTCCATATAGTGGGTAATGAGCCTAATGTTGGGCTCCACCTGTCTTGGCTATTTACACCCTGTTTTAGGCTGTTTTCTCCTGGAATGAGAGAAAGGGAGGGAGTGAGTGAGGTAAAATTGGGTGGTCAAAGGTGGAGAGGTGTTCCAGACAGCTCAGAGAGTTGTTTACGTGGAGTTGGGGGTGGGGAGCAATAATGAGTGCAGGAGAATGTAGTGCGCAATAGTGTGAGTGGCAGAGTATGATGCTTAACAGGAGGTGGGCACAGTTAAAGAGGAATCTACCTCTTTACTTGAAGTTATTGTTTACCTGTTGTTTCATTATTATTATACATTGATTTTGATTCACGTTAAGTAAATGTTACAAACTAATATCATTTCTGAAGAAGAGTCAGACCAAACTCAAAACGTCATCTCTGTTTCTCTCCCCAGATGCTGCCAAACTTCTGAGTCTCATCAGCTTTCTCTGTATTTGTTTTTAATCTACTACCTGGCCTTTATCCTGCTCAGCTAACTGAAATAAAGTCAAATACTGGTTCAAAAATTCGATCAGCTTTAAAAATGTGCAAGATGAATAATTAGTAACTATTGCTCTATTTATAAAATTCCAAACAAATTTACTTTCATCAGTACACATAATTATCTGTAAATTGCAGTTTGTCAGAAATTGTCAAACTGATTACTGTGGAATATTGAAAATAATTATTTTCTTGTGCACTTAATTTTTTTTATTCAAGGCTAACATCTGGTGAGTTTATTTTGAAAACAAATTTTTAAGCATGCATCTTAAAAACCTACAACAAACGCTACTGTCTAGAAGGATTGCACAGAAACGTTCTGGAGTAAACCATTTACACTAATACAAAATAAACAATAATATATGGATGTTGGAAGCATTGGATGTTGGACATGGATGTTGGAAGCATTGGAAGAATATGTGGAACATGAACCAACTCCTTAATTTTGGTGCTTATTTTCAGATATGAGCATGTAACTATTAAACAACAGTGCCACAGAGTATACCAAATTATCCATTGTGCATGTTTCACACCAGCAAGCAAAAATTACTTTAGGTAAAGCTTCTTGACAGTGTTTTCAGTTCAGGGTGTCAGGGTCTTAAGGTGAGATTGTGCTGCTGCATATGTCTCTGTTCAGTTTGTATGATTCTATTTCAGCATTGACAGCGTGTAAACAAACCCCATCTCAACATTCTATTGTCACTGGACTCATCTCATAAATGCCTAATTTCTCCTGGAGCTCATGTGAATATTTGTATTGTAAGAGTGTTTTTAATACGATTCTTATTATTTTAAGCTCTTCCTGTTCTACTGAATCCTTGTCAATGTTCCAATTCCATTGGCGTTTTGGTGCACTTGCAAACAATTCAGCTAATTTTGGCTCCGCATAAACTCAGTACCATTAGAAGAAAAAGATTCTCAATATTCAAATAGAAATATTAGCGAGAGTGAACAAGATCATACCACAAAACTGGAAAGTACAAATTTAGCTGAAACTCTCCTCATTCTTTCAGAGTTCTGTTGTCCATTGACCTTCCCTTTAGCCGACTTCCAGATGGGCAAAGTGATTTGAGACCCATTCTCCTCCCAAGCAAATAAGTTATCACACTGCATTTAAATTTCTTGTTTCAATGAAGCAATTTTTTTGCAAGGTCACTGCAAGTTAATCTAAAAAGTTATGGATGATTGTCTTATAAGGATTTGAGGAATACCCGATGTGGCCTCCTCTATATTGGGGAGACAGGCCGCCTACTTGCGGAACGTTTCAGAGAACACCTCTGGGACACCCGGACCAACCAACCCAACCACCCCGTAGCCCAACACTTTAACTTCCCCTCCCACTCCACCAAGGACATGCAGGTCCTTGGACTCTTCCATTGCCAGACCATGGCAACACGACGGTTGGAGGAAGAGCGTCTCATCTTCTGCCTGGGAACCCTCCAACCACAAGGGATGAACTCAGATTTCTCCAGTTTCCTCATTTCCCCTCCCCCCACCTTGTCTAAGTCAAATCCCTCAAACTCAGCACCGCCTTCCTAACCTGCAATCTTCTTCCTGACCTCTCCGCCCCCACCCCACTCCGGCCTATCACCCTCACCTTGACCTCCCTCCACCTATTGCAATTCCAACACCCCTCCCCCAAGTCCCTCCTCCCTATCTTTTATCTTAGCCTGCTGGACACACTTTCCTCATTCCTGAAGAAAAGCTTATGCCCGAAACGTCGATTCTCCTGTTCCTTGGATGCTGCCTGACCTGCTGCGCTTTATAAGGATTTGAGCCACATTTTTAACTTCACCAATGCCTGTTTTACACTTGTGCTACCATTCATGAGCATGAAAAATATATCTTTATGCTTAGAGTTTATCAGTTATCCATTCTTGCAAGTTATTGTGAAATGGTGTCAATGTGTCCCATGTATTAAAGGTCAGTAATATTAAATGAGAACTCATGTGATTTATAGTTGCTAACACTCTTGATCAGGTTTATCAGGCTGTAAACTGCTGTATTTAAAAGGCCATTCAGCAACATCTAGTGTCAATAAATCCCACTATAGCTTTTAATTATTCTTGTTTATTTTCTCCTGGATCCTATCAAAGATATTTTATTGTAACAAATTAAAACCTCCTTGTATTTCAATGCCCCTAGATATTTGTGTTGCTATTGTTGTGGCAACATTGCATCACATGAAGAAGATATAAGCACTTCAAATTACCACAAGACAAATAGATTTTAGATTTGGTTTGATGTTTCCTGCAATAAATCAGTGTTTTAATATTACTGCTACAAGTGCTGCCGATTTCTTAGTCGGCCATGGGAAAAGACAGATGAAGGTCTTTTGCCCAAAATGTCGAATTTCCTGCTCCTCGGATGCTGCCTGACCTGCTATGCTTTTCCAGTACCACACTCTCGACTCTAATCTCCAACATCTGCAGTCCTCACTTTCACCATGGGAAAAGACTGATAAACAACCTACTTCAATCAATTTTTATTCAAATTCTCTCCTCTTCTTGTCTTGATCTCACTTGGTAACTTAGATATAATTTGGTAGACACTAAATGTTGTCCCATACTTTCCCAGCTAACTAGTCTGTATGCATGAGCTTAGTCAGTTAGTGCTGGCAGACTGTCTGAACTATAAGTCCATGTTGTCTCCATCTGACATGCACATTTGTTCTTTGAGGTTCACTGAATGGTAACTGCCATTTTTCCTGTGATGTAAACACATTTGCAAATCTTGGCAAGGTGCATTTGCCATATGGCATATCATATAGCAGGCATTGTAATTCTTTTCAGGTTACATCCTTCTATCATGAAGTGGTGGTGTCACTGAACCTGCAATTCAGGAGCTCAGTCTTATGCTCTGGTGGAAAAATAGCTGGAGGAATTTGAATTCAGTTAATAAACCAAGAATCGCAAGCTAGTCTCGGTGATGATAGCCATTAGTAATCATTTGCTCATGCCCTTTTAGGAAAGAAAATCTGCCATTCTTTACCTGGTCTGAACTACATGTTACTCTACTCTCACAACAATATGGTTGACACTTAACAGCCCTCGTCTAACAAGCCATTCATTTCAAGGGTAATTAGACAACAAATGCCAGTCTTGCCAATGATACACACAACCTAGCATAGAATAAAAATCTTGAATGTGAATTCATCCAAATGTTCCCATTTTGAGTTGAAAGTGTCTTTACCAGTGAGATTCATGGCACCTGATCCATCATGACTTGAAGCAGAATTTTCAGTAAATCCGGTTGCTCCTCAGCTTTTCCATGCCTTTCTCATGGAATTACACAGCAGGAGAGGAGTGGAAGTGCTCACTGCTGTTGGGGCTTCCCAGTGTTCAGACAGTTGAAACCATATTTAAAGCCCAGCTGCACAACACATCATACGCTGCAAACTGTCCTCCATGCTGTGGGGTTGCTTCATTATCACCGAGTACATCATCCAGAAAGCAACACCGGAATCCTGTCTCACCAACAGGCTCCTGGAGGTGCTGGTTTGGATCATAATGCAGGATAGCTTTAGCTTGCCAAACCACCGGCCTAAGCCAGCCTGGGCCAGGGTAGTGGTCCAGGCAATTACTATGTTCAAGGTAAACTGGAATGGACAAACTTGCAGAATTCCACACTCCGGGCAACTTTTTCACGCAGAGGGTGGTGCGTGTATGGAATGAGCTGCAAGAGGAAGTGATGGAGGCTGGTACAATTACAACATTTAAAAGGCATCTAGATGGGTATGTGAATAGGAAGGGTTTAGAGGGCTATGGGCCAAGTGCTGGCAAATAGGAGTAGATTAATTTAGGATATCTGGTCAGCATGGATGTTTTGGACTGAAGGGTCTGTTTTCATGTTGTACATTCCTATGACTCTATAAGTGCCGCCAACTTCTCTTTGCTAACTCACACACATAGGGCCACTGCTCACTGTAACTCCTTCACTATGCTTGCCTCTCATCCAGGCTCATGGACTATACCTCTCACTATTGCATAATTTATGACTACTCAACAGTTCTGATCTATGTCTTCCTCCCATACTACTGGCCCTTCCTGCCCTCTGCACATCCCAATCATTCCTTCAATAGCTGTCCTGCTCCTGCATCACTATGAATGGATCACCCAACCACTTCCATCACACTCAATTCCTCCTTCCCTCGCTGAATTGTCTCACTGCTGGGCTGAGAGAGTATTGCTATTATCCCAGCTCAAGATTAGTTTGGGCTGTGGCAGATGTAAGACTCATCACTCCACATGAGGAGAAAATTCTCAAGCTAATTGGGGAAGAGCATGACTGCTCTTGTAAGGAGAGGAAGATCTCAATGGGTAAACAATCTAGTGAGCTTTTTGTACTGTGCTGCACTGCTTTCCTTCCATCACCAACGCTAACTTATTCTTAATTTGCACAGGTTTATATCGCCCCAACAAAACTCATTCCCCATGTTCTATTATGCAGGCACTAGTCACACCCAGTGAACCTCAGCCCAAAGAGACCAGTTCTGAAGATCCTTAGCTTACCTCTCCATCTGAGGAGGAAGCCAGCAGCAAAGCTTTCACCTGGTCACTCCATCAGCTCAAAGGCTCTCATCTCAGTGTGTACTCTATCTAGATTAGACCTCAGAGCGTAACCTGCTGAGAACATCACTGATACATTTCCAGAACTGCCTGAGAAAGAAGCACACTAGCTCTCTGACATTCTGAGGATTATGTTAAAAGTCACACAACACCAGGTTATAATCCAACAGGTTTATTTGGAAGTACAAGCTTTTGGAGCACTGCTCCTTCATCAGGTACCTGTTGGACTATAACTTGTTGCTTTGTGATTTTTAACTTTGTCCACCCCAGTCCAACCCCGGTGCCTCCACATCATTCTGAGGACAGCCAGAGACACTGAACCTGCTCAGCCCCAGGCAGAAGCTGAATCCACGGTCTTGGCCATGAATGATTCTGTGAAAATGCACCAATAGGTACAGGACCAGCAGGCAGGTATGTCTGAGGCATCCCATAAACTTGAGTGAAGGATGGAGGAGTCTACCAACATTATCAGTACCATGCTGACTTTGAAATGCATGCATCTGGCAGCATTCGTGGGCCATGCAAGTTACTGGCATGTAAACTCAGGTCCAGCACACTCAGTGCCTGCCAGATATGTACAAGGACCTGCACTCCATCACTGTAGCTAAAGATACTCCACAACAATGGTAATGTGCGAGGGAGACAATGGACCCCAACTCTTCCTTAAAAGGGAGGCACAGTATTGTTAGTAGGCTCCCATCAGGAACAGCAGCCACACATGGGACTCCCAGAAGCTGCTGTTCAGGATATTCTTGAAGTCGCCAGTCTCTATACTTTTGCCTCTGCCTGTGATACCAAAACCTGCAGATGTCCCAGTTGAGGAGCTTCAACTTATATCTGGGCAGGTCACTCTCAGCAGGTCCCCAAATCTGCCCATCCTCCACCCCCAACTGCACACACACAGAAAAATCACCCTAATCTTCTGGGTCATCGAGGCTAACTACAAAACAGGTGTCCTCCATCCCAGCTGCATATGTGTGGTATGCAGTTGGCTGGAGTGAAAGGGGAAGGAAGAAAAAACTGATTGGGATACATAGGTGATACAGATGACACATTATTTTAAATTATTCTTCACATATATAAAATTAAATTGAGCTATTAACATATCTGCTTGCGTGTCATTGTTGCTGCCAGACTTGGTTAAGTCATGAGGAATGAGCAGTCACTCCAGAGATGCCAAAGTTGTAAGAATGTGTAGTGGTCAAGCATTGCTCATCTCTCACAAGCAGCTGATTGTGTGACTGCAGATAGCAGCAGAAGGTGGGGATCCCGACACTGTGATACTGATGGCTGCAGCCAAGACATTGCACCTTAAAGTGGATAACATGGAGACTGACTGATACGTGAGGGATTGTGCACATATCTTCCATAATCATGCCCACTTTGTGAGTGACATGACAGAATTAGCGATGATTCCACACATTTCTGGAAGTAGAAATTCATTCTATCTGCCAGCCTTTCAAGAAAGCACACAATCAGTCAAAGTTGGAAAATGTACATGTCCACTCTCATTAGCCAACTGGATAAAGCCACAAAAAGCAATACCTCTCCCAAAGTTAAATGCTGTTCTATTGGATGCACAAATATTTTATGGCAATTTAGCAACTCCAAAACACTGGAGGCTAGCTGACGATTCCTCACAACCAGCTGTCTATCATGCCTATTATCTGCACAACATTCAGATGTCATGAGCTAACTGAAACTCTAAACTCTAACCTCAGTACCATCTGATATAAGTGCCCCATCTCACTGATAACTGCATTTTCTCTGATAGTCAAAATGAACTGTAATATGTATATTCTTGAAAATGCATGATATCAAGTGGACAATCAGATGGACAACAAAACATTTATTCAGCAACAGAAAAGGCTGTAAAGGTAATCGAGTGCACATACCCGTTGCACTAAGCAGGACCTTTGTGCCATTTAATCAACAGAAGGTTACACACTCAAATGAAGCACATACCTAGCTTATTGCTCATGAGGCAGCTGTCATAGAATCATAGAGTCATAGAGATGTACAGCATGGAAAAAGACCCTTCGGTTCAACCCGTCCATACCGACCAGATATCCCAAATCAATCTAACCCCACCTGCCAGCACCGGCCAATATCCCTCCAAACCCTTCCTATTCATATACTGATCCAAATGCCTTTTAAATGTTGCAATTGTACCAGCCTCCATCACTTCCTCTGGCAGCTCATTCCATACACATACCACTCTCTGGGTGAAAAGGTTGCCCCTTTGGTCTCTTTTATAGCTTTCCCCTCTCACCCTAAACCTATGCCCTCTAGTTCTGGACTCCCTGACCCCAGGGAAAAGACTTTGTCTATTTTTCCTATCCATGCCCCTCATGATTTTATAAACCTCTATAAGGTCACCCCTCAACCTCCGACACTCCAGGGAAAACAGCCCAGCCTGTTCAGCCTCTCCCTATAGCTCAAATCCTCCAACCCTGGCAACATCCTTGTAAATCTTTTCTGAACCCTTTCAAGTTTCACAATCTCTCTGGCTTTTCACATTCGATAATGCATTGCTCTATCACGGCATCTTGGATGATCCTCCTGGTCAATGCCCTGATCCCTCATCCTCATCTTCATCTTCAAGAGAACGTCGTTGTTCTGCCTTCATCCTTGCAGCTAAGACATCCCTCATGGTCAGCTCCAGTTGTGAAGGATACAGATTGGCACAATGATATGACATCACCTTTTGCGGCTCTGAATGAGCAGGTCAGGCATCGAAACCTCATCTTAAGGAGGTCTGTGGTTTGTTCCACGATGGCTCTGATAGAAACATGGTTCTACTTGTAGCTGTGAACTATGTCAGTCTGAGGATTTGTAAAGGTGTCATTGTGCCAAGTTTGGAGGGATTGGACCTGTCTCCCAGCTGCCATCCCTACATGACCTGAGGGCTCTGAGTAGGAGACAGGGACTTTGGGGTTTTCTGGTGTGTGCACATCACAACAGCTCCCAGGATATCTAGCTCAGACCTCCACAATATGGTATCAAGGGTCAAAGATAACTTACACATTGACGGAATGGAATCTTTTTCTGTTAACAAGTCCTGAAGTTTAGTGATAGAATGCTCTCGAAGTAATATGGGTGCCATCTATAGTACCCTGCACTTTGGGGAAGACTGAGATGGTGGAGCATCCCACTGATCCAGCTGTTGGACTTGCCTCATCCCAGGGGGATGGATATGCAAAGCTGTGATCTGAAGAGACCATTAGTTATGGACCACGTGCATTGTGGGCCAAGGATTGGGCAATGCCACAAACATCCTTGCCACAGTTGTTTTTTGGCATGATCCGCTGGCATTAAAATTCAAAGCAGCTGCCACTTGACAGTCCCCAGGATGGTACAAACAATGACTGCAGATGCTTGAAACCAGATTCTGGATTAGTGATGCTGGAAGAGCACAGCAGTTCAGGCAGCATCCGAGGAGCAGTAAAATCGTCGTTTCGGGCAAAAGCCCTTTATCAGGAACAAAGGCAGAGAGCCTGAAGCGTGGAGAGATAAGCTATAGGAGGGTGGGGATGGGGAGAAAGTAGCATAGAGTACAATGGGTGAGTGGGGGAGGGGATGAAGGTGATAGGTTGGGGGCGGGGGGAGGGTGGAGTGGATAGGTGGAAAAGAAGATAGGCAGGTAGGACAAGTCATGGGGACAGTGCTAAGCTGGAAGTTTGGAACTAGGGTGAGGTGGGGGAAGGGGAAATGAGGAAACTGCTGAAGTCCACATTGATGCCCTGGGGTTGAAGTGTTCCGAGGCGGAAGATCTTCCTCCAGGCATCTGGTGGTGAGGGAGCGGCAGTGAAGGAGGCCCAGGACCTCCATGTCCTCGGCAGAGTGGGAGAGGGAGTTGAAATGTTGGGCCACAGGGTGGTGTGGTTGATTGGTGCGGATGTCCCGGAGATTTTCCCTAAAGCGCTCTGCTAGGAGGCATCCAGTCTCCCTAATGTAGAGGAGACCGCATCGGGAGATGGGCCACCCAGTCCTTATGGGCACTAAGTCTACTTTAGTAACTCACATAGTTCAGTGATGATGGCCTGGGACATCCCTACTGTGCATCTGCACTCTGATCCAAAAGCTGGACAAAATGACAATGAGATCTGTAACTGTGGAGTTGGATCATTCTCTGCCATCTCCTTGGGAGGGCCACACCGGTTGCTTCTCCCTCCTGGAGCCTGTGCAACAGCCTATGGACATTACACATCTTGTTGGGCTTGTTGATGACATTGAAATCACTTTTTCCTTCAACTCTGCCTTGACATTTCAAATAAGTCCACAAAGATTCCAGCCATGGACATGTCCACATCAGACTTATGGGCTGATAATCCGTGGAGAATGTCAGACAGAGTTTCATTTCTCTTGAGCCCTCACATCAATCACAATGAAGCCTCACTTTCTTCAGCCCTGACCCAGGGCCATGGAGGTGTCACAAGGAAATCAATGTTATTTCTTGGTAGGGAGCTCTGGTAGGTAACCTTATCCAGATATATGTTTCACAACATCTACATTGGAGGAGTAAAATTTTGGCAGTTAACAAATGTAATAGCTACCCCATCCCAGAAAAAAGGACACTTGCACATATGGCCTTGTGTACTTATAGTTCAGTAAGGAAATGTCTTTCAGTGATGGCTATGGAATAAGGTTTGGAAATGCCAAGCCCAGGTGTCACTTTTAAGTTAGCATCTGCTAACATTTGCATAGTAAATGATTAGGAAGGCAATGGTATATTGGTCTTTAATACAGGATGCTTTGTGTTCTCTTACTGCAGTTTTAAGATTAGATTCCCCACAATAAGTAAATAGGCCCTTCGGCACAACAAATCCACACCAACCCACCGAAGAGTAGCCCATTTAGATCCATTCCCCTATATTTACCCATAAAACTATGGGCAATGTAGATGGCCGATTCACCTGACCTGCACATTTTTGGATTGTGGAAGGAAACCGGAGCACCCAGAGGAAACCCACGCAGAGAATGTGCAAACTCCACACAGACAGTCCCCAAGGTAGGAATCAAACCTGGGTCTTGGTGCTGTGAGGCAGCAGTGCTAACCACTGAGCCACCGTGCCGCCCAAGATCACACCCTGAGTATTGTGTGCTGTTCTCATGTCCCTACCTAAGAAAGGATAGATTTACCATAGAGGGAGTGCAGCAGAGGATCACGAGGTTGACACCAAGGATGGCAGAATTGTTCTACAAGGGGAGATTGGTTCAAATGGGCCTGTATTCATTAGACTTTAGAAGGATGAGAGGGGTGTGATGAAATGTATAAAATTCCAACAAAGCTCAACAGACCAGATGCAGAGAGGGTGGTTTCCCCTGGCTGGGGAGTCTAGAGCCGGGGCACACAGTCTTAGGATATGGGATAGACCCTTTAGCACTGAGATCAGGACTCTTCACTCAAAGGGCAGTGAACCTGTGGAATTCTCTGCTACTGGGGCCAAGTCATAGTTTTCAAGAAAATGATAGATTTCTTCTAGATTATGAATGCAGTAAGGGGTATGAGTGTAATGTGGGAATATGGCATTAAAATAGAGGATTATCATTGATTATTTTGAATGGTGGATCAAGCTTGCAGGGCCACATAACATACTCCTGCACCAAGGTTTTGGTTTCTACCTTCCTGAGCGTCATCTGACTGGCTGTGCTGGTATCCTCTAACTGACTGTGGTTGTCTCCTTTGACTGACTGTGATGGTACCCTCTGACTGACTGTATCATACCCTTTAACTGATTGTGATGGTGCTCTCTGACTGACGTTGATGGTGCCCTCTGACTGTGGTCGTACTCTCCAACTGACTGTGATGTTGCCCTCTGACTGACTGTGATGGTGCCCTCTGACTGACTGTGATGGTACCCTCTGACTGACTGTATAGTACCCTTTGACTGACTGTGATGGTGCTCTCTGACTGACTGTGCTGGTACCCTCTGACTGACTGTGTTGGTACCCTCTGACCGACTGTGATGATGCCCTCAGACTGACTGTGATGGTTCTCTATGACAGACTGTGATGGTACCCTCTGACCGACGGTGTTGATACCCTCTGACTGACTGTAATGGTGCCTCTGACTGACTGTAATGATGCCCTCAGACTGACTGTGATGGTGCCCTCTGACTGACTGTGATGATACCCTCTGACTGACTGTGATGGTACCCTCTGACTGACTGTGACGATGCCTTCGGACTCACTGATGGCACTCTCTGACTGACTGTGATGGTGCCCTCTGACTGACTGTGATGGTACCCTCTGACTGACTGTGATGATGCCCTTTGATTGACTGTGATGATGCCCTTTGATTGACTGTGATGATGCCTTCGGACTCACTGATGGCACTCTCTGACTGACTGTGATGGTGCCCTCAGACTGATTGTGGCTCCCCCTTTACAACACTAAGGACTGCTTCTCTTAAACATCCTGACAGTCATTTGACTGAAGTACATGCAGGGTGTTAACGATGTAAGCTGCTGGCGCATCATGGAGGTGTAACGTTGACAAACTAACAAACCATCTTCTCACATCAAGTAATCCAAGGAGGACCAAATGGTTAAGACCATCTGAGATCCATTCGATGTGAACTAAGCTAACATGCAGTGTTTAACCGGCATGCATAATGGAAACCACTAGAACCCATTCATTAGTCAAACCAGATTGACCAAAATTAGAGAGCCCAGCGACCCCTGTGCCCATCAAAAATGGAAACTTGCCCAATATTCTTGTTTTCACAGGCCAGAGTTTACAATAGATTGCCACCTCACTCTTACTTTTTCCATGTTTGGCCATTTAGACAGAGCTCCCCCATTCCTGGCAGTTCCCTCTGATCATGACATCTACAGAAATGTGGAGCTACCTGAAATAATTAGGAAGGCAAATGACATATTGGTCTTTATTGCAGGACGATTTGTATTCAGAAGCAGGGATCTCTTACTGCAGTTATACAGAATCATGCTAAGATCACACCTTGATTATTTCTGCTCTTCTCATTTCCCTACCTAAGAAAGGATAATATTTACCATAGAGGGAGTGCAGTAGAAGTTTGCAGGGATGGCAGGACTGTCCTATGAGGAGAGATTGGTTCAAATATAGATTCTCTTGATTCTGTGAATAGGCATATAAGCAACATGTGGCAAGATCCGAATATAGATGACCCCTCTGAAGACCTGTTCAACCTGATCCACAAGGACCAGCAATTACACTTCACCTGATAGCTAATTCTCTGGCATAGCCCACTCACTTCTTTACTTAACTCTGTCACCAAAATATTATTTGAATTCATAACAAAAAATTATGTCCTGTTGGGTTGTTGTGTACAAGTGTTATTATACAAGGAAAAATACAATTAATCAGAAACATTTTAATAAAGATGACGATACATACAAGGAAGCTGTTCCAATTAATTTGTGTGGAGCACCATCTTGTGGTCATATTTGCACAAGGTGATGAAAACAAAACTGAAGGACGGTAATTGAAACAGAGAAGCTTAGCAAAGCATACAATTTAGGAGCATAGTTAGTATGAAAGGCATATTTTTTACAAATGGCAAGTGGTCATCTCTGATGAAATTAACATTCAGAAAACTTACAGAACTGAAGAGCCCAACAAAATGCAGCTGAGTGTTAATCTCCTCCAGCCATTAGTCCAAATTAAGGAATTCTGTTTGCCTGTCATAGATTTCAGTCATCTGTCATTGCCATGTCATTATCATTATCTCCTTCTAAATAAAGGTGCCAAATCTCCTTTTAGATTCATGAACAACCTTGTGACAATCAATTAAATTATTTATTCCACATTCCATCTGTCTGCAATATATTAAACTATTACATTTCTAACAAGGTATTGATTCATATCAAGGTTTGATTGAGTTGTTATAGGATGATAAGTCAGAGGCACTCACCTTTGTACAGTATAAACTGTAGCCTTAGCTGTCTAACATCTACTATTTGATAAGATCCAACTGTCCATTTGTACTAAATTCTGCAATCTCTGAAGGCACTGATGGGTGCATTCATTGCTTATATTAAGATGGTACTTGCAACTTCTTTATTGAAACATGCCAGGCACTGCATTTCTTTTAACCAACGTTTGATTAGATTAGATTCCCTACAATATGGAAACAAGCCATTTGGCCCAACCAGTCCATACCTACCCTCTGAAGAGTAACCCACACAGACCCATTCCCCAACATTTACCCCTAACCAATGGACCTAACACTACGGGCAATTTAGTATGGCCAATTCACCTGATTTGTTTCATTATCGATTTCATTTCAATCATGCCTTTATACACAGCATGTTCCTGAAGCAGGTATTTTGAAAATTAGGATTTTTTATTTCTAGCTTTTACACTTTTTAAGTGTTAGGTCATTAGGGAGCAAATCTTCTGTTGATTGTCAATTAAAGTTGGAATGCTACTCTACTCATTCATGATCTGGAGATGCCGGTGTTGGACTGGGTTGGACAAAGTTAAAAATCCCACAACACCAGGTTATAGTCCAACAGGTTTATTTGGAAGCACTACCTTGTGAAGTAGCTCTTATTCCACAAGCACCTGGTGAAGGAGCAGCACTCTGAAAGCTAGTGCTTCCAAATAAACCTGTTGGACTATAACCTGGGTGTTGTGTGATTTTAAACTTTGCCTACTCGATCATGTTTACACTGCTTTGGTTCTCCATTCTCCTGCCTTTAACTTCCAGTTCAGGTCTCTTCAGAATCACAGACGTGATCCAGGAACATTTGAGGATCAGTATTTTGAGGCTAATTCGTGCCCCCTTTTCACAGCACTAACTGCTATCTTCTTGGATTTAACGGTCCCAAATGCACTTTGACAAACTACAAGTGAAGGTTATTATGGAAGTTAAATAGCTGAGGGGGTATGGCAGCAGGAGGGTAGTTGAGTGGTTAGGTTGCAGGAGGTCAGTGTTGAGTGAGGGGTATCAGTTTTGAAGTGATCCAGGAATTAGGGCAGGTTTTAAGCTCTCTAATTTCCCTGGATAACCATCTTGGTAAGCAGTGCTCTGGTGTCAGCAACTCTAACTCAGAATTGAAGACATTTTCTGAGGGCTCCGAATATGAATTAATTATCAACTAGAAGACTAAACTCACAGTACAACTCGGTAAAAACAATGACTGCAGATGCTGGAAACCAGATTCTGGATCAGTGGTGCTGGAAGAGCACAGCAATTCAGGCAGCATCCGAGGAGCTTCGAAATCGACGTTCCTGATGAAGGGCTTTTGCCCGAAACGTCGATTTCGAAGCTCCTCGGATGCTGCCTGAATTGCTGTGCTCTTCCAGCACCACTGATCCAGAATCACAGTACAACTCCCCAGTGTTCAGTGCATTGGAAATTCCAAGTGGTCCTGTAATTCATCTTTCAGTGCACATTAGTGCCACAGCAATCTTCCAATTGGAAGATCTGAGCAAGTATGTTCAGTATAATTCCAGAGCAAAGTACATTTCTGGAATATTTCAGCAGCTTACAATAAATGTGCTGGTGATGGAATTGCCAACATGAAATTAATTTTATTCATGTAATGATTGTATTAGTTTCAGTTTTACATTGAGTGCTGGAAATGTTTGGATAACCCTCTGGCTCAGGAAAACTGGAAATCCCTGAAGGGTTAAAATCACAAAGAAGTGCAGCATTTGAGATGAATGTTTTTGAAAAGTTTCCATGACTTAAAATTTCCACAGCTGCCTAACAGATCCGCCACAGAGAATTATGGTGATGGATTCTAGCAGCACTCGGTAATTATGTAGAATACTTCATGGCAATTAATCTTAGGAGCACAGACACTCGGTGCAACAGAAATGTCTGCTGCAGGTTTAGCAATAAGCAGCATTCCTGTCAAAATCATTGCAAAGTTCATACTTCAGGACTGAAGTCAGTGCTCATTTCTATATCTTTGATGACAACTATATAAAAATTACTGCCACATATATGCATATGTTGAATTATATATGTTGTATTTGCATATGTCCAAAGCAGAAAAATGTGAGGTGATTTTTACATTATGAAAATATTTAATATTAGCTTGAAACTTCTGGTGAGAGGGAAGGACAGAAGGAATAAGGACTATCTATCTGAAATTAAGCTTCTTGAGGGTGGCTTCAGCATTAGAGGAGATGTGGTCATTGCCTTGGAGACCAAGACTGTTCCAAGATGAAGAAATTGATAGATAAGCAAGAACTGCATGTAAAAATATCAAAGCTAAGAAATTTTTTTTGATGAGTTAGAAAAGATTTTCTTTTCCGATTCGAGGTCATAAAGAAGATTAAAATTTACTGATGCAGCCAATACCCTGAGCATTGTGAAGGTGGTGATTACTAAGTAATTACTTGAATAAAGTTGAATATTCAGAACTGGAGTTGATCGCATTCTATGATCATTTACGTAACAGCCTTCAGCCTCACAACTGAAGGTCCTCCCTGGGTATAGAGAAGCTACAGGAGGACCAGACCCTATTGTCCTTGATACCATTTCCTCCAAATGAGCAAGATGCACTGCAGCAAGCTGTGGTTGCCATGGAACATTACCACAGAACAATGTTAACTGCTGCAGCAGGACCCATTACTGAAAGAGGTGAATGGCTTTTCTATCCCATGACCATCAAGGCGACAGCTCCACTAAGCCCTTATGCTGTTGAATGCATCCACTGGAGGTCTCTGTTAGATCTGTCAATCCTCAATGTGTAAGTTGCTGATGCAATTTGCAACAAGTCACACTGTTTCATCTCATTTTCCAATGACAAGGTATTAGATTTTGCCAACATAGCTGGCATCCCAGGTGCAGGGGGTCAAAGGTAGTCCACATGTCACATTAAGACCACCATGTCATAACACGGCTGATGTCATCAGTAGAAAAGAGCTCAAATCGGTCAATGTGCATCAGATGAACAAAGTCATCAATATCACTTCTTAGACATCCTCACCAGGTGCCCTAGAAGCTGCCATGATGTCTATATCCATGATAACTTTCAGATTCCTGATTCTTTTCTAATACCATGTCCCTGTTCAAGGATGGCTGCTGAGAGCAATGGCTGTTGACTCCATTCTGCAGCTCCCTGACTGAGGCTGAACATGGATACATGTTTAGATCAGAGTGGTGCTGGAAAAACACAGCAAGTCAGGCAGCATCCGAGGAGCTGGAAAATCGACGTTTCGGGCAAAAGCCCTTCATCAGGAATAGAGGCAGGAAGCCTCCAGGATGAATACATGTTGCCCATCTTTCCACAGTGCGATCGTGGAACAGTAGATAGGCCTCCTCAAGATCTGGTTCCGATGTTTAGACCGGTCTGGGACAGCCTTGTATTGCTCTCTATACAGATTGTACTTCATAACCCTAGCATGCTGCACCTGCACAACTGCACTTCCACTGCTGCTGATAGCAGGATCACATTGGGGGTAATAGCTTGGAGAGCTGCTACATACTTAATGAGGTGAGCAGCAGAGAATTGTGTGAGAAATCTTAGTAGAGCTTGTGGACAGAAGCCTCCCATGAAATGTACCTACCTTTTTTGTGGGGGAAATACAACAAACAGCCTCCTTTCCCCAAATACAAACTCATTTAACGAAAATGAAATAGTTCAATTTTCCTGCAGCACAAACACCAACAACTCGCAATTGTGAAGCTGCACTTGTTGAAAGCTGCAAACGTGTCAAGTCATTTCATGAAACAAATTTGTAAGGAGATATCAGCTATCTGTAAGAATAATAGGGTGGTTATGGTAGGGGATTTTAACTTTCCAAACATCGACTGGGACTGCCATAGTATTAAGGGTTCAGATGGAGAGGAATTTGTTAAGTGTACACGAGAACATTTTCTGATTCAGTATGTGGATGTACCTACTAGAGAAGGTGCAAAACTTGACCTACTCTTGGGAAATAAGGCAGGGCAGGTGACTGAAGTGTCAGTGGGGGAGAACCTTGGGGCCAGCGACCATAATTGTATTAGTTTTAAAATAGTGATGGAAAAGGATATACCAGATCTAAAAGTTGAAGTTCTAAATTGGAGAAAGGCCAATTCTGATGGTATTAGACAAGAACTTTCAAAAGCTGATTGGAGGCAGATGTTCACAGGTAAAGGGACAGCTGGAAAATGGGAAGCCTTCAGAAATGAGCTGAGAGTCCAGAGTCAGCATATTCTTGTTAGGGTTAAAGAAAAGGCTGGTAGGTATAGGGAATGCTGGATCACTAAAGAAATTGAGGGTTTGGTTAAGAAAAAGAAGGAAGCATATGTCAGGTATAAACAGGAGAGATCAAGTGAATCCTTAGAAGAGTATAAAGGCAGTAGGATATACCAAAGAGGAAGATCAGGAGGGCAAAATGGAGACATGAGATAGCTTTGGAAAACATAGTTAAGGAGAATCCAAAGGGTTTTTACAAATACATTAAGGACAAAAGGGTAATTAGGGCAAGGATAAGGCCCCTCAAAGATCAGCAAGGCAGCCTTTGTGTGGAGCCACAGGAGATGGGGGAGATACTAAATGAGTATTTTGCATTGGTGTTTACTGTGGAAAAGGACATGGAAGATATAGAATGTGGGGAAATATTGGGGAACATCTTGAAAATATTACAATATGTCACCATATTACAGAGGAGGAAGTGTTGGATGTCTTGAAATGCATAAAAATGTTTAAATCCGAAGGACCTGATCAGGTGTACCCTAGAGCTCTGTGGGAAGCTAGGGAAGTGATTGCTGGGGCCTTTTGCTGAGATATTTATATCATCGATAGTCACAGGTGAGGTGCTGGAAGACTGGAGGTTGGCTAACATGGTGCCACTGTTTAAGAAAGGTGGTAAGGACAAGCCAGGGAACTATAGACCAGTGAGTCTGACATTGGTAGTAGGCTAGTTGTTGGAAGGTAGTGGGCAAATTGTTGGACGGAATCCTGAGCGACAGGATGTACATGTATTTGGAAAGGCAAGGACTGATTAGGAATAGTCAACATGGCTTTGTGCGTGGGAAATTATGTCTCACAAACTTGGTTGAGTTTTTTTGAAGAAGTAACAAAGATGATTGATGAGGACAGAGTGGTAGATGTGATCCATATAGACTTCAGTTAGCAAGATTAGATATCATGGAATACAGGGAGAACTAACCATTTGGATACAGAACTGGCTCAAAGGTGGAAGACAGAGGGTGGTGGTGGAGGGCTGTTTTTCCAAATGGAGGCCTGTGACCAGTGGAGTGCCACAAAGATCGGTGCTGGGTCCACTACTTTTCGTCATTTATATAAATGATTTGGATGTGAGCATTAAGGTATAGTTAGTAAGGTTGCAGATGACACCAAGGTGTAGTGGACAGCGAAGAAGGTTACCTCAGATTACAACAGGATCTTGATCAGATGGACCAATGGGCTGAGAAGTGGCAGATGGAATTTAATTTAGATAAATGCAATTGCAATAAGTACTGCATTTTGGGAAAGCAAATCTTAGCAGGACTTATACACTTAATGGTAAGCTCCTGGGGAGTATTCTTGAACAAAGGGACCTTGGAGCGCAGGTTCATAGCTCCTTGAAAGTAGAGTCACAGGTAGACAGGATAGTGAAGAAGGCATTTGGTATGCTTTCTTTTATTGGTCAGAGTTTTGAGTACAGGAGTTGGGAGGTCATGTTGCATCCTAACGAAATGATGTTGTGAAACCTGAAAGGGTTTATAAAAGATTTACAAGAATGTTGCCAGGATTGGAGGATTTGAGCTATAGGGAGACGCTGAATAGGCTGGGGCTGTTTTCCCTGGGGCGTCGGAGACTGATCGGTGACCTTATGAAGGTTTATAAAATCATGAGGGGCATGGATAGGGTAAATAGACAAGGTATTTTCCCTGGGGTGGGGGAATCCAGAACTAGAGAGCATAGTTTAGGGTGAGAAGGGAAAGATTTAAAAGAGACCTAAGGGGCAACTTTTTTACACAAACGGTGGTGCGTGTGGAATGGGCTGCCAGAGGAAGTGGCGGAGGCTGGTACGATTGCAACATTTAAAAGGCATCTAGATGGGTATATGAATAGGAAGGGTTTGGAGGGATATGGCCTGGGTGCTGGCAGGTGAGTCTCAATTGGGTTGGGGTATTTGGTCTGTATGAGTTGGACTGAAGGGTCTGTTTCCATGCTGTACATCTCTATGGCTCTATGACTGTATGACCTGAGGAGTGGATAAAGAAGGAACACATGCAAACACTGACTTAGGCTAAATGGAGAAAACTGATGGGAAGTGACCATGCCATCAGTGGACAAGCAGTTATTAGGCAGGCTTAGAAAGTAGAAGAGACAAACAAAACAAGAGATTGAAGGAAATAATTTCACCATAAAGGTGTGTAATGCCGTATGGAACTGTTACTGATGGTAGAGCCAAAGATGGGGAGAGAATGGGAGCTGAGATGCAAAGGTGAGGAAGGATACAGACATAGGGCTGAGTGATGCCACAGAGACATTTTAAATAAGAACAAAGAGGTTGAAGTGAAAATTCACTGCTTCACAAGAAGCCAGTGTACATCTGTGAAAATAGGGGGGATAGTCATTTCAACTTCAGTTCCATTTCAGTTTCATCTCCAATATTTACCTATGCCATGTAACCAGAAAAGGGCTTATGCCCGAAACGTCGATTCTCCTGTTCCCTGGATGCTGCCTGACCTGCTGCGCTTTTCCAGCAACACATTTTCAGCTCTGATCTCCAGCATCTGCAGACCTCACTTTCTCCCCATATAACCAGAAAATCTGACAACATCTTGCCTTTCCCTGTGATGCCTGATTGCTTGTTCAATGTCCATTCTTGTGTGATTTCCTCCAGTTAAATATGTGGAAGACTATAATCATTGTTTTCATTCCCTCCACCAATCTCATTCCCCTTCCCAACTGCCTCAGGATGAAACAAACTGCTCAGAATTCTGCCAGTCCATTCAATTCTGAGTTACCTCTCCAACATTTCATCAGAAAGACCACGACATAGAACATTAATAGGAAAGCCTGGTATTCGTCTTTTCCAAAGCTATTGTCAAGTATTGTCAATTACATTTGATGCTAGTGTAACAAATATAGCTATAGATGCATTTTAGAAAGTCAAGGCGATTATCTGCATATCTCTTTTTTTTCTGTTCCAGGCACAATCAAACCAAGGTGCATAATGTTTGGAATGGGCTGATATCTAGTGTGTTTTCTGAGGAACCCAAGACTTTAACCTTATTATTTTGATCAGGTGTGGTTCATAAATACTATTTGACAAATTCAAGTTGAATGATAGCTGACACCTGTAGTTAACAAAAAGACAAGCCTGATTGTATTTATATTAAACCAAGATACTACAAATGCTGGATAGCTGAAATAAAAAGAGAAACAGAATTAACATTTTGAGTCTTATGTGATACTTCTTCAGAACGGAATTGACTCCGTTTCTCAGGTCTGGCAGCAGCTGTGGAGGGAAGTCAGAGTTAATGTTTCAGGTCTGGTGACCCTTCCTCAGAACTGATATTGGTGAGGAGAAAATTGTTTTTTATGCATAAGATAGGAAGCAGCGAGGGGTAAGGTGTAAACAATAGATGGGATAGAGCCCAGAGAGAGAGGAGAACAGTTGGACAGACAAAGGAATAGATAACAATCAGCCTAGAATGAATAGTTACAAATGGGGACTATTAGTGGCTAACAATGGATTGTGTGTGCAGTGGTTGTAACAGGGTCAGCCAGGTATACCTCAAAGAATATGAGTTCCCTGATTGGACCAGGTTAACAGTCCCAATCAGGGAGCCCTGGCGCACCGATATTAACAAGAGTGTCACAGGTTCTGTTCACTCTGAAAGCTAGCTCTGAGAAAGTTGGACCAGTGTCAAGTAAATAAAGGATGACTTGGTGATGAGATACCACCTTCTGTGGGGAGTTATTTCAGTGTGTACGAGTTGACCATATGATAACAAGGTGTGGTGTGGGGTTTGGGGTAAGGACATGGGAGAAGGCGCCTCAAGCCCTAAAATTATTGAACTCACTATCAAGACCAGAAGGCTGCAGAATTCCCAAGTGGAAAATGAGGTGCTGTTCTTCCATGTTGCATTGAGCTGCAGCACTGCTGCAAGCTTGAAACAGAGATGTTGGCCAGAGAACAAGATGATGTGTTGAAGTGCCAGCAACCGTCCCCATTAGTAGCTATTCATTCTCCCAAGCTGATCATTATCCACTAGGAGAAAGTGAGGACTGCAGATGCTGGAGATCAGAGTTGAAAAGTGTGGTGCTGGAAAAGCACAGCCGATCAGGCAGCATCCAAGGAGCTTATGAAAGGCTTATGTCCGAAACGTTGACTCTCCTGCTCCTTGGATGCTCCCTGATTGGCTGTGTTTTTCCAGCACCACACTCTTTGACTCTGATCATTATCCACTCCTTTGTCTGTCCAACTGTTTTTTCTCTCTTTGGGTTCTATCTCCACCTATCATTTACTCCTTATCCCCTCCCCACCCTATCATCTGCATAAAAAACAACTTTTTCCTAGCTACAATCAGTTCTGAGGAATGGTCACTGGGCTTGAAACATTAAATCTGTTTTATCTCCACAGATGCTGCCAGACCTATGAGATTTTCCAGCAAGTTCTGTTTTTGTTTCTGATTTCTAGAATCCATACTTCTTTCAGTTTTCATTTGACTCTGTTTCTCTCTGCACAGATGCTGCCAGACCTGTACATGTTTTCCAGCAGTTTCTCTGATTGTATTGGTGGTTAACAGGCATGATTATCACTGTCAGAATACTAAGCGTAGAATATATTGAATATGTAACCATATAATTCATATGCTTAACATAATTACCACATGAAATGTTTTAAAATAAATATCTAGATCTTTGATTGGTTATTAGTTTATAAAAGTTGAGTCACCATATTCCCAGTAAAGGCAGGGTGGTGGTGACCTATGGTGGGTTTAATCTGATGATCTCCATGCAACAAGGGAGACACAAGGTTGATTAGGATAGGGCATTCATAGTGGTCTCAGCTAGAAAAAGAATAGAAACCACACTGTTGGCATCACCCTACCTTACAAACCAGCCATCCAGCCAACTGAGCTAACTCACCCTCTAGGTTGCATTACATGGCTAAAAGTTAAATTCTAATTAGTTTAGAAAGAACCATTTGATAGAATCACTGATTCATACAGTATGGTAAAAGACCCTTCGGTCCAACTTGTCCATGCTGACCAGGTTTCCTAAACTAAACTATGATGTGGAGGTGCCAGTGTTAAATTAGGTTGGACAAAGTTAAAAATCACACAACACCAGGTTATAGTCCAACAGGTTTATTTGTAAGTACTAACTTTTGGACTGCTGCTTCTTCATGAGGTAGCTGTGGAGTAGGATCCTAACTCTGCTAGCTACCTGATGAAGGAGCAGCGCTCCAGAAGCTAGTGCATCCAAATAAACCTGTTGGACTATAACCTGGTGTCAAATGATTTTAAACTAAACTAGTCCCACTTGCCTGCATTTGGCCCATATCTCACTAAACCTTTCCTATTCATGTACCATTTCAATTTTGTAACTGCACCCGTATCGATCACTTCCTCTGGCAGTTCAGTCCACATACGAACTAACCTCTGTGTGAAACAGTTGCCCCTCAGGTCCCTTATAAATCTTTCTCTGCTTACCTTAAAATTATGCCCTCTGGTTTTGATCTCCCCTACCTTTGAGGAAAAACCTTTGCTATTGATCTTATCTATGCCCCTCAGGATTTAAAAACCTTTATAAGGTCACCCTCAACCTCCCACACTCCAGTAAACTACATTTGTTATAAAGTTATTAAACTATGAAACTTTCTGAAAGCCACATTGAAGATTTTCAAATGGTCTTACTCAAAAAAGATTATCTAAACTTTATTGCGTGGATTTTAGTCAATTTGATGATGGACATTGCCTACCAGTGTCAAAGGTTAAATGTAGCCTCAAGTTAGCCCTAACTCCATTCTTTTACATTAATCCAGAATTAATCAGTGGGATTGTACGACACAACCCCTTATTGAGCCTATCAGAAACTTCTCTTTATGATATTTTAATAGAGGAATTTGCTTTAAGCAAACTAACTCCTCTGACAGAGAAGCAGAGAGGGGAATTTAAAATGGCCATCAAGGTTCAACCATTTAAAAAATGAAAGAAGTTGCATTTATTTTACACCATTCACATACTCAGTATGACCCAAAATGTAATACTAGCACTTAATTATTTTTTAAATGCAGGCACTATTGTTCTGTATGCAAAAAATGACATCAAATGTGCAAAGCAAGATCCTATTTGCAGGTATGGGTTAGATGGCCAGTTAATTTCTGTATCCAATAGATTAGAGACTGAGTTTACCTTTAAAATCTGGAACTTGCATCTTCCCATGGCTTAGCACCATACCACTGTGTACATATACCAACTATAGGGTTGGGATGGTTGGGGAGCAGAATAGGGCAATTGGTCTGTTTCATCTTTGAGTTTCTATTTATCACTATTTCTTCAAATTATATTTGTTGTTCAATTTTTTACTAAATTCTGTTTTCTTTATGGGCAGCCTCTCACTCAAAACTAAAGGTCCATTTTTATTATGCATGATTTACTGAAAAACAAACCGAAAACAAGATTTCAAATATACCCCCCTCCCCCCCCCCCCCCGCACTGAAGTGTAATTTGCTTTCTCTTTTATCAGCAAGTACATGATGGCACTCTTTTGTTAAATAGAAATATATTGATGAAAACAATGAAAACTGAAGCACTTACATTATTTACATTCCACAGTTTCACCTACAGCAGTATCCAGGTCATTATTCACATTGATACTGGTACATACAGTTCAGGCAGGGAGGGCACACTTCCATTTCAATGCTGTGATTTACACTGAATATTAGCAGGTGGCCCTCAGGCACAGTCCTCACTAATCCTTCTTTATTCTCACCACACTCAACCTATTTCATAGTTAGACTTAACACTCTCAATGAAAGCCTCCTTCGAGAGGTTTACAAATGAAGTCTTTATGAGGAATTTATGAAGAATGCAGTTGGTGCTTGCTGATGGTGCGCATGTGAATCACCTCGTACACATAAGCCAACACATCAATTATTTGACACTTTCATCCCTGGGGTTTCACATACACAAATGGCAATCACACAAGCACATCTTATCCACAGTAAAGGTAAAGAAGATCAATTGTAATGGTGATCAAGTCACACGAATGAAACAGCTTCTCCCACTTGCGATTTGCAACAGAAACTTATCAGTAAATTGTTAAAAGGTACAAAAAAAATCACCTTCTTTCATTCATTGTGTTCTGAGCCTCGTTCCCAGGAAATCCCTCACTGGATGGAGTTCACACTCCCATGTGATTCTCTTGGCTTTAATAACATGATTGTCTATTTGCATTTCAAGAAACATTTAACATACAGATGAGAAGCACAAAGTTTTCTCATTTGAAAAATAAAAATGGCTAACAATATACAATAAATTCATTCCTTATTTATCAATGTCACTAGAATAGAGGAAGAAATAATTGATCACGGGTTGCTGAGCTGCTTTAAGGAAGGATATGTCACCTTTCAACCATCCATACAACTTTTGCAAGCTCTTCCAAACTGAACTTCATGTAACAAATAGGATTCATGCAGGTTATGACTATGTTCCTTCAAACCAGGACCAGAGGACATGAGGTAAACAATTACGAATTCAGCATGAAGAGCAAATCACAGACTTGCTGATGGTGTTCAATATCTTGGTTTTCCTTTGATTAACTGTGCCAAGCACTAAATCTGCTGAGTGTGCTTAAATTAGCCATTTCTCTTCACTGGGCTTTCAAATGAAGTACTCAAAACCCCAGATTGACCAACTGAAGAAGACATCATAGCATGCTGCATATCACATGCATTCGCTGTCCACTGGCATATGCAATGCATTTAGAAAAAGTCAGTCCAACGATGGTTTGGCATTCCAGCTACTTTTCCCCTTCTTTCGGCCTTTTAACTTCTCTCCATCTTCATCATAATATGAAGTCAGATCTAAAGATAAAATAGATACTTAATGAAGTGGAAAAGACTGCTGGAGGTAATATTTAAAGGTGCCTAAACAAAAAAAAATTAAGCAGATCATTATTTATGACAGATTGCATTTCAACTCTTTCAGAGTTCTTTTTCATTCACAACACCTCATCAAGAGAAACCACTGCCTCCTATATGACTTCAAAGGCATTTATGAATTAGATGAACAGTCTGTCTTGGCCAGTCTACTAACAGCTTAGACATCTCATAGATAGATCTAAGAAATTGCAATATGGTTTATCCTGCAGGCAGTTTTGCAAAGCGAAACCACAAGTTCCATTTCTTCCATAAGACCATAAGACCATAAGACATAGGAGTGGAAGTAAGGCCATTCGGCCCATCGAGTCCACTCCGCCATTCAATCATGGCTGATGCGCATTTCAGCTCCACTTACCAGCGTTCTCCCCGTAGCCCTTAATTCCTCTAGACAACAAGAATCTATCAATCTCGGCCTTGAAGACATTTAGTGTCCCGGCTTCCACTGCACTCCGTGGCAATGAATTCCACAGGCCCACCACTCTCTGGCTGAAGAAATGTCTCCGCATTTCTGTTCTGAAATGACCCCCTCTAATTCCTTTTTGCTTCCACTCAAAGGAGTAAAATATGAGAAATTCAGCAATTAATAAGATTAAATATCAGCTATTCACTGGACCCTTAAATTTATAACCAAAGTTATTGGTTCCCTGCTTATTTCTGATGGATGATATACATGGAACATCCGGAAATACATTTTAATAAATTGTTGCACCATAAGTGCTAAAGCAAATGATAAAGCTATGTTTGGGGATTAATTTTAAAAATTAAATAAGAGCCTTACATTCATTTTAGGTTCCTCTATCTCATTGGTGCATTCCAGTGTCTCACTTGTCATGTAATAATATTGTTTGCAACTCAGAATAACAGGCTACTAGGCAGGATGGACAATTGAAACTGCTTATTTCCTACACACAGGTCACTCTCTGTTTTGTCCTATTTTGGCTGCTTGTTAACTTGGATTTTACTTGGATCATTTTCTGGGTCATAAAATTAAATACTGACATCTAAAAAACTGTTTCTGTGAAATGGCTTTTATCCACCTTCACAACATTTTTATGGTAGTCATGGGTGATCAGGTAAGACTCTTTGGGCCTGGAAGACAGAAAGGTGCAGCAACAAAGAGCAGGAACTGATGGGGAAGAGGGAGGAGTGGGGATTCCATAGGAGGTCATACCCAAATGGATCTTCAGGGATTCCTTCCTATATGAACGTTGTGGAGGAGCCACATTTCAAACATCTTCACTTCACAAGGAGGTTATCATGGAGCCATGTGACCTGTTCCAACCACAACTTACATCTCTAATAAAGGCAGAGGCAACATCACCTATGACTTTCCAGGTCATTGTGATTCATCCTTTAACACAACTGGCCTTCCCAAGCTACAGTCAGCGTAATCAGTCATGTCTCACAGTTTGTAGTTCACCACTGTGACAGAAGGTTATTGAACCTTTTGATACCAGAAAGAATCACTACATCATACTGTCCATACATGAAGTGAACATCAGCTTTTCTATCTATTGCAAGCTTCCTCAGGGTGCAATGTGCAGTGGACTGCACCCACATTGACTTGCATGCTGTCAATTACCAATCTGGCACTTTTCTAAATCAAGCTCCCTTAATGAGGTTTCAGAAATGTCTACCAGGATGGAGTGCTTTCAAATCTGCTGAATTTTACCTTCACACTCTGGACAACATTTATGTTGTTGCTTTACAATGTTCTCACATGTCAGTACTGGACACTTCTCTCGTTGACACTTTGTGGACCCTTCCTAAAATGTCAAAATAAAACACAATTATTTGTTATCGTATTCTTGCACTGTTTGATTCCAATTATTCTTAATTGCATGTCTAACAAAATTGTTATCAAGAAGTCAGACGAATTGCAGATTTAAATTTGGCTCCAGAGACTTAAGTGTATAGTTAGTGTAGTACTGAGGGAGCACTGAATTTTTCCACAAGCTGTCTTTCAATTAAGTTGTTAACCTGGGATCCCATTTGCACTCTCAGCTGAGTTTAACTGATACAACAGCATTATTTAAAGAGTTACTCATTTCTCCCCTGGTTTTCACCAAAACAGATGATCTTGCTCATTGCTTTTTGTGGAATCATGCTGTGCATTAATTAGTTCCTACATTTCCCTCTCACAACAATGACTACACTTCAAAGTACTTCATGGTCTGTGAACTGCTTTTTTTAAATGCCTATTGAAAGATATTTTTCTGTACTTTTTCTAAATAAATGTCAAAAATAATAAATAATGCTATTGCATTTCAACTAGTTTAGAAACAGTTAAATGTTTAGAGCATTATTACCCTCTGGTTTTCTTTTTTCTCTTAGTTGACTTGTCTTTGCTCTCTTGAAGATAGGCACCAGCTAAAGGAAAGAGTCAGTCCTCTCCAAAGTTTCTACCAACACTGCTGTTAATCAACAGGAAAGAGGTACGGCATGGTAGCTCACTGGTTAGCATCGCTACCTCACAGTGCCAGAGATTTGGGTTCAATTCCACCCTTGGGCTGTATGGAGTTTATACATTCTCACCTTGCCTGCGTCGTTTCCTCAAGGTGCTCTGCTTTCCTCACACATAGCTCCTTGAAAGTGGAGTCGCAGTGAAGAAGGCATTTGATATGCTTTCCTTTATTGGTCAGAGTATTGAGTACAGGAGTTGGGAGGTCATGTTGCGGCTGTACAGGACATTGGTTAGGCCATTGTTGGAATATTGCATGCAATTCTGGTCTCCTTCCTATTGGAAAGATGTTGTGAAACTTGAAAGGATTCAGAAAAGATTTACAAGGATGTTGCCAGGTTTGGAGGATTTGAGCATAGAGAGAGGCTGAACAGGCTGGGGCTGTTTTCCCTGGAGCGTCGGAGGCTGAGGGGTGACCTTATAGAGGTTTACAAAATTATGAGGGGCATGTATAGGGTAAATAGGCAAAGTATTTTTCCTGGGGTCGGGGAGTCCAGAACTAGAGGGCATAGGTTTAGGGTGAGAGAGGAAAGATATAAAAGAGACCTACGGGGCAACTTTTTCACACAGAGAGTGGTATGTGTACGGAATGAGCTGCCAGAGGAAGTGGTGGAGGCTGGTACAATTGCAACATTTATGAGGCATTTGGATGGGTATATGAATAGGAAGGGTTTGGAGGGATATGGGCCGGGTGCTGGCAGGTGGGACTAGATTGGGTTGGGATATCTGGTCGGCATGGACGGGTTGAACCGAAGGGCCTGTTTCCATGCTGTACATCTCTATGACTCTATGACTATGTGCAGATTAGGTGAATTGGCTGTGCCATATTGCCCGAAGTGTGTAGGCTAGGTGGGTTAGCCATGGGGAAGTTCAGGGCCCTAGGGATGGGTGGCAAGCTCTTAAGAGGGTTGGTGTGGACTCAAAGGGCCAAATGGCCTGCTTCCACACTGTAGGGATTCTATGACCTAAAAAGGTAAAAGAGTAGCTCTGTTATTGATTTCCTCTCCTTTTCAGCAATAATGCTCTGTTATTTTGTATCTCCTGACATTGATATGGCTAATCTCTGAAACTGAAACAATGTCCTACCAATCCAGTCTGACACTGTAGAGTGATGCTGTAATATATCATATTGTCTACTTATTATTTCTAACAAATGTTGCTCATTATTGAACTAACTTACTGAACTAACAAAAAGCATTCTTGAAGAGCTTATTGTATGGAACTTTCATTATAATTATTCATAAATCTTACAGAAAATCGTAAAACTATAATTCATTACCTTACTTTTGAAATCAATTGAACAAATATAAACCTTTGATGCAAAATATGCATTTTCATGAATTCCCCAGTAGTAACTCAACATTTCAAGCAATATCAGCACTTTTGATGTGGTCTGAGGCATATGATTCTTAATGTTAAATAGAATACCTACATCACACCAGCAAGTAATGCATTTCATTTCCCCAAACGGAGGAACTTCAGGATGCCATTTATTATTGTTCATGTATGTATGACGCCCAAATTTGCAGGGCCTGGGCCCATCAGCCTGCATCATGTCTGTGTGGTCAAAAGGGGCAATCTCTGTAACTGTGGTAAAAAAGCAAATTTCAGAAGAAAGTTCAGGGTGTCTATCCACAAAAATGTACAGTTTATTCTAGACGGGCAATGTATGTGGGTACTTTGGGGCATGTTTTGTTATGTTGCTGATGTTGCCTGACAATCACATTTGAGCAAATATTCATTCAGAAACATTAAACAGTTTAACTTGATTAATTTGGATCTCAGTGGATAGGTCCTTTAAAATCTTTTATTAGAACAGTAACAACAGATCAAAAGTAACTTATCAGCTATAAAGCACTTTGAGATGTTCTGAGCTTGCAAGAAGTTATACATAAATGTAAGTCTTTTCCTCACTTACATAAAAGATGGTAGAAAATTAAATCTACTAACCTGGGCACTCTTTGCAGCAGTCTGATACATTCTTTCTAACAGGTTGGCTACATGGTAGATGAGGACATTGAACCTTCTCACAGTGAACCTCCCCAGTAGCCCCCTATGAACGAAATGTAAAAATATTTTGATATTAAATTAAATATAGTATAATTAATTATATAATAATTGACACATATCAAAAACCTTCAAACATAATTTGAATTATTTTGCTGCTTTTGTAATAAAATATTTACTTACACAGTGTACACTTGTTCATTTCATTTCTAATTAATATATTCAAAATACTACTTACCAGAGATTACTTGAAATAGCCCAATTTTATTTTCTAAAAAAATTAATGTACATTGCCACACATCAATACTCCACGAACATACACTAAATGGAGTACTGAGATATAATTTCTAGGGCTCCTGCACTTCCGTTAACTACTTCAGGATCCCAGGTTGTAGCCTAAGGGTCCTGGTATTTTGTCTCCCCTTAGCTTAGTTTACATAATTAAAATGTTTTTTTTAATCCATATCAATATTGCGCATTGTACTTTCAACTATCTTCATGTTTCATTATATCACCAGCAGCCTGCACTTTAGTAGAACACTGAAACACTCCTGACAAATGTAAAAGAGGTTCCTGCCATTCTTCCCTAAACATGACAGCAGCTGAACAGGATCAGCTCAAAAGAACGACCTCACCATTATGTTCACTAAGTAGATGTTGCTGATGTCAGAATAATTGGTAAGTTCATTAACATCTCCCATAAAAATATTCTGAAGAACTTTTATTAATTGGAAAAATCCTCATCTGATTTATGAAAGTTTATAAGAGTCTGCAGAGGGCTCATACCTTACAAGTGCACACTGCACATTTTACATAGCCAAAGGGTGGTACAAATGGATGCCAGGTTGTCCCAGCAGGATGCCATTTCTTGTCCCCATCAAAATAGCAACCTGAAATATAATAAGTTGGATCATTTATCAGAAGAACCGGAGTTTCATTTGGTCTCTCCACAATCACTGCAAAACTACAATAATGGCTATTAATACTATTCCTAGCGTATAGCTCTTTAAATTAAAATTCCTAGAAATGGTGCTGAAACTTTCTAGAATTAATTGCAGAGTCTTCTTCGCCCAACTTTGCAAATGCATTTGCTTTGCTCTTCTTGTAAAGTAATCCCAGGGTCATGAAGCATTGCTGCTTGAATGTAATGTCAACTAGGCAAAAGTGAGGACTCCAGATGCTGGAGATCAGAGTCTAGGTTACAGTGGTGCTGGAAAAGCACAGCAGGCCAGGCTGCATCTGAGGAGCAAGAAAATCGACATTTCGGCAAAAGCCCTTCATCAGGAATGAAGGCAGGGAGCCTCCGGGCGGAGAGATAAATGGGAGGGGGGGGGGGGGGGGGTGGGCTGGGGGAGAAGGTAGCCAAGAGTAAAATAGGTGGATGGAGGTGGGGATGAAGGTGATAGGTCAGAGAGGAGGGTGGCGCGCATAGGTGGGAAGAGAGATTGGCAGGTAGGACAGGTCATGAGGATGGTGCTGAGCTGGAAGGTTGGAACTGGGGTAAGGTGGAGGGAGGGGAAATGAGGAAACTGGTGAAGTCCATCTGTCCTACCTGCCAATCTTCCATCCCACCTATCCGCTTCATCCCCTCCCTCATCCACCTATTGTACTCTTGGCTACCTTCTCCCCAGCCCCATCCCCCTCCCATTTATCTGTCCACCCCGGAGACTCCCTGCCTTCATTCCTGATGAAGAGCTTTTGCCTGCAAAATCGATTTTCCTGCTCCTTGGATGTTGCCTGACCGCTATGCTTTTCTAGCACCACTCTAATCTAGACTCTGAATGTAATGTCAGTCATGTAATGTGTTCCCATTCCCTACGCTAATGCTTGGGTCATTGGGAAAATGTATATGAATAACAAGAGTATTTACTGTTGGAGACTGACTTGATTCTGCCCAGATGGGGATCAAGAAGAGAGGAGGGTGGCGTGTGAGAATAGATTAGATTAGATTACTTTACAGTGTGGAAACAGGTCCTTCGGCCCAACAAGTCCACACCGACCCGCCAAAGTGCAAACCACCCATACCCCTACATTTACCCCTTACCTAACACTACGGACAATTTAGCATGGCCAATTCACCTGACCTGCACATCTTTAGAATGTGGGAGGAAACCGGAGCACCTGGAGGAAACCCGCGCAGACACGGGAAGAATGTGCAAACTCCACACAGTCAGTCGCCTGAGGCGGGAATTGAACCCAGGTCTCTGGTGCTGTGAGACAGCAGTGCTAACCACTGTGCCACCATGCCGCCCACACGGAAGGTGTACTGCACCTTCCCCACAGGAGTAGTTAAGAGGTTCACCATGTAGGAACTACAGCCTAATGTTGCCCATCTGTTACCAGTCCATGACACTACCCTTTGGGACTCAGAAATATTGACCAATTTCACAACATATTTATTAATCAACAAATTAAAATATACATTGGAAAAAATATTCACTGAAACAAGGTCAAAAGAGGAAGTAGGAGGAAATCTGCCCACTGCTCATGGTGCCATGGTATTGTTTCAATGATGAGGACAGCATGTCAAGGGCAGTCTTCTCACACTGTTGCCAGATAAAGGCTACTTCAGGAACTCTTCCCATTGGCATGAGGGGAGACTTCTTAGAGAAACTGACGGCCACCCTGCAGGCTCCATATGGGCCACGACAACCTCCTAGTAGTAAACATTAACCCCACTAACCAGTGAACACCCCTTCATTGGGACTTACTTATTCCCCTGAAGGTTCCAGGGTGAGGCCAGGTATAATCCCAGAATGGCCATTGCTCCTGCTAAAACAGAAGAGCAGTTAGCCCTCTGATTGGCTGGCTGCTCTAGAAGTTGAAAGCATAGGAGCCCCAGTGCCAAGTGGTTAATTGGTTATTGGTCACAGAATAGGATCAGGAGTTCTGAAAGAGCTGAGGCTGGTTTGACCTCAGCTTCCTGGCATGCTGACTGGGCCCCCGATGAAATCCTGCCCAGGGAGTGCTTTGTAATGATTATTTTGATAATGTCACTACATTATAAAACAGTGATTGGATGGTAGCAAAGAATGTTGAGACATAGCAAAATAAAGAACTACAGAAAGTCATTGGAGAAATGATAAAAGTTATTATTAAGGAGATGATGATATGGCTAACAGGTTAAATAAAGGGGGGCAGTGTATGGAGTTTATCAGCTTTTACAAAAGATATTCAGCACCATATAAAAGGTTATTACACAAGATAAGGGCTTATGGAGTTTGAGTAATTATTATCTTGGATAGAGGACTGGCTAATTGTCAGAAAGCAAACAGTACAAAGAAATAAGCATATTCAAGCTGGCAAGCTGTAACTAATGAGTTGCCAACAACCTCTGCTATTTACAATGTACATGAATGACTTGGATGGAAATTCTGAGTAATACATTTAAGATTGCTGAGAACATAAACTAAGTTGGATTCCAAATCGGGCAGAGGACACAATGAGGCTGCAAAATGATACAAACAACATTCAGTGAGTAGACAAAGAATTGACAGATGTAGTAATATACAGTGAAATGTGAGTTAATTCACTCTGATGGAAGATTGGGAAAGCAATACATTTTTTAAAGTTGTGAGGAACTTAAATGCTAGTGTTCAGAGAGATATGGGTGTTTACACACAAGTGACACAAATTAGAATGCAGGTGTGGCAAACAATTAGAAAGGAAACAGTTGTCCTTTGTCCCAAGGGGATGGAGTACAAGAGTATGAAAGATTTGAAAGAATTGTACTGGGCTTTAATGAGACCGTATTTGGAGTACTGTGCACAGTTTTGGTTTCCTTAACTAAGGGGTTATTCTTGCATTGAGGTTCAATAAAAGTTTATTTGATTGATTCCTGAAATGCACAAAGAATGGAAGGTGATTTAATTAAAATTTATAAGATTCTAAGGAGGGGGCTTGACAGGATAGACAGGGTAGTTGTTTTATATAGTGGACAATTTAGAACATGGGGCTATAATTTTAGGATATGGACCATCATTTAAGACTAAGATGAGAAGAAAGCATATTCAGTAGGTGAAATATGTTTGGAATTTTCCACCACAGGGGACTGGGAATGTTCATTGAGCATCTCCAAAGCCAAGGTAATTACATTTTTGGACTCTAAGGGAATCAAAGAACATGGAGGTTGAGGGGAATAGTGGATTTGTGGTAAAAAAAAGAGCTATGATTTTATAGAACACCAGTGTAGCTCTGACAGGTTGCATGGTCCTGCTCCTATATCTAGTACTCTTATGTTCTTAAAAAAAAGATAATTCCATTTGTCTACCCTCCCAGAGTTCTGTACCATTCACTGCTTCAAACATTAATCCCCTATATTTCTCTACATCACCTCTCAGATTTTTTAACCAGTGCCTCAATGAATAGCAATTGTTTATTTAACAACAGCTTATCCTTGATTGTACAATTAATAACATCATTTTATAATCAAATTATATTAACGGTTTACCTTCAACATGTTCGACTTCTTTTTTCTTTTCATCTTTTGTTTCTATTTTATCTGTCAGAATGATATTAAACAATTCCAAAATCAAATAAATATCAATCTTACTACTACAGTGAAACATTCCGAATAAAAAAAAATTGGGGAGCTATGAAATGAATTACATTCCTTGGTTGTCATATTATTTTGTATTCATGTAAATTTCATACTTATTTCCCATGTGAGTTCACTGGGTCAGCAATATATGTCAATTGAACTTTGAATACTAAAATTGCAAGAGTGTGAAATATAAAGTACTTAATTAAGTTGTAATCTATAGATATGCAAAGAAATTAATCGTGTTTTCAAATCTGTGTACCACCATTTGTTTGACAAACTATTTCTTTCTTTGACTTTCTATTTGACGTTTTAAGTCACATGACTGCTTTGCTACAAGCGTGCAATATTTCCTCTTGATTACAAATATTACCAAGGCTTTAGTAAGATTAGATAGCCTTAAAATATAGTGTTGACACACACACAGTTTAGACTTATTTTCTAAAATACTTTCATTCTAATTTAGTAAAAGCACTAAACTGATTCCAGGAGAAACTCTTGGAATAACTAATGAAAAAAATTGTTGGGCCGAAGGGCCTGTTTCCACACTGTAAGTAATCTAATCTAATCTAATAAATTACAAGAGTCCAGCTATTTCTTTTTCTTTTTTGAACTCAGCATTGACAGTTACTGTTACCATGCATAGCACATCATTTCCAATTAGTTTGAATTATACCTTTACAAACAGGACAGCATTTATCGTCAACATGGACAATTTCTGAACAGTTCAGAGGAGCGCATATGATTGGGTCACATATTATAGTCCTTTTCTGAAATAGAAAGAAAATACACACAATTTGAGTGAATTGGGTTTGGCTAAAATGAATCAAAATAAATCAAAGCTAATTCTTTGCATCACTCAAGCTGACTTTCATTATGTCACCTGGCAACTGCAGATGGAGCATTTCCGGTCGTAGTCTGGTGCCCACTGAGACCCATGTGCTCGCTGTTGCCCTTCAAAAAAACAAGAATTTGGATCTTTCTTCAACTCCTCTGGATCAGGTTTAATTTCCTGAAAGAGACTTTCTTCATAATCAGGTTCTTTAGGTGTAACAAATCCTTTCGATTCGCACTGGTTTTGAATCAGCACCTAAAGAGAATGACAGTTTTAATAAGACCAACAATGATTTTAAATTTAGAACCCTGTCATTAGTAGATACACAGATGGGCTTACTCAGTCATTTGGAATAACTACCTGGGTTTTATCCAGCTGATTGCTTCATTTAAATGTAGATTTTCATGGTGAGATATTTGAGTGATCATAATACAAAATAGAGCCTTTGTGAAATATGTCTACACTACCTTATTATCCATTATGCATAACTGAGTGACTTTTGCAAAAGCTATTAACCAGGATTCAACAGAAGTATTGAAAATTGTGCTAAAGTTTAAGAAAGAGTCAACAACTTGTTAAACATTGTAGACACTTATTTAAGCTGATGTTCCTTTAATTTGCCATAGCAATGACCTTCTATACATTGTTCACATTTTCAAGAATAAATGCAATTTATTTACATACCGGGCCTCGTATCTCTCCTTTGGGATTAAGTTTCGTGCTAACTTGGATAAATGCAGTTCCTCTATTAAGATGTCTTAGAAGATCAGTGCTGATATCCTTTAGTATTCCTTGAGCCTAAATAACCATAACAATTCATTAGACCTATTGTGAAAAATATCAGTAGGTCAAAGCATGACTAATGATTGGCTGTGATATTATTGAAGTTTAAAAATGTCACAAATTAACTATCCAAACCCTAGATTGATGTAAACATTATTTTGCAGAAAGGAAATGTGAAAAACAAACAATCAATTTATTTAGTAGTGGTTCATGTCTCATTTAAATGTGGTCCTACAGAAGTAGGAGCTACGGTCATTAAAACCGGGGGGTGAAATGGAGTAAGTATAGAGCCTGCTCTTTTAGGAAAGGTTGAAACAAACAGGTTTCTGTTGTCACTGAGAGTTAATATAAAAATCTGCTAGAATACTTTGATTGCCAGACAAACAACTGTAGGTAACAAGAAATTCCCAGTTTGTTGATATAAAGTCAGTAGAGTCCTTTGCTGACATTTTCCAAGGGTTATAATGTCATTATGAATGCTTGGTTGAATTTAAAAATCTGCAATTACCTTTGCAGGGGGCTCTGGGTTTACAGTTTAATAGACATTTTAGGTATCAATCTCTGTGAGATTGGAAATTGTTTTTATTAGGATTGAGTTTGAAAAGTGTGGTGCTGGAAAAGCACAGCAGGTCAGGCAGCATCCAGGGAGCAGGAGAATCGATGTTTCAGGCATAAGCGCTTCACCAGGAATGTGGGGGGAGGGAAGGGGGCTGAGAGATAAATAGGAGGGTGGGGGCGAGGTAGCTGGGAAGGGGATAGGTAAATGCAGCCATAGGTGATGGTCGGAGGGGAGGGTGGAGGGCATAGGTGAGAAGGAAGATGGACAGGTAGGACAGTTCAAGAGGGCGGTGCAGAGTTGAAGGGTTGGATCTGGGATGAGGTGAGGGAAGGGGAGATGAGGAAACTGGTGAAGTCAACGTTGATGCCATTTCGTTGGAGGGTCCCAATGCAGAAGATGAGGCATTCTTCCTCCAGGCTTTCCCATAAGACCAAGGCAGGCCTTGCAACCAACTTGTCTCAACACTCACATGCCAATGGGCTATCTAGGATCTGCTTCCAGGGTTGTGGAACTGACTTGATCCTATTCACAAAACCCTGGAATGAAAATTTGGTCAAATGGCTCTCTTTAAACCAAGGTTGGTTGGCTAATTTGGGGAATTTTCAGACTGACCTACCCACCTCGGTGGCAAAAATCCAGGCCACCGTGTTTGCAGAAGCTAAACTGATATAGAAAGAAGATCAGAACCCAAGGTCCAGCCACATTACAACAGAATTAGAATTATAGTTAGTGATATAAGATAAATAAGATATACATTTACTTTTGAAGTGGAACAGTCTTTTTATTTACATTTCTTCTACCGTCTACTGAAGGTGTTCACCTGTGACTTGGTGTAATTCTTCAAGAACCTAAAGATCTTCTGATCTTTGTTTACTAATGTGAGAATCTTTACAGAGTCTTGGTAATTAAGGACAAAAGGGTAAATAGGGAGAGAATAGGTCCCCTCAAAGATCAGCAAGGTGGCCTTTGTGTGGAGCCACAGAAAATGGGGATATACTAAATGAATATTTTGCATCGGTATTTACTGTGGAAAAGGATATGGAAGATATAGACTGTAGGGAAATAGATGGTGACATCTTGCAAAATGTCCAGATTTCAGAGGAGGAAGTGCTGGATGTCTTGAAACGGTTAAAAGTGGATAAATCCCCAGGACCTGATCAGGTATAGCCGAGAACTCTGTGGGAAGCTAGAGAAGTGATTGTTGGGCCTCTTGCTGAGATATTTGTATCATCGATAGTCACAGGTGAGGTGGCAGAAGACTGGAGGTTGGCTAACGTGGTGCCACTGTTTAAGAAGGGTAGTAAAGACAAGCCAGGGAACTATAGACCGGTGAGCCTGACCTTGGTGGTGGGCAAGTTGTTGGAGGGAATCCTGAGGGACAGGATGTACATGTATTTGGAAAGGCAAGGACTGATTCGGGATAGTCAACATGGCTTTGTGCATGGGAAATCATGTCTCACAAACTTGATTGAGTTTTTTGAAGAAGTAACAAAGAAGATTCATGAGGGCAGACCAGCAGATGTGATCTATATGGAATTCAGTAAGGCGTTCGACAGGGTTCCCCATGGGAGACTGATTAGCAAGGTTAGATCTCATAGAATACAGGGAGAACTCATTTGAATACAGAATTGGCTCAAAGGTAGAAGACAGAGGGTGGTGGTGGAGGGTTGTTTTTCAGACTGGAGGCCTGTGACAGTGGAGTGCCACAAGGATCGGTGATGGGCCCTCTACTTTTTGTCATTTACATAAATGATTTAGATGCGAGCATAAAAGGTACAATTAGTAAGTTTGCAGATGACACCAAAATTGGAGGTGTAGTGGACAGTGATGAGGGTTACCTCAGATTACAACAAGATCTGGACCAGATGGGCCAATGGGCTGAGAAGTGGCAGATGGAGTTTAATTCAGATAAATGCGAGGTGCTGCATTTTGGGAAAGCAAATCTGAGCAGGACTTTTTCACTTAATGATAAGGTCCTAGGGAGTGTTGCTGAACAAAGAGACCTTGGAGTGCAGGTTCATAGCTCCTTGAAAGTGGAGTCACAGGTAGATAGGATAGTGAAGAAGGCGTTTGGTATGCTTTCCTTCATTGGTCAGACTATTGAGTACAGGCGATGGGAGGTCATGTTGCGGCTGTACAGGACATTGGTTAGGCCACTGTTGGAATATTGCATGCAATTCTGGTCTCCTTCCTATCGGAAAGATATTGTGAAAGTTGAAAGGGTTCAGAAAAGATTTACAAGAATGTTGCCAGGGTTGGAGGATCTGAGTTACAGGGGGAGGCTGAATAGGCTGGGGCTGTTTTCCCTGGAGCGTCGGAGGCTGAGGGGTGACCTTATAGAGGTTTACAAAATTATGAGGGGCATGGATAGGGTAAATGGCAAAGTCTTTTCCCTGGGGTCGGGGAGTCCAGAACTAAAGGGCATAGGTTTAGGGTGAGAGGGGAAAGATATAAAAGAGACCTAAGGGGCAACATTTTCATGCAGAGGGTGGTACATGTATGGAATGAGCTGCCAGAGGAAGTGGTGGAGGCTGGTACAATTGCAACATTTAAGAGGCATTTGGATGGGTATATGAATAGGAAGGGTTTGGAGGGATATGGGCCGGGTGCTGGCAGGTAGGACGAGATTTGGTTGGGATTTCTGGTCGGCATGGACGGGTTGGACCGAAGGGTCTGTTTCCAAGCTGTACATCTCCATGACTCTATGACTCTAAGTGCTTCATAGCTTCAATCTGTTCTCAACAAATATCTACAACTGATTATTCTTGCAGCCACTGGATCTGGGTTTGAAACGTCAACTAGTTTAACTCTTCCATGAATGCTCAGTCATTGTTTATACCTTAACCACTGCCCAAATTGGGATCATAATGTCTTCATAATGTAGAACTGATCAGGAATCAAAAGAATAATTTAACATATTAGTTACATACTGTTACTGTTGTTGAATAACATTCTGAACCTCATGAGAATTTTGCTTCTCGTCAAATCTCCTCTCTCCCAACTACATGGTTACATGGTCTTTCCTTTAAAAAGTAAAATACTATTTAAACAGTACTGTACCTCTGATCCATAAAAGCCTTTAAGAAGGCGCTTGTGTTCTCCGCTATTATCATCCATTTCCCCAATCTCAGCAAATCCATGGAGATGTGCATTAATTGTAATATCTTCAGCTTTGCTGAGCCCTGCCACAACTATCTCATAATGCAGGTGGCAGTGTTCATCCAAGGATACCCACGCATGTCCTGCTGAACCAGTCTTAATAGGGGGCACCACAAATTGTCCAGCTAGAGGAATTGGAAGCTCTGTGAAGGACAGATTTTTAATGTTAGTACTTCAAATTGAGTTTAATCACCAACAGTTTGAACTTTGCAATTTTTATTGTAGTACCTATGACCTATCACCAGAACTAAAATCAGGGCATGCAATCAGTAAGCATAAAACAAAAGAGACCAAATTCAGCAATAGAAAATGTAGAAAGGAATTACAAGAATGGTTCCCAGGATGAGGTATAATGATTTGTTCGGAGAAATTGGAGTTGTTCCCCTTAGTGATGTCAGAAAAAAAGGGGATATCTAATTGAGGTGTTCAAAATGATGAACAATCCAGAGAGAGAAGACAGGGAGAAACTGCTCCCATTGTCAGAAGGGCCAAGAATCAGAGAACACTGGTTTAAAAGTGATTGGCAAAAAAAAACAGAAGTAGTAAGAGGGAATGCACCTTTATGCAGCAAGTGCTTAGAATCAGGAACACGATGTTTGAGGAATTCAATATTAGCTTTTAAAATGGAATAGGATAAACAGTTGAAGTGACAAAATCTAATGGGCAAACAGAAACAGCAGGAAACTGAGCTTAGGTAAGTTGCTCTTGCAAAGAGGCAGCCCAAGCTCAGTGGGCTGCAAGACTGTCTTCTGTGCTACAATAATGCCATATTCTATCAACACAGCACAGGTTTTATGGTATCTGAAAGAAAAGCACAGTAATGTTTTGGTTGTGATCTCAATCAAAACTGATTGCTTAAGAGAACCCTTTACAGGTTCATAAAGAGACTTCCATAACCATATCAATTCTGACTTGTCTGAGTACACAAATCTGCCTTCTTTTAAGAGTTAACTGTATGCTATGCAACACAGTAGTACTTCAAAGAAAGATAATACATTCAACAAGTCGCTGAAACCTACCATCTGGTTCCTGATTGTGAGATAATAGCTCTGAAACATCCTTACTGACAAGAATTCATTCAGCCCATGTTTTAACATGTCATCTGGTTCTCCTTCACTTCTCCCTGCTGGTAACCTAGTTCCTGTTTCCATCATCTTCTATTGAAAATGTTTTGCCTAAATCCTTTGTTTCCTCCTGACATCCTTAACTTTGAGCTGTACCCCAAAATGGGAACTTTTCTGAAATTAATTCTTCCTTATCATAGAAAAATGTAAAGGTTCAAAGGCGTCTTCGTCTTGTTCTTCTCAAGACAATGAAGTCTCAGGGTGGAAGGGAAAGGGAAAGGAACAGGAAGTATGATGACAAATAAAAAGGAAAGCAGCAGGTTAGCATGTATGCAGGATGGTTTAAGTACAAGGCAGAATATGAAAGAAGGAAAAAGGAAGAATAACTCAGGAGATATTATTAGAGATGTTGGAAATCACGAGGGTAAGAAAACTAGCATAAGGGCACTTTACCTGAATGATTGTAGCATTCATAACAAGGTCGATGAATTAACAAAACAAATCATCTCGAATGAATATGATTTAGTAACCATGGTTGCAGGATGGTCATGACTGCGAGTTAAATATCAGACTAGTTGGAAAGACAGACAGGAAGGTAAGGGAAGTGGTGTAGCTCTGATATTCAAGGACGATATCAGGGCAATGCTGAGAAATGATATAGATTCTATGGAGAATAAAGTTGAAACCATTTGGTGAAAATCAGAAACTCTAAGAAGGAAAGGTCATTGACAGGCATTGTCAATAGGCCACCAAATATCACATTGGGGTGGGCAATAAACAAAAAAAAACTAATGCCTTTAAAAATGGTATGGCAATTATCATGGGGGATTTTAATCTACAATTGCTCAAATCAGCTCGGTCAGGGTAGCCTTGTGTGTATAAGCAATAGTTTTCTTGAACAGAATGTAACGGAACTGACAAGGGAGCAAGCTATCCTAGATCGGGTCCTGTGTAATGAGACAGGAATAATTAATGACCTCATAGTTAGGGATCCTCTTGGAAGGAGCGATCACAGTATAGTTGAATTTAGAATACAGATGGAGGATGTGAAGATAAAATCCAATACCAGGCTCCTGTGCTTAAACAAGGGAGACTACAATAGAATGGAGGAGGACTTGGCTAAAGTACACTGGAAACAAAGATTTTATGGTGGGACAGTTGACAAGCATTGAAGGACTTTCAAAACAATACTTCAAAGTGCTCAGAAAAAGTATATTTCAGTGAACAGGAAGGACTGTAAGAAAAGGGGTAATCTGCCATGGATGTCTAATGAAATAAGGCAAGCTATCAATTTGAAAGAGAAGGCACATAAAATGGCCAAGATAAGCAGGAAATTAGAAAATTGGGAAAACTTTAAAGGTCAACAGAAAGCCACAAAAATGGCTATAATGAAAAGTATCCCTGAATGCACCACGTCCCAGTTGTTGACTAACATTTGCCCACTCTCAGTGCAGTACGATGCTTAACCCACGTATCCAGGGCGGACATAAAATTAATCAGAGTGTGCCATTGCGATTGTATAAAATATCATTACAAAATCCAAATTGATCATGATAAAAATAATAATGTCTTCTATTCATCAGAATTCTAACCTCTCATTAGAAATCCAGTAAATTAGTTAAAAGAATTCTACCCTTTCTGAACTAGTGTTAATCAGCTTCTGCACTTGCATGTGATGTCTTGCCAAAGCCTTGAATATTATTTCCCATTATCGAGAAAAGGCTTTCTAATCTGAGGCTACACTTCTTGCTAGTTCTTTAAAAAAATTGAATCAAATGCAGAAGATTACAGCATTTTCAGTTTTAAAAAGTTCAAAGGTAAATTTTATACAAACATATATTTATGACAGGGATCCTGTGATTTTCAATTTTAAGAAGACTGAAATCACAAGCTTCCTGAAATAAATATATTTTTGTGTAAAATTTTTCTTTGAATATATTCATTGTTTTGAATCCATGACCATTAAGTAGCCATCTCGTTGTCCATTCTCAACTGAACAACTGGAAATGTTTTCAGATATGGCTTCATCTTCCTTACCATGGTATCTTGCTTGAAGACCACTATAGAGTAAAGAATTGATTTGTCCTCTTAGCTCCCCATCTTCATACTCCTTTGTTGCAATATTGATAAAAAGCTCATTCTGTAACAGCATATGAATGTCTCTCGCATTCAGCCTATCACTGACTCCAATCGCCTAAAATCACAAAAGAGAAAGTTAGAATTAAAAGCACCAATAATTGTTAATCAATGGCCATGCACTCTTTTCAAAAGCACTTACAAAACCATTCCTGTAGTCAGAAGTTTGGTCATGCAAAATATTGCGTTTGTTCTTGCGTCGAGGTTTTGTTTCAATTGTGAGTCCTATGACTTCACTGGCTGTACCGGCTACTTGTACCTGTTGTAGAACAACAACGTGCCATGATTATTTTCAATAACTCTTTTACTTGGTTATAATCAAATATCTGGAAACATCTTCAATTTTTGAAGAATAAATAAAGTGAATACAAATTATCTAGGATAGATTTCTATAAGCAACAGGAAATACATTGCAAATCAAAGGGAGAATCCGTGTCATTAGAAAACTGTTTTTCAATTATTTTAATGCTGCTTCTTAGACAAAAAAAAGAACAAGATATATATTTCTTTTTTACCTGGAATTCTAGAGTACCATTATCATGCAAAGTAAATTTCGCTGAGCCAACAGCACCAGTTTTGGTTGGTGTAAGAGCATTTCCACCTGATAGTACACTCTGAATAGCTGATGGAAAGAGTTAAAATCAGTTTTTCATTTAAATCAGAGCGAATACCTTCAAAGTTTGAAATACAACATACACAGAAGAGTACTATACTAGAAGATTGTTTAAATGCATTGGCCTAATTTGAATCATGCAAGAATTTTAAAATTAATGTTCATTAAATAATAACTAATGGGGGTAAGCTTCTGTGAGAGCAAATTGTTCTTCCTGTTCTTTATTCTTCTGCCAACCTTCATTCATTCCTTAAAGTTTGGTTTTGATGGAGAGATCCATCCTGCAGTATGGCCAAATCATTCTCCAGACTTTCTCCCATGGAAGGAGAAACATTTTGAATGATAATCAAAGTTAGGATTCAAGCTCAAAGATCATTTTTACACTGATTATCAGTTTGTTTGTTTACAAACATGAATTAATATATTTAAATACTAATTAATTAATTCCAAAATGCATTAGAATATCAAAAATACTACATAAATACAAGCAAAAAATGAAAGAACCATGGTTGCTGGAAATCAGAAACAAAAACAGAAATTACTGGAAAAACTCAGCAGGTCTGGCAGCATTTGTGGAGAGAAATCAGAATTAATGCTTCGGGTCTAGTGACTCTTCTTCAAAGAGCATACCTTTCTGAAAACGGGTCACTGAATCCAAAATGTTAACTTGGATATAAATGCAAGCCCTTTCTTGGTGGTGGGCATATAGATTATTGTCTTAATTTCTTCAAGGATACATTTACACTAAAGAATGGTTAAAAAATGTTACTTTATTTTGGGACTAATGATGGGAGCCAGCTTTGTGGACAGACACATCAAGAGCTGCAGTCTCTAATATTTTCCAAAGTGCAATATCAAAGCAACTATTAATAACAATGAAAACCTAGGGTCAGGAGCCAAACTAGTTCAAATGGAAAGTTGTGAAAGGCTCTCTCTACTGCAGGAGACTCACATATTAAATCAAAAACATTGAACCTCTGAAGAGTGAACAAAAGATGTTGATGAGAATTGTATGAAGTGGTACTGCTCTTCATTCCAACACATCCTGTTAAGGCTCAGGCAGCAAGGTTTGATTTTAGTTTATTAATTGGATTAGATCAGTCCACTAGATACATTATGTGGGATGGATAGAAATTATAGGATGATAGTTCACGTCCAATAAAACAAATTAAGTTAGGAGTCAGTAATCATTCCTATATCTACTCCCTGGTACAAACTTCTGTGAATATGGTGAACATGGTGAGCAATTGTTACAATTCTATCTCCAACTTTATAAGGCATTGTAAATTATATAACCCCCATAATAAGTAACCATTATTATATAGTTTTTTAAAGATATAATTGATATAACATTTGTAATCTAAAGAGTGTCTAAAGAGTGTCTAACATTTGTAATCTAAAGAGTGTGGAATTCTGTATTTGTTGTTGTAACTTTGACTGGAGAGCTTCAAAACAATCTGGCAAAACTATGCAAATGGCCTTTATACAATTGACTTCCAAAATCTTTTCTTTCAAGTTACTGTAGACTTCAGTGGGTCACCAACTGCAGCACTTCACGTATTAAGTAGTTTCCAGTTAACTAGATTTTCCACTTACTATCACATGTTTTCTTGCCTGTGATGAATCCTGAAATACGATTTGGATTTCTGTCCTCAGTCTCTAGGGCAATTTCTAGCTGGCCACGTGAAAGCAAGAACATCTCTTTGTTACTGAGATCAGTCAGCACTTCAGCAAAATCAGAATCCTGGATGAAAGGAAAAAGATATTTTTCTGAATTTTGTATATGATAATAATATTATTGTGGTTTAGGTCTTTGCATGAAAAAGGGAGGTTTTTTAAAGCATTGCCTTAAAAGTAACAGTCTTACATATCATGTAAACACTCAGACCAAAAATGACCTCATATATTTTACTAAAACTAGATCAGTGCAGCACCACAACCAGGTTCAATCTCAATGTAGACTTTTGTGCTACTACATTAGAGCTCTGATTCTCATTGTGAATGAATGGAGTGAATAGGTGAAGTGCACGCTGAGCAGGAGCAGACACAGGACTACTGAGTAAGTGGGTGGTTGCATTACCCAAAACACTACTTAGGTAGTATCTCCCACACATCCTCCTCCTCTAACCCAAAAAAGGTTCTGTGTGCTGGATTGGATAGTAAATAGTTTTTCTTTCTTTATTTTCTGGGAATTTTGAACAGTGGGAATGGCGGTTAGAGCAGTTGAATGCTCCTCCTACAGAATGTGGGAGGTGAGGGTCATCCCAAGTGTCCCTGTTGACTTCCTCTGCGTGAAGTGCACCCAACTCCAGCTCCTCAAAAACTGCAGTAGGGAACTGGAGCTGGACTGGGTGAACTTCGGATCATTTGTGAGGTAGAGGGGTTTATTGAGAGGGGTTACAGGGAGATAGTCACACCTCAGGTGCAAGAAAAAGGCAGATGGGCAACAGTCAGAGGACAGAAAGGGAACCGGCAGGCAATGCAGGGAACCCCTGTGGCTATTCCTCTCAATAACCAGTATTTGTTTTGGATACTGAGATTAGATTCCCTACAGTGTGGAAACTTGCCCTTTTGGCCCAACCAGTTCAACCGACCCTCCGAAGAGTAACCCACCCAGACCCATTTCCCTCTGACTAATGCACCTAGCAGTATGGGCAATTTAGCATGGCCAATTCACCTGACCTACATATCTTTGGACTGTGGAAGGAAACTGGAGCATCTGGAGGAAACCCACGCAGACACGGAGAGAATATGGAAACTCCACACAGACAGTCACCTGAGGCTGGAATCGAACCTGAGACCCTGGTGCTGTGAGGCAGCAGTGCTAACCACTGAGCAACCATGCCGCCCAATACTGTTAGGGCAGAGGGACTTACCAGAGGTAAGCCATGGGATACAAATCTCTGGGACAGAGTCTGTCCCTGTTCTTCAGAAGGGAAGGGGGGAGGTAAGCACAGAATTAGTCACTGGGAACTACCAGAGTTAGGGGGACAGATAGGAGGTTCGGTGGGAATGAGAGAGACTTGTGGCTGGTGCAGTGCCTCCCAGGTGCCAGGTGCACTGTGATGTCTGAAATCGTGTTTTCAGGATCCTTGAGAGGGGGAGTGAACAGCCCCAATTCATGGTCCACATTGGCACTAATGACATAAGTAGGAAAAGGGATGGGAACTTAAGGCAGAAATTCAGGGAGCTACGGTGGAAGCTTAGAGCTAGAACAAACAGAGTTGTTACCTCTGGTTTGTTGCCAGTGCCACATGCTCGTAAGGTGAGGAACAGGGAGAGAGAGGAGTTGAACATGTGGCTACAGGGATGGTGCAGGAGGGAGGGTTTCGGATACCTGGATAATTGGAGCTCATTCTGGAGTAGGTGGGACCTCTACAAACAGGATGGTCTACACCTCAACCAGAGGGGTACCAATATCTTGAGGGGGTAATTTGCTAATGCTCTTCAGAAGGGTTTAAACTAATTCAGCAGGGGAATGGGAACCTAAATCGCAGGAGATTGAAAGCAGTGAGGTCAGAAATGAGGTTTTAAGGTTGCAAGAGTTACCAGCAAGAAGAAGGTGTCTTGAAGTGTGTCTGTATCAATGCCAGGAGCAACTGGAATAAGGTGGGTGAATTTGCAGCATGGGTTGGTACACGGGAATTCAATTAGATTACTTACAGTGTGGAAACAGCCCTTCGGCCCAACAAGTCCACACCGCCCCGCCGAAGCGCAACCCACCCATACCCCTACATTTACCCCTTACCTAACACTACGGGCAATTTAGTATGGCCAATTCACCTGACCGTGCACATCTTTGGACTGTGGGAGGAAACCGGAGCACCCGGAGGAAACCCACGCAGACACGGGGAGAACGTGCAAACTCCACACAGTCAGTCGCCTGAGGCGGGAATTGAACCCAGGTCTCTGGCGCTGTGAGGCAGCAGTGCTAACCACTGTGCCACCGTGCCGCCCACTAATGTTGTGGCCATTTCGGAGACATACATAGAGCAGGGACAGGAATGGTTATTGCATCTTCCAGGATTTAGATGTTTCAGTAAGAAAAGAGAAGGTGGTAAAACAGGGGAGGTGTGGCATTCTTAGTCAAGGAAGTATTGCAGTAGCAGAAAAGACATTTGAGGAGTCATCTACTGAGGAGGTATGGGCTGGAGTTTGAAACAGGAAAGGAGTGGTCACCCTGTTGGGAGATTTCTATTGGCCTTCAAATAGTTCCAGACTATGATCTGTTGAGGTTGGTAGAGTGGAAGTGAAGAACATGTTTCCAGTAGTAGGAGAGATTGGGACCCGAGCGCACAGCCTTAGAGTGAAGGGACAACCCTTTAGAACTGAGATGAGGAAGAATCGTTTTCAGCCAGAGGGTGGTTAATCTGTGGAACTCCTTGCCACTGAGGGCTGTGGAGGGCAAGTCATTGAGTAAAACAGACAAAGAGGTTCTTGATTAGTAATGGAATCAAAGGTTACATGGAGAAGGCAGGAGAATGGGGTGAAGAAACATATCAGCCATAATTGAATGGTAACGAAGACTCTATGTGCCAAATGGCCTAATACTGTTCCTATACTTTATGGTCTTGAGTGGCATGGTGGCATAGTGGTTAACACTGCTGCCTCAAAGCGCCAGGGTTTCAATTCTAGCCTTAGGCGATTGTCTGTGTGGAGTTTGCACATTCTCCCTGTGTCTGCATGGGTTTTCTCTGGGTACTCCAGTTTCCTCCAGTTTCCTCCCACATTCCAAAGATGTGCAGGTCAGGTGAATTGGCCATGCTAAATTGCCCATATTTGTTAGGTGCATTAGTCAGCGGGTGGTGTGGGTTACTCTTCAGAGGGTCAATGTGGACTTGTTGGGCTGAAGATCCAGTTTCCACACTTTAGGGAGTCTAATCTTTCCAGCCTTATTACCTGAGCATTAATACATACAAGAAGCTTTTCACTGTACATAGTGTACACTGTACAGACATAGAACAGTACAGGCCCTTTGGTCCTCGATGTTGCACCGACCTGTGAAACCTGTGGGCGGCACGGTGGCACAGTGGTTAGCACTGCTGCCTCACAGCACCTGAGACCCGGGTTCAATTCCCGCCTCAGGCGACTGACTGTGTGGAGTTTGCACGTTCTCCCCGTGTCTGTGTAAGTTTCCTCCGGGTGCTCCGGTTTCCTCCCACATTCCAAAGATGTGCAGGTCAGGTGAGTTGGCCATGCTAAATTGCCCCTAGCGTTAGTTAAGGGGTAAATGTAGGGGTATGGGTGGGTTGCGCTTCGGCGGGTCGGTGTGGACTTGTTGGGCCGAAGGGCCTGTTTCCACACTGTAATCTAATCTAATCTAATCTAATCTAAAATCTAATCTAATCAATCTGAAGCCTATCTATCCTACACTATTCCATTTTCATCTAAATGTTTGTCCAGTGATCATCTAAATGTCCTTACTACTGTTGCAGACAAGGTGTTCCATGCCCCTCCTACTCTCTAAGTAGAGAAACTACCTCAGGCATCTGTCCTATATCTATCACCGCTCGGTTTATAGCTATTTTCCCTCGTGCTAGCCATCACCATCTGAGGAAAAAAGCTCTCAGTGTCAACCCTATCTTACCCTCTGATTATCAGATATGTCTCAATTAAGTCACCTCTCAACCTTCTTCTGGCTGAAAAAGATTCTTCCTCATCTCAGTTCTAAAGGGTTTCCCTTCATCTAAGGCTGTGCCCTCGGGTCCCAGTCTCTCCTACTACTGGAAACACTTCCACTCTACCAACCTCAACAGATCACCCCTCATCCTTCTAAACTCCATCAAGTACAGATCCTGAGTCCTTAACTGCTCCTCATAATATAAGCTCTTCATCCCCGGTATCATTCTTGTAAACTGTCTCTTAACTCCCTCCAAGGCCAGCATGTCCTTCTCTAGATACGGGACCTAAAACTGTTCACAATATTCTGAATGTGATCTGACCAGAGCTTTATGCAGCCTCAGCAGTACATCCCTCTCTTGTATTCTAGATCTCATGAAATGAATGCTAACATTGCATTTGCCTTCTAAACTGCCAACTGAATCTGCAAGTTAACCTTAAGAAAATCCTGAATTATGGTTCCAAAGTCCCCTTGTGCTTTAGATTTCCAAAGTATTTTCCTGTTTAGAAAATAGGCTACACTTTTATGCTTCCTTCCAAATGTCTAACCTCACATTGTCCCACATTGTATTCAGTCTGCCACTTTTTTGCCCGCACTCCAAGTCCTTCTTCAATTTCCTCATTTCCTCAACACCATCTTTCAACGTATCTTTCTGTCATCTGCAAACTTAGCAACAATTCCCTCAGTTCCTTTGTCCAGATCGTTAATGAATAAAGTGAACAGTCATGATCCCAACACAGATTCCTGTAGAACTTCAGTCATCACTACTGCCATCCTGAAAAAAGACCTCTTTATCCCCAATCTCTGCCTTCTGTCAGGCAGCCAATCCACTCACCCTGTCAAACTTGCCTCTAACATCATGGGCTCTTGTCTTATTTAACACTCTCCTGTAAAGCACTTTGTCAATGGCCTTCTGGAAATTGCATAACGGATTTAGAATTCCTCGATTATAATTCCCATACTTCAGCCTAAGCCCGACATGTTTTTTTCCGAATGTACAAGTTGCTGCACTGTAAATATTTGGTAAACAAATTCTTACTTGGGTTGTTATGTTGCCTCGAACTTCTCTCAGTGCTTGGTTTCTGTAAAGCAGCTGCACTCGCACAGGCACCATGCTATGATCTGCAAGGCATCAACAGAACTGTGAGCAACAATGTTCACAAGGTTGTGTGCTGATAAAACGGGCATTTGCAGTTCACTTTATCAAGTAGTCAAAGCCACAACATGGAAAAGTAGTAAATAAAACAAAGTTATCAAAACCTAAATATAACTGCGCATATCTCAATTTGTACAGAAGAAGTATTGACAGATACCTTCTGTATTTTTTTACCATTTTTGATGTTCTGATGTAGGATTATATCATGATGGGAAGTTATAAAACTCCTGCCAATATTTTTAAGCTAATATTTGATTGCAATATATCACCTAAAATTTCAGTAAATGGTTTTACCTTTCTTACTCCTCCTCAGCAAACGCTCAAACATGATGATGAAGTGTAAGTTATTCTCAACGTCGCTGAGTGTCAGCATGGCAATACCACCCAGCCCTGAGCTATCGGGGTTCGGCGAAGTCAGAACAGAGCTAAATGTTTCTGAAGAAATAGAAACTGGTTCAGCACATCAAGTTCCACAATTCAGCCCACCGTTCAATTACCTGGGATGAAAAAGTTTTCTTTAGGCTTCTGTTTGCACATTACAACTTACCAGCGAAAAGTGCTCTGTGCTTGACAATCTTGCCTTGGATGCTAACATCTGGTTGGGGCTGTGTCATCAAAGCAACATGGAGCTGATCAGATTTGAGGAACTTGATGTAAGGTTTATGCACATTCCTCCACATGCCACAGATCTACAAACACAGCCAGATGCATGAATCAGAACATAAACATTAGAACATGTATTTGATCATGACAAAAACTGACACGTAGCTTACCAGATTGCTTTGAGGAGAAGATGTCTTGTGGACAGGATGTTCAAATAAAACAATGCCATCGCGATCCCGAAAGCTAACCCTGATAGGACGGCTGAGTCTGAAGAACAAAGAACAGGTCATTTTTAGATTATTCAGATAAATTTCTTCAATGAAGACTTTTCTATTTATTAATTAATAGCAGACCATCTTGACGTGGTTTCCTTAATTCCTATTACTTTATTTTTGTTCTGAAACAGGGAGCCAATTGTTTAGAAATTAATTAAATTAAAACTTGCGTCTATCATGAGGGCCAGGTGCGTAACGTTTTTTCTTTCTCAGTGGATATGTTTCAGTAACACCTTGTTATCCCTCCACTGGCTCAATAAATGGGTTTATGCTAATAAAAATTACCAGATACACACTGGTGGGACATTTGTAGGAGAGGCATATGCTGAAGCCCTTATTGAGAATCACTTATCACTTATATTAAATTGAAATGTCAGACATACACATGATTGAACAATTCAAAAAACCTCAGTTTGTATAGTGGCTAATTTACGTTCTGTCTGCTTCATTCAGTTTGTACTAAGATAAAATTAGAACAAATACAAATTCTATGTATGTAGAGTTGTCACAATTTCACAGTTCTCATTACACTATTTTCTTTGTGGAGTTTGCCCTGCCCCCTGTGGATCATTGTCATTGAAATCTCTGACAGCAAGCAGCGAGAAAAATTAGAATCAAACAATGTGCGCAACTGGTGCCACTTTACATCCATAGGAAAGTGAACGATGAGGTTTCAACAGAATATATAGGAAAAGGCGGTTTTCCTTTGATAGGGTGGTGAAAATTCATCAATTAAAATATAATGGAGAAATTAAGGATTAAGAGACATTTCTTTAACCTGAGATCTAATTGAAAATGGAATGTTTTTACAATCTTTTAAGTGAAAATTGGACAAACATTTGAATGAGTTTAAAATAAAGGGATATAGGTATTAGGCAGAACATTGGGATTACTTTTGGATTAATTAACTGAGCCAGCACAGACGTAATGGAGACTTTGATTGCCTCCTGTCAACAAATCATTGGGATTCTCAGGCAGAGGCATTTGGTTGTAGAGAATAACTCAATAATGGGATGTTAGACAATGCAGAATATAAAAATGAGAGCCAAATTATTGAAGTCAATTGATAGCATGCAAAGAGAGATCAGAACTTGATAAAAACAGCGATAATAGGCATGTATGATTTAAGGAGGAGAAAGTGAGGGCTGCAGATGCTGGAGATCAGAGCTGAAAATGTGTTGCTGGAAAAGCGCAAATGGTCAGGCAGCATCCAAGGAACAGGAGAATCGACGTTTCGGGCATAAGCCCTTCTTCAGAAATTTCAGGAATTGAAAATGGAATGTTTTTACAATCTTTTAAGTGAAAATTGGACAAATATTTGAATGAGTTTAAAATAAAGGGATATAGGTATTAGGCAGAACATTGGGATTACTTTTGGATTAATTAACATAGAGCCAGCACAGACGTGATGGAGAGTTTGATTGCCTCCTGTCAACAAATCATTCCTGAAGAAGGGTTTAAGACTGAAACATCGATTCTCCTGCTCCTTGGATGCTGCCTGACCTGCTGCACTTTTCCAGCAACACATTTTTCAGCTCATGTATGATTTAATACAAAGACAGCAGAAATTGTGAGGCCTAATTCTGCTGAAACACTTATGAAAACTGCATTTGAGGAGCTTAGTCAAGAAAATAGATAAATAGATCCTGATGATGATGGAAGAGTGGATAACAGTCTTTTTAAGAAATTTGTTTACAGGATGAGGGCATTGCTGGCTGGGCCAGAAATTTATTGCCCATCACAGAGGGCAGTCCATCACATTGCTTATAGTGAACCAGATGGATTTTTCCAACAATTGACAACGGATTCATAGTCATCATTTGACTCAAGTCCAGATTTTATTGAATTCAAGCTCCGCTAACAGTTCAGTGACAATACAACTAGCCCGTCACCTTGCCTAAGTGAGAGGGCAGGATAAAAAGGAAAGGGCATAAGCAAACACTGTTCTTGAGGTGAATGAATGTTTAGTCATGAATTGGATGTGAGAATAAGAAGCTATGTTCTTGTCATTTGACTCAATAAGAATTTGATGTCAAACAGACAATTAAAAAATATAGTGATAATCTTAGAATCAGTGATATGAAAAGTGGGGTGGAGTTGAACATAACTGGCACACAGTGATACTGGGCTTGTGTTCAGGATGACATCACTGTGGAGTGAGTGATTAATTTAACAAGGTGAAGGATGAATCCCTGCGTCATGGAAAAGTAGCTGGATGGGCACCGAAAGACAATACATATGAATGGGATTTCATGACTACAGTTCAACTGATAGGAGTCAGGCTAGAAATGGAAATTGGCATAACTACTATCATAATCTTATTTTATAATCTTGATAATTCTTCTAAACATTCTGGTTGATTTTGGTCCATAGGGAACTGATTTAAGACTGTTGAAAATTATTTCACAGAGAACACTCATAACCAGAACAGAGAGAAACTTTTAACATCAAAACATTTTTACAGTACTTTGCATGAGGGAAAGAAAAAAACAAAGGGGGATTGAAGACTTTGGGCCGTGGTGTTGAGTGGAGAGGTGAACAAAGAAAAATGTGTTTTGAGGAGGTATGCGAAGACAGAAGATGGAGGAAAGGGATTTATGGAGCAATTCCAAAGACAGGGATAGCTAAAGGCTCTGTCTTCAGTGCGAGGATGAAGGACAGGTGGACAAAAAGGCAAAGTTGGGGACAGGAGGGTTTAGGAGGGGATTTAATATCAGAGCACATGATAGAAATAGGGCATGGTGAGGATTTTAATTTTCACACACTGGGATGAACTGTCAATGAGACTTAGAACAATGAGCAAATGGAGAGCAGGACAGAACATGGGCAATCAAATGTCAAGACTTGCAGAAAGTAGGAGGCCGATAAAAGAGACATTGAAGAAATTGAGTCCAGGGGTGACAAATTTGTAAATGAGATATTTTTGTGTTAGTGGATCTGCTCCAGAGATGGGTCATAACTTTTCTGAACAGGTTGACTGGAACATATTTACAAATCAAATTGATGCAACCTGTTCTCAGGATTCAATTCTTTATAACAACTGTGGTTAAACTTCAACTGGTATTTAAATGATTCTAAAGCATTTCAGGATAATCGAAGGTTATGAAAGACACTACTTAAATGCAAGTCTTCCATTTTTCTTTTAAATTACTCAAATATTCTGATGAAAACATGATGTAACTTCTGCAAGATTATTATTGCTTTCCTAATGTGCAGGCCTGAAATTCGAATGTAGTACCCTACCTAAGATCTAACAACGGTTCTGTATAATGAAAGAATAATTTCTTCAGTTTTCTATTCCTTTTCTTGAGATAACATTATGAACATACAGACATACAAATTAGGAGCAGAAATAGAGCACACAGCTCCTCAAGCCTGTTCTGACATTCAATAAGATTCTTGTCACTCTTATTACTCCACAAGCCCACCTACACCCTCTCCCCCCACATCCACCCCACCCCCAACAACCTTTCCTTCTCTTGCTTACCAAGAATCTATTTACTTCTGCCTTAAAAATATTCTGAGTCCTTTTCAGGGCAAGAGTTCCAAAGAAACCTTAATGTCAGTGAGAAAAAGTTTTCCTCACCTCAGTCCAAATGGGTGACCCCTTATTTTAAAATGGTGACTCTCAGTTCATGATTGTCTGACAAGGGGAAAATCTTCTCCACATCTACCAAGACATGATGCCTCGGACTGTATGTGTTTCAATCAAATCACCTGTTACTTTTCCAACTCCAGCATAGCCTGCCCACCATTCCTTATAAGAGAACCCAATCATTCCAAGTCCAGTAAACTTTCTCTATCTGCATTCCATGACATTCCATTTGCCTTTTAAGCTGTTTTTATGCGTTAGCTACTACTGATTTGCATGCTCCTACATAACATATGCTGATACTGCATTAAGAAAATGTTTTGATTTGTTTTTCACAAATCCAAACTGTAAAACCTCTCACTTATCCAAACTGAACTTTATCTGCTGTAGTTTTCTCCACTCACTTACATTGTTAATGTTCATGCATAATTTTCTGTTGTCATTCAAATCACTTACTCTGCTTTCTAATTTAGTGGCATCTGAAAACTTGGATTAGCAATTCTAATCCTTCATCCAAAAAATGAATACAGAAATTGAGGATAGATTAGCAGATAATTGATGCTTTGGTACAGAAATTCACCCATCCTGCCACAAGTGCAAAAGTCTTTAACCTACTTTCTATCTCTTATCTCCCACCAATTATCAATCCCTGTCACAAGATTACCTTCAATTCCACGCATACTCACTTTTGCATATAATCATGTATTAAACCTTATCAAATATGTTCTGTGAATCCATATGACCAATAACTTGTGATACTCCCCAATGCACATGCAAGTGGCAATATTGCAAGAATTCACTAGTCAGAAAATCTTTTAGTTAGAAACGACTTATCCTTTATAAAACAATGCTGATTCTCCTTGATCAGCTTATATTTGTTCAAATGCTCATTTGCTCTGCCCCTGAGGATAGGCATTAGTAAACTCCCACAGATGTTTTAAACTGTTGCATTTGCAAATACTTGGTTTCTCTCTCCCTTTCTCCTTTCTAAAATAATGAAGTAACAATTGCAATTTTCAATTCCCAAATCAAAGGAGTTTTAGAGAATTATGACTAAAGCATCTGTAAATTCTTCATTTTATTTGCTGTGATGGGGTGGAGCTCATTCGGTCCTGTTGATTTCTCTTTCACAAGGAGCCTGATGTTTTCATTAAAAAATATACCAATGCACCAGGATTTTTTCTTGTGCTCTTCCTTGCTGTGAAAGTGGGGACAAAGTATTCACTTAGGCAGTCTACTATTTCCTTATTTTCCATTATAATTCAACTTTATTTTCAAATTTCCCTTTCAAAGTTTCTGTTTATTTTCTAATATTCTTGGTGTTAGTTTTGAATTTGAGTTGCATTTTATTTATTTTCTTTTTTTATATCCCTTATTATTTTCTTTGTAACCCTTTGCCATTTTTTAACAGTTCTCCCTATTAAATTTCTAATTAGCCTAGATTTGTGTAAATCTTTTCTTTTAATTCTATACATTTGTTCACTATGATTGCTTAACTGCATAGAGAAATATTTTACTTTTTAGAGCATGTCTATTTTCCATCATACTAAATACTTACTTGAATACTTTCCACTGCTTGCCTATAGGTTTACCCATTAAAAGTTGTATATGTTATAGTTCTCCATGCATTTCACATCCCTTTGAAGTTTACCTCACTTAAATTTAATATCTTTTTGTGACTCTCATTTCTCCTTTTCACAGCAAACATTGCAGTGTCTGTTTGTAAATTCAGTCACAATATGGTCTCATTGTTAATTAATTTGTTTTGTAACTTATCACTAAATCTAGTATGACCTGTTTGCTTGTCAGGTTTAAGATAGATCAAGAAGACTGAGCAGCTGCAACATCAGCAGGATTGCCTGGATCTGTGGAAAGGGAAACAGAGTTCATGTTTTGGGTTGATGACCCATTGTTAGAATTCAGAAAATTCACCAGCCTAAAACATTAACTCTCCTTTGCTCTCTACAGATGCCTCTGGCTGCTGAGTATTTTAACATCTTTAGTTTTTCTTTCAGATTTCCAACATGCACAACATTTTGGTTTTGTTCGAGAAAACTGGCCAGAGTATGTTTTAGAAACCCATTGTCTTTATTACTTAAATTGTTTGTCTCTGCCAGTTATGTGAAAATTAAAACCACCTTCCTGAAATCTCTTTTCTCCAACTGTAATTGTATCTTTTATTAATGTTGTATGCCCCCCTCCTATTCCAATTTTCCTGATCATTTTACGGATTGTAAAGCCTGAAATACTTAGCTTGCAAATGATGCCCTATTTGTAACGACATCTTTTTAAAGATGACAACTTTTAATTTCAGCAAAAAAATTAGCATTCTTTTTCTCCCTGATGTGCACTTGTGTACAGGGCTGTTATAATATTACTGTCCCACCCTGTTAATCTTTGCCATGTATAGGAACAGTGTCATTGTAACTGGAGACCAGGACAACAAGAAGCAGTTCTTGATGGTTGTTCTATGGGGATTTTCATTTCTCACTCCCATCAAAAGTCAAATCTTTATTACTGCCAATTTTACCCACTCATCTCCAGTTTTGACCATTCTACTTTTGCTCAGCCTTCCCTGGCCCCAGAGTTTCTTAATATCACAGAGGTGGGAAGAAGAAATTTTGATGATGGACAAAGTGGTAATTGTTAAGATAGGTTTAATTTGAAAGGAATGAAAAGATACAATTCAGTTGGCAGTTGGCCAGTGAGAGGTTGAAATGGTTGGCAAGAGCAGAATCAGTTGCTGAGGGAGGGGGATTGGTTGTGGTTGCCTCTCCAGATTTTTGGTGGGTGATGCTGACTCTCAGATTCTACATGTATTCCTTTAGTAATTTTACCTGACACTGGTAACTGTATTGGACTACCTGTAGAGAGGAGAGCAGGCCACCGCTGGGTACAATCAAAGGAGCTTGGCACATGAGGCTTTGAACATATGCGCATTGCTCAGTTCAGTTTAACGCTACGTAAGCGAAGGAGCAACCACTTTATTGCGAACATTCAAAAGATATCCTACTAACTTTTTAAAAAAGATAAATAAAGTACCTGGATAGGTTCAAGGACAATTTTTTATGTTTACTTTGACACAGTGGGAGAACTCCTCTCCCTTTCTATTATATCCCCGCCTTCACTCACACCCTCCCCTATTGAAAATACCTTTCATAATGAATGGCAAAGATGAGGTTGGATCTGACCAGAGTAAGTCGAGCCTTGGCCACGCCTTTGGATGCTGGCGATCGTCCAGATGTTCCTGTGAGCAAGGCTACAAAATCTGCAGAGAGTGACAGATGAATGACTTTTCCACCTCAAGCATCATGCTATTACTGCACACATGGGTTACTGTCCAAATGAGGATTTACTATTTTCATAAAAACCCAAAGTGCTGGAGAAACTCAGCACATCTGGCAACAGGGGAGAGAAACACTATGAGTGTTTCAAGTCCAGTATGAATTCTCGACAAATACTGCCAGATCTGCTGAGCTTCTCCAACAGTTTTTCTTTCAGATTTGATAGAATTGTGAAGGTGGTGTTTGGTATGCTTTCCTTTATTGGTCAGAGTATTGAGTACAGGAGTTGGGAGGTCACGTTGCAGCTATACAGGACATTGGTTAGGCCACTGTTGGAATATTGCATGCAATTCTGGTCTCCTTCCTATCGGAAAGATGTTGTGAAACTTGGAAGGGTTCAGAAAAGATTTACAAGGATGTTGCTAGGGTTGGAGGATTTGAGCTATAGTGAGAGGTTGAACACGCTAGGACTCTATTCCCTGGAGCATCGGAGGCTGAGGGGTGACCTTATAGAGTTTTATAAAATCACGAGAGGCATGGATAGGATAAATAGACAAAATCTTTTCCCTGGGATGGGAGTGGGGAGTCTAGAAATAGAGGGCATAGGTTTAGGGCGAGAGGGGAAAAATATGAAAGAGAACAAAGGGTCAACTTTTTCATGCAGAGGGTGGGATGTGTGTGGAATGAGCTGCCAGCGGAAGTGGTGGAGGCTGGTACAATTTAAGAGGCATTTGGATGGATATATGAATAGGAAGGGTTTGGAGGGATATGGGCCGGGTGCTGGCAGGTGGGACTAGATTGGGTTGGGATATCTGGTCGGCATGGTTGGACGGAAGGGTCTGTTTCTGTGCTGTACATCTCTATGACTCTATCTCCAGCATCAGCAGTATTTTGCTTTGGTTTGCGTGTTTAATGTTGTACCTGTTCTACTGTCGTCCATTGAAATATCCTCAGAGCTGATGTAGGAACGATCATTGGGACTTTTTTGCAGATTGTCCTCCTTTTCAAGAGGAAAATATTCAAATCCATCGAACATCTCCTCTGGTTTCTTCCTGAAGCTGCTGGCGTTGTCTGCGGTTAGAAAGGGAGGACTGTTAGCGCTGATTGGAAATGTCTTGAAGGTGAGACCTTGTCAATTTATCAGGGTTGAAAGACTCACCTTGCGGACATGTTCTGCAGCAGTGTCCGGGCAGGAGAACAGGAACACGACACTGCAGCTCGGGACAGTCGTGTTTAATATTTCGGCAGTTTACTTTGCCATTAACTTTGCCTCTTCGATTTATTTGCTTCAAAATATGAAAGTTTGAAACAAAAATCATTTGTTTAATGTTTGAAATAACCATAAATAACCCTAATGAGGAGGTGCTAGTGTTGGACAAAATGAAAGATTACACAACACCAGGTTATAGTCCAACAGGTTTATTTGGATGTACTAGCCTTCAGAGCGTTGCTCCTTCGTCAGGTAACTAGTCATAATTGTAAACAATGAAATCTAACATCTTCCAGTATTTGACCTATTGACAGTACCGAATGGTCTAGGGACATCTCACACACCAAGTGATGAGATGTCCCATATTCAAAAGGAGAACACCGTCTTCTTCACAAAATGGATATCATTGCATCGATTAATTTGTTTTCCTGTTCCGTAATTCCTGATAACAAGATTCACCCGATAAACAACTCTTAACCCTGATCAGCAGCAATATAGTTAACACGTTTGTGATTCTAATACACACGCATGGGGGTGGGGGGGGGGGGAGGAAATCCAATCAGTCTGTACCTGCTCAGTGCAAAATGGGGAGATGGGCGTCTTCCTAAAATCGGAAATGTGTATTGCTCTCCTTACAGCTCATAAGCTCTTGCTAATGGAGAAGTAATACCTCGCGTAATTGTTTGTGGATTATTCGCAGACGGACCTGAAGGGTTGCTGAGTAAAACTGGCTTATATTAAATGTAGTGGAAAATGAGGATTTGTTCATTTGTGGTCTCAGCGGAAACCCGGAGCATGCGGAGAGTTGGCTCAGCTCCCTGACTGCGAAACCCAATTCACAGCCTTCATAATCCCAATGTCTGTACCACTACTGGGCCCAGCTACTGGAAATACCCTGCAGGGGAACTTGGAGAATAGTTCAGAGCCCGCTCTACATTACCTTCTGTTGATTCACAGAAAACACAAGGCAGGACCTAACTTCTAACTGGACCCCATACCGCGAATGCTGTCAAGTAGACTCTGGGCCCTCTCCAATGAATACTGCTAAAGCTATGTTAATAGAGCTCACATATCACAAAGGTGAAGAAAATCGTATTATATGAAGACAATAACTGAGATCCCAGACTAGGAAGTCTGTTTATTGTAAAGAATATTGTAAGGAGACCCTTCAGCAGTAAAGTAGCCCTTATTGGTTAAAGGGTGGGATGTGCAGAAGGCTCCATAGAATGAATACTGTCCGGGAGATAACGTGGTGCAAAGAAGGCCGTCATTACATCTGGATGCAGTAAAATAAGTTAACTGATTCTTAGTTGGTGCAACACACCATAAGGGATAGCACTGTCAATATAAATCCAGGAACCAAAGGGATGTAGACTCCCACCAAGGATAAACTGAATGACATTGAGTTATTTCTTTTCTCCCAAATAAAAAACAAGCAACCACCCGATAGCCACTAGCAACTTACCGGCTCGCAGTGACAAACGACACAGTGCATGATTCCGAAGGGTTGTCCCAGGTCTGGGTGCCAGGTATCCCGCAGTGCGTACAGCCGGTCCCCGAAAGAGCAGCCTACAAAGAGATACAAGGCGACAACACTTTCACTGGCCGACGTACCCTTCACCCCAAATCCAGCACTGAACCTCAATTCATTTTATGACACTTAGTAGCTCGAATTCGATTTGCTAAAGATGGAAATATTTGTGGGTTTTTTTTCCCCCTGAAAAGAACCTTCCCGAAGTTACATTTGTATAAGAGAAGCACTTCAGAAGAGAGAGAAAGGGTAAACCGGAGAGCAAACTGGGACCAGTTCTTGTCCCTGGCCATGCCCATAGTGCCCTGGAAGATGGTCAGGTCCTGGCGAGTGGGATTACCTGCAGTTCCTTTCCCATGGACGGCGTCATCTTCTGCCTGAATGGGCAGAGAAGGCACTTTCGCTCGCAACCCAGTAGCTTCATCCACCAAATTCAAAATAAAAACAAGGTGTAGCACAGAAACCAGCTCTTCTGTTTTCATTGTGTCTATCGGTTCCAACGCTTCACTTTTTCACTGAGCGACGGGTCCTTCCAACTAAGCACAGCCAGCCGAGAGGCCTTGAGGAGCTCTTGAAAGTTGCGTCAGTTTGTTGTGACTACAAGAAATGCAAGCCCTCCAACACTGCCTTGTGTTCGAACTCCTTGTTTTTATATACTCCCAAACAAAGCCCTGAATATGCATCCAAGTCAATAAAGCCTTAATCAGTGGAATATTCAAATCGACTCATAGAAAGATGATTAGCAGGCACAGCGTGGGATCCTTTTCAAACTCACCGGGAAAGTGTTAAAGCAATGAAAACCAGACGTGACTGGACTCGGAAGCCGAGAATCTCCTTGTGTATTTTAAAGCAGAGACCTGTCACTGCGAGATTGAATCAATTGAACGGTGAAATACACTTTTTACAAAGCCCTGGGCAGTAGTTGCATTTATCTAAAGCGGAGCACCACCAGGAGAACTCTGCAAATTGTCTGTAAAATCAAATCCAGAAAGCTGCAAAGTACATTTTGCTTGATAGTGTTACTGTCCAGGATGTCAGCCCATTTCCTTGGAGCTTCTGCAATGTACCTGGATATTGTTGAGTTACTGGAGGACACTGATGGCCAGTTCGCGTACATTTCCAATCGCAATGGTCAGCTCCATTTCTGAGACTGATCCATTGGATTTACAGTTTATCCAATGTATACCACAAGTGGATAGGAGTTCAGGATCTCGTTTCCTTGGCCTTTCTTATTTGTCTTGAGTTTAAATGAAGTCGTGTGATGCCGGCGCTATTGGAGAGTTCACTGTCACAAACCCGAGAGAAATCTCAGGTTGATGCGTTATACAAGCGGCCTCCTTTGTTCTTGAAGTTTTAACCAATTTCATTTCGCCGGTGCTGTGGGGATAGTTTGCTACGGCATGGTCTAGATTGGGACAAAACAGGGATAAATATTTCTAAAAACAATACTTCCTTCGAAGCCGAGCTGAACCCCAAGACCATCCACAAAATGATGGTGAGCTCCAATCCTCCCTGAATCCAATACTCCAGACATATCTGACTAACATTTCCGTCTGTAGAAAGGGCCCGATCATCTCGTCTCAAAGAACCACATCTTATCTGTTTGATCTATTTAAAGGAGTAATCAGTCAGTGGAGTTGATTCGAATGTGAAACGTATTGGATGATATCGCGAAGAAATTCTGCCAGTAATTTAGGGGAGATTAGTCCCTCCGCCAAATAACTAACCCGATGGTAGACTGCATATGTATTTAGGGCTGCCGACTTTTGGGCAATAAACTTATGTTTATTACTTTCCCACGTGTCTCCACCATTTTTTGTGTCATCTCCAGAGTTCTTGCTCCTTAGGTCGTTTTAATGCAGTACAATGTGTCTGAGCGGAGCCGACTCAGGCGACTGACTGTGTGGAGTTTGCACATTCTCCCCGTGCCTGCGTGGGTTTCCTCCGGGTGCTCCGGTTTCCTCCCAGAGTCCAAAGATGTGCAGGTCAGGTGAATTGTCAATGCTAAATTGCCCGTAGTGTTAGGTAAGGGGTAAATGTAGGGGTATGGGTGGGTTGCGCTTCGGCGGGTCGGTGTGGACTTGTTGGGCCGAAGGGCCTGTTTCCACACTGTAAGTAATCTAATCTAATCTAATCTAATGTTTATATCTCTCCTCAGCCCCTCTTGCTCGCACTCTGAAATAGTGGAACTGGGGAGGTAACAGAAAGTCTAGACCAGTCTGACACTCAGCAATCTCAGAGCACTGTCAGAGCTAAACTCTACATCAGAGGCCACCAGAAACGCAGCTAATCACCCCGACTCCAGTAATTGAGAGATCCCGTTGCATTTTAATGTACAGTGCTGAACTTAGTATAGACTTAGCTGAAAATGTGTTGCTGGAAAAGCGCAGCAGGTCAGGCAGCATCCAAGGAACAGGAGAATCGACGTTTCGGGCTTCTTCAGGCTTATGCCCGAAACGTCGATTCTCCTGTTCCCTGGATGCTGCCTGACCTGCTGCGTTTTTCCAGCAACACATTTTCAGCCCTGATCTCCAGCATCTGCAGCCCTCACTTTATCTCTTAGTATAGACTTAAACTCATAAACTTTACTCTTCAACAGAAGATGCTGTGGCCAACACAGACTAGTCTGTCTTGGCTCACAGAAACCCTGCACATCCTGGAAACTTTGTGTGCGACCTTTAAATGCTGCACTATCTCAATGTAATTCATCCAGGAAGGAAACACAGTTTGTGTGGACAGGTTATGAGTAGTCCCGCTTGCTTACTTGTAAAGTTGTATGGGGAAGGGGGGAGGGGGAGAAAGGATATTTTTCTCCAGCGTTTTCTGTTTGTTTCAGGTTTCCTGCATCCTCAGAAATTTGTTTATTTAATTTGATAAGTGCAGCGTTGAGAATAATCTAAGATCCAGTGCGCTATGTTAAGGGATTACCAGTTCAGCCATTTGGCAAAAAAAAAACTATGGCAACACTGAATGAAGGGCCTGGCTGCCAAATCAATGCTGAAAACTGACAGGCAATTCGGGAACGGAGGAGGATCTCCGGGAGCGGTCACGTCTCCTATAAAACGACATGGAGAACAGGGAAAGGCAACAGCGGATCGGCGGATCTGAGCGGAGACACCATTCCAGGGGGATTTCCGGGATATCAGGATACCATTCGGCCCCTGGGATCGAGGGATAGCAAACACCAATCAGGTAGCTGGGTTAATCCTAACAGCAAATCACCTTCCCAACACCGAAAGCAGGGAACCCCGCCGATATCTGCCTTCCTAACACACGGTCAGAAATCTAACATTAAGCGTGGCCATGCGGTGAGTCAACTTGCCCCCGCGCAATCTGTGGGGTTCAGCTCAAAACAGGACGGTTCATCCCAAAGTTTGCATTGACTGTAATTCTGACGTCACTTGGCCCCTTCGAAGTGCTCCTCAAACATCCCGTTTCGTTACAAGACCGCAAAATGTGGCAGACAGCATCTGTGGAGAGAAAGGTTTCGAGTCCAGTGACTCTTCATCAGTTTTGTTTGTGAGCAATTCCTGTTTTGTGTCACATCTCCAACATCTTTGTTTTATTTTCCCGATTGGTCAGACCTCTGCACCCGGCTGTAAAATGTATAAAAACAGGGCCGATTCAAGTTGTGCGGGTGAAAGAGGGAGAGACGGGCTTTGGAGGGGTTTGGTGATATTGGAGAGCAGCTGTGAGCCCCAGATGTGGCAGACAGAGCGACACACAAATAGAGCGCAGAGGCAAATATTTGTTCGCAGGACAGTGGCAGGAATTCTTCACAACAGAACCTGGCTTGATCTTTTTCTGTTGAGTGAGAAAGAAATGTTTCTTTTGTCAGGGGCCTGTTCAGCTCAAGGATCTGCAAACTCCGCCAGCGTTCTTTCAAATGCAGCTCCGAAGCTCCCGAGCTGTTTGCAAGGAGCTGATGAGAAATAACACACCACTGAGTGCACGTCAACTCGCACACCATTTTACAAAAAAGGTCCCAAACATCTTCAAATTAGAAGGTCAAGAAAAGACAACAAACGAATTAGGCGCTACTATTTCACTGTCTTTGAGTTGTTGCCACTTTCAACCTGTTTTAAAAACAGTCTCTGAAGAAGCTTTCAACTTTTTCAAACCCAAAAACAGAAGTGGCTGAACCCAACTCTGAGGAAGGGATCTGAAACGTTAACTCTGATTTCTCTTCACCAATGCTGCCAGACCTGCTGAGCTTTTCCAGCAACTTCTGTTTTTGTTTCTGATTTACAGTCTCTGCAGTTCTTTCATAGAGTCATAGAGATGTACAGCATGGAAACAGACCCTTCGGTCCAACCCGTCCATGCCGACCAGGTATCCAAACCCAAACTAGTCCCACCTGCCAGCACCCAGCCCATATCCCGCCAAACCCTTCATATTCAAATACCCATCCAAATGTCTCTTAAATGTTGCAGTTGTACCAGCTTCCATCATTTCCTCTGGCAGCTCATTCCATACACGTATCACCCTCTGTGTGAAAACGTTGCCCCTTAGGTGTCTTTTATATCTTTCCCCTCTCATCCTAAACCTGTGCCCTCTAGTTCTGGACTCCCCAACCCCAGGGAAAAGACTTTGCCTATTTACCCTATCCATGCCCCTCATAATTTTGTAAACCTCTATAAAGTCATCCCTCAGCCTCCGACGCTCCAGGGAAAACAGCCCCAGCCTGTTCAGCCTCTCCCTATAGCTCAAATCCTCCAACCCTGGTAACATCCTTGTAAATCTTTTCTGAATCCTTTCAAGTTTCACAACATCTTTCCGATAGGAAGGAGAACAGAATTGCATGCAATATTCCAACAGTGGCCTAACTAATGTCCTGTACAGCCCCAACATGACCTCCCAACTACTGCACTCAATACTCTGACCAATAAAGGAAAGCATAGCAAATGCCTTCTTCACTATCCTATCTACCTGCGACTCCACTTTCAAGGAGCTATGAATCTGCATTCCAAGGTCTCTTTGTTCAGCAACACTCCCTAGAACCTTACCATTAAGTGTATAAGTCCTGCTAAGATTTGCTTTCCCAAAATGCAGCACCTCGCATTTATCTGAATTAAACTCCATCTGCCACTTCTCAGCCCATTGGCCCATCTGGTCAAGATCCTGTTGTAATCTGAGGTAACCTTCTGCGCTGTCCACTCCACCTCCAATTTTGGTGTCATCTGCAAACTTACTAACTGTACCTCTTATCTCGCATCTAAATCATTTATGTAAACGACAAAAAGTAGAGGACCCACCACCGATCCTTGTGGCACTCCACTGGTCACAGGCCTCCAGTCTGAAAAACAACCCTCCACCATCACCCTCTGTCTTCTACCTTTGAGCCAGTTCTGTATCCAAATGGCTAGTTCTCCTTTTATTCCATGAGATCTATCTAACCTTGCTAACCAGTCTCCCATGGGGAACCTTGTCGAACACCTTACTGAAGTCCATATAGATCACGTCCATTGCTCTGCCCTCATCAATCCTTCTTGTTACTTCCTCAAAAAACTCAAACAACTTTGTGAGACATGATTTCCCATGCACAAAGCCATGTTGACTATCCCTAATCAGTCCTTGCCTTTCCAAATACATGTACATCCTGTCCCTCAGGATTCCCTCCAACAACTTGCCCACCACTGATGTCAGGCTCACTGGTCTATTGTTCCCTGGCTTGTCCTTACCATCCTTCTTAAACAGTGGCACCACGTTTGCCAACCTCCAGTCTTCCAGCACCTCACCTGTAACTATCAATGATACAAATATCTCAGCAAGAGGCCCAGCAATCACTTCTCTAGCTTCCCACAGAGTTCTCGGGTATACCTGATCAGGTCCTGGGGATTTATCCACCTTTATGCATTTCAAGACATCCAATACTTCCTCCTCTGTAATTTGGACATTTTGCAAGGTGTCACCATCTATTTCCCTACAGTCTATATCTTCCATACCCTTTTCCACAGTAAATACTGATGCAAAATACTCATTTATATCTCCCCCATTTTCTGCGGCTCCACACAAAGGCTACCTTGCCGATCTTTGAGGGGCCCTATTCTCTCCCTAGTTACCCTTTTGTCCTTAACATATTTGTAAAAACCCTTTGGATTCTCCTTAATTCTATTTGCCAAAGCTATCTCCTGTCCCCTTTTTACCCTCCTGATTTCCCTCTTAAGTATACTCCTACTGCCTTTATACTCTTCTAAGGATTCACTTGATCTATCCTGACTATACCTTACATATGCTTCCTTCTTTTTCTTAACCAAACTCTGAATTTCTTTAGTCATCCAGCATTCCCTATAACTACCAGCCTTTCTTTTCACCCTAACAGGAATATACTTTCTCTAGATTCTCGTTATCTAATTTCTGAAGGCTTCCCATTTTCCAGCCGTCCCTTTACCTGTGAACATCTGACCCCAATCAGCTTTTGAAAGTTCTTGCCTAATACCATCAAAATTGGCCTTTCTCCAATTTAGAACTTCAACTTTTAGATCTGGTCTATCCTTTTCCATCACTATTTTAAATCTAATAGAATTATGGTCGCTGGCCCCAAAGTGCTTCCCCACTGACACCTCAGTCACCTGCCCTGCCTTATTTCCCAAGAGTAGGTCAAGTTTTGAACCTTCTCTAGTAGGTACATCCACATACTGAATCAGAATTTTTTCTTGTACACACTTAACAAATTCCTTTCAACTTTTTCCATATTAGTGATCACGTGTTTGTAAGTTCATAAGCGATAGGAGCAGAGTTGGACCATTCGGCCCATCGGGTTTTCTCTGCCATTCAATCATGGCTGGTATGCTCCTCACCCCCATTTTCCTGCCTTCTCTCCATAACCCTTTAACACATTACCAATTAAAAATCTGTTGAACTCCTCAAATTTACTCACCGTCCCAACATCCACTGCAGGTTGGGATAGTGAACTATACAGATTTACAATCTTGGGAGAAATAGTTTTTCTTCAACTCTGTTTTAAATTTGCTACCCCTTATCCTAAGACTATGACCTCTCATCCCAGAATGCCCCACAAGAGGGTCTATAGAACATAGAACAATACAGCACAGAACAGGCCCTTCGGCCCACGATGTTGTGCCGAACTTCTAACCTAGATTAAGTACCCATCCATGTACCTATCCAAATGCCGCTTAAAGGTCGCCAATGATTCCGACTCTACCACTCCCACGGGCAGCGCATTCCATGCCCCCACCACTCTCTGGGTAAAGAACCCACCCCTGACATCTCCCCTATACCTTCCACCCTTCACCTTAAATTTATGTCCCCTTGTAACACTCTGTTGTACCCGGGGAAAAAGTTTCTGACTGTCTACTCTATCTATTCCTCTGATCATCTTATAAACTATGATATCATCTTGAACACTTCAATTTGATCTTCCCTCATATCTCTGGGATCAATCTAGTGAACCTCCTCTGAATGCCTCCAATACCACCACATCTTTCCTCAAATAAGGGGACCAAATCGGTACACAATACTCCAGGTGCGTCTCACCAATGCCTTGTATGGCTGCAACAAAACTTCCTTATCTTTATATTCTATACCTTCAGCTATAGCCATCAGACCGAGTATCTAACCGCATTTCTAAATTGCTCCAGAACAATACAAAATCATGTTTGAAACAAAGGGCGGGTCAAGGCAAAACTTAACAATCTTTTTTAAAAAAAATGCAACTTGTCAGTAAAAGCTCCTAAGACTGGTCCTGTTCCCTGCTCATGCAATAAAAAAGGAGGTAACATCCTGTCAGACGCAAAACATTAGATAACAGCTATTAAGAAACGGATTTCATGATTAAGGGGCTGATATTATATCACCACTGATCTGCAAACAGATTGTTATTTGTAACAAAGATCGAAGACAGTAATAGGAATGTTTCTTGAGGGGTTGGTTACCTATTGAACGTATTTACATTCATTCATGCGGGACAGCGTGTCCAGTCCCATTCATTTTTTTTCTCTGCGTTTACAGACTATCGACATATTTTATAGACCTGCAGGTAAATACATCTTTACACGCAGCGGTTCTGTTGTCCTTTCTGGAACTGACTGAGCCCCATGGGTAAGCAATTCAGCGAGCCGACATAAGAACTGTTTCCCACTAACTTTTAAAAATTGATGTTTTAAAAATGTATCGACTAGCTCGAAAACTAAACGAGCAGCAATGACTGATTCACCGAGGAAACACATTCACACTTGAGTTAACCTGCCCTGCAGCTCCGGCTCGGTCACTTCCCAGATCTGCTCCAGGTTATTTCACAACCGTACTGCGAATTGCAATAATCAGTAAAATAAAACAGCAAATGGGATGAATCTACTTAATACTTCACATCTCAATTGCAAAAAAAAACATTATTTCGCTGAAGGCTTGGAACAGAAAATTTAAACAACGCGAGACATGTTTTCCTTAGTTATTTTAATATCAATATGATTTAAAATGTTACGGTGATATAGTTGTACAGACTGTGTAGCGTTTTCTTATTTTATCACATTCTTCGAGTTTATTACAAAAAGCTATCTACGAACTTCGTAAAGACTGACAGGAACGAGTTCCAATCGATTAGCAAGTTTTAAAACGCATTTGTTTTACGTTTCCATTTTTAAAAGTGTCAACCTGTGACATTTCCAGTTTGCCAAGTTCTCTGCTTGTGAAGGGGAAGTGTGTGGACTCGGCTTAAACTTGCAAATTAAATGTCAAACTTCTTCAAGAGCAAATATGTTCGCCTTATAAATCGGTGTTTATTATTAATTTGCAAATGCTAAACGCGACTCGTATTAGTAAAACGTGAGAATTGCCGACATACAATTGCCAATGACACAGCCTCCAAATTAATTTCCTACAGCTGCCATCCCATGTGATCAGCGACGCAGTCGACACTTTCCTTCAGGGTAATGAGGTGTAGATTGATTCTAATTAGGAGTAATTTGTGTTTGGTTCACATCCTAAATTCGGGATGGGGGAAGGGAAGCCACAATGCATTCCGTCAAATCCACATTCAAAAGGAAACAATGTAATCATATTCTGTTTCAATATTTCCATTAAGGCCAAAGACTTTATGACTAGGTTGTTGTATTAACATTTCCCCCATCTAATTGGAATGTGATGATCCAATGTGTAACCAAAATGAAAAAGAAGGAAATGTTCTTTAAAATGTGTATCCAAAACCTTGTTCAGACTGACCATTATCTTGTTCACTTCCTAGCTTGTTTAGTTGCTGCAAAGTTCCCGAAATGTCTCACAGGAAGCTCCTTCCAACATTTAACTCAAATAAACTGCAATCTGCTAGGAAACCTGCAGAGCTTCAACCACCATATATGCTGTTTAGCACTGACAGCGGCTCAGATCGGAGCATCTGCCCTGCCAACCAACTCATCATGTCTGATCTTCCCTCAGTTCTTCATAATCTTCTTCTGTAAAGTACAGATACTGAGGAAAGGGGTGAAGAAGAAACAATGATGAAACTGACAATTGGGTCTTGATTAAAGGACGTGTTCCCAGCATTGGAAAGAAGTAATTTGAGGGTTTTTTTTCTTTTTGATTCTGACTCTCCAGCATCTGTAGTCCTCATTTTCTCTCAGTGACTTCCTCAGAGCCAGCTCTCAGAGTGAACAGAACATGTGACACTCCTGTTTTTTTTTACCCCCACACTACCGCCTAACTGCAGTAGTGCTTATTTTTTCCCCAGCACCCATGTTGTGTGTGTGCGGGTGTGAGACACAGTGAAAGACACAAGGTGCACGAATCTTGATTCAAATTTCCACCACCAGGAAGAAAGGAAACACCGGAGTGGCCAGTGACAAGCAGTGCCCTTCACATCAAAGGGTAATGTTGTGTGATCAAACAGTGAAGGGGAGGGCAGGGATTAAATCAAAATAGAGTTGGAGGGGGAAATAATGCGCTCCACTCCCTGTGGCGCCCACCTCTCCCTGAACAACTCCAGGGTGTCGGTGATAATTTGAGTTTATAGAGAATTTTTCATATTATCACAATATTTCAATTGCCCTTCATAGCTCTTGAATTGTTTTGAAAATGGCCTAACTCATTTGTAGAGAAGGATATTAATCCACTGGTGGATAGCAATGAGGTAACTGAATTGTTAATTTATTTCTACATGGGGAGGTTAATTGGATGGATATTTTCACGACACTGAAAGAATCCGACACTGAAAGAATCCCAGCTCTTCTTCAAAAGTGCTGTGAAATCACTCACCTGAATCGCACCTTAGTTTATCATTCCAAGGGAAAAGATAGCACTTCCGGCAATGCAACATTCACTCTGTACATACAGAGGTGTTGTCTAGATAAGTGCTTGGAATATCATTGCTGTGGGCCTGGAATTACATGTAGGTCAGAATAGGTAAGGACATTGGTGAACCTGGATGGGTTTTTCCAACTATCAACAACAGTTCCATGGCCATTATTAGACAGTTCATTCCAGATTTTTATTGAATTCAAATTCCATTCTCTGCAATGGCAGGATTTGAATCCATGTTCCAAGAACATTACCTGGATCTCTGAATTAATAGCCTAGCAACAATATCACTATGCCATCGCTAACCAATTCTCAATGAGAATGACCCATTTATTATATCAGTACGTTTCCATCCCATCCCTTAGTTCTCAAAAGTCAATCACTGTCTACCTTAAATAAACTTAAATAGCCACAGTCCCAGAGGAATGCTCTGATTTTACAGAGTCATAACTGATGGTGAGTTTAACCTGAGGGCCACTATTCCTCGGGGCAAGGGGAGGGGTTGAGAAGGTGTTACCTTCATGACAGCCTCAGCCAATGCAGGAATTGAATATTTGCTGTTGGTGTCACTCTACATCACAAACCAGCTGAACGAACTGAACCCCGATCTAGCCAACAAATGAGCATTCACAGTCTTCTCACAGCTTCAGAAGTTTTGCAGATTTTCTAATCTCAGCTCATCTTCTTTTCCTGAGATGATGACTCCTAATTCTAGACTCTCCAGCTGGAAGGCTTGCAACTTTCATTCAGAATTCATTTGTTAAACTGGCAGAAAACAAAATTTTCAACAATTAAGTTTTGAGTAGAGCATTCCTGAAATGTTACTTTGCCTATTTGCAGCCAGCAATCAATACCAATCATATCAGTGATCTATTTTTCTCTTCTCGAAAACTCTTTAAAACAGGGTAGTAAAATGAAAGAAACTCAATATAGAGAACACTGCCCATTAATATTGCTATTAGTGCAGGGAAAAGATATTCAGTGCATAAGCACTTAAATCCATGTGCACAATTGACATAGATTTGTTGGATTATCATTGAGTTTTAAAAGGTTTGCTTTGAACTTGCTGTATTGTTTCATCAGTGGTGCAAATTAGAAGGGGCTGACAATTTATTTCCTCCTTGTAATTTCATGATATTTGCTTGAAACAATCCCAAGAGTTTAACTCTCAAGTTATTATCTCCATCAGTAAAGATGGGTGGGGCGGTTGTTTTCACTTCTTTCCTAGGCTATTGTCTTTAACCAATATATCTTAAAAGAAGAATTTCAATAAAACCTGGTGCGAAGATAGCAAATGGACCAAGGAAAGACTGATTCCTTTTTTGCAAAGAAATGAATATGGATCCAAATCCTGGAATCTTTTAGAGGATTTGTTACCAAAGGGAGGCAGGGTGTATAGACAGTATTTTCCCATTGAGTGTTATGGGTTGTCTCAACTGCTCTCATAGAATGTCCAACAGCTGTCAAAATCTGAGCAGACTTTTCAGAGCAGGTTGTGGGATGTGAGTTGTGGGTGTGAAGTCTCCTGAAAGAGAGGAAAGCTCTTAGTAATAAGATTTATTTTCTTGGCTTTGTAGTCACAGAACATCAATCAGACAGAGAGCCTCAAAGCAGAGATGAAGTTTATAGTAAGAGAGTTAACACAAAGTAGTGGGAAGTACATGTTTTAATGCCTGTCTTTACTTGATTTGCACACTGTATTGATGCAAAATAGCTTCTCCATCATGGTTCAGCTCATTTTCACTATATCCTGAAAATTTTGAATCCATTCCAAACATTTAGTCTAATTACTCCATGATACTTTTTTGTTTCAGTCTAAAAGCCTATAACTCAACACTGTTTCACAGGAACAGTTGTGTGTGCCATCAGCATAACAGCAATTCCATCTACCAAAACATATACAGTTTCTTCCCCTATTGACATTATTGTTTTGCATTCATTTTCTGCCCAACCTGCCGTGACCCCTTTCCTGAGCCCTTGCCATCTGGAACATTACACAGATGTGAACCCTCAGTCAACTGATTCAGATTACTGCTGTAAAACCAAAAAAACTGCAGATGCTGAAATGTCACTGGAACTGAAACATTAACTCTGATTTCTCTTCACAGATGCTGCCAGACATGCTGTGTTTTTCCAGCAATTTCTGCTTTTGTTTCAGATTACTGCTGCCCCTGCTGCAACTGTATGTTCTGAAGTGAAGTGTTCGAGGGCCAGAGCTGGACACAAAGATCCTGTAAGGCTATCTGCAAGGTTCTCCAGTCTTTTCAGACAATTGTGGGTAGCACTCAGTAGGAGCACTATGCCATGTAAAGACATCTGTGAGACTGGCTCTAAAGGAAAGCACAAAAGTGAATAATTGATTTATACATATTCATTGAAAGAGTTATTAGATAAAGGTGGGATGAAATGGTCATTTTGTGTAACATTTTTCATGATTGCGATCAGTGGTCATTGGCAGAGGGATGCAAGCTGGGGAAAGTGTGGAACATGACAACCTGGAGATTTTCTTTTCAGGGAATCTGACATTTGATGAGACGCTTACTTTTGGCTTCTCCAGAGCAAGAACATTCCAGATTCTCCCTCCCACTCTGGTGGTTTCCAGAGGTCTGATGGATATTGCCATGCCGGAATAATGGTCAAGTCTTTGAAAATATTTAAATCACAATCAATCCCAATGTCTCAGTGAGTATTAGAATATTCTCTCTGAATGATTCAAGGATCTGGAATAGTTGTTTCAGAAAGGCAGTGGTCTGTCCTATAATATGTGACCTTCTGGCAGGAACACTTTAGATGTCTGGTCGGGTGATGAAGATCCAGGAGTCAATTGTAGAGCAGGTAGTCCTAGTCACAGAGTAGTTCCTGGCTTGTCCATAGCAGGAACAGCCTTGAGATATAGCAACATGACAATTGCCAGACATTCATGAACGTGATGTGTGCAGTCACACATTTAAAGACTGGAACCCTTTTGAATTATGGTAGATCTTCCCTTTGATATGTGGCACTCACAAAACAAGATGAGTGCAGTCAGTTGCTCCTTGCACCACTGGGAATCCTAAAACTTTAGCAAAGCCATACTTCCGCTCAACCTGATCTCCACTTAGACAGAAGACATTGAAGCGCTCTCCTCTAATATGCAGAGGTTCAGTTACCACCCTGATGCAGTTAAAGGAGAGGAATTTATGATGGTGCCGTCTCCAATCTGGAAGGATCCTGAGATTGCTCCCCTCAATCTCCACGTCAATGATATGCTGTAGGTTAAAAGGAACTGAAACTAAGGCCTTCACAACTAAGAGCTATTTTTTTTGTTTTTAAAAACACTGTACTCATTTCAAATATCCAATAGCACTTGCTTCTAACTTAGAGAATGTGCAAACTCCACCAACAGCAGAGTACACAATATCTCTACCAGTCCTGCAAAAAAAAAGTCAAAAGCACTTCATCTGAAAGTTCCATGCTGGTACATTAAATAGCACTGTTAGGGGTCACCCTTGCACAGCTCAATGCATGACAAATCAGTGTTACATTTTGACGGATTTTACAATCTGCCCACTCTACATGTTTTCGGTGAATAAACAAAATGCCAAAGGTACAGACAACTAAAAGAACATTTATGTAATTTCAATGCCAGTTAAAATTGCGTTTCTAATAAAATAAACAAATTAACAACATTAAAATTATGATGGGGGTTGGAGAGAAAAAGAAGACAGGGAGGCATAAATAAGTTGCATACAATTCAATTTTAAATGTTTCAGGTAAGTAAGTTTTTAAGTAATCAAGCTATTTCTTATATCCAAATAATTTTTTATTGCAGCAATACTGATGCTTGACTTCGCAATATGGCATTCAAGTCAAAACCCAATTTAGGAGAAAGTGAGGACTATAGATGCTGGAGATTAGAGTCGAGAGTGTGGTTCTGGAGAGACTCACTGAGATCCTTGTAGATGATGATGAAGAGCTTATGCTCGTAACGTCGATTCTCCTGCTCCTTGGATGCTGCCTGACTGGCTGTACATTTCCAGCACCACACTCTCAACACCAAAACCTATTTTAGTCAACAATTGCTAGCTGAGGGAGACTAAAACACTCCAGTAAAGAGAACTGCCAAAGATTGATTACAAATCCAGTTATGGGTTGTTATTGTTAGTTATGTTGGAAAATGATAACCATAAAATTGATGGTATGTTCTGAATAATTGATTAAATTGATGGTTGTTGAAGCTGCATGGGAATCATATTCTAGCCAGTGAAAGACTGGTCAGAAATTTGCCTAAATAGAATTTATACCGACCAGAAATAAGAATAGAATTTACTAACATCTGGAGATGAAACTAATCTGGTTTATGTTACTGGTTATTATTGTAAAAACTCTGTCAATCAATTATGGTTTGTCTGTAATATTCTATAAATATTTTCACTCAGACTAACAAAAATAATTATTTTGGAATTGTTTGGAAACCTTTCTGCAAATGTAATTTGTCATTTCAGACTTGGAAATCCCTGGAAGCCACAGCAATATTAGAAGTTGGATGTGGATATTTGTTATAACTAGGTGTTTGGGAACTAGCCTGATGTAATATATCACTCACATAGTATTTGGAACTTTGTTGCCAGAAATGTTCTTCAGGCTTCTCCTGTTTCATTATGGAAACTTTGCCAGAATGTGGTGGAGACCTTGTTTGTAGGATATCTACGTAAATGGGGTTTCCACAGAACTGCCAAAGTTAAAACAGCAGCGGCGAAGACCTCCAGCCGTAAACTCAATCAACAATATTGCCAACATTGTGAAGCAGTCTTACCTTTGTGTATAATTGATACTTTGGAGGGGTGGGATGCAGGGAAGAAAAGGCAAAGAAACTAAAAAGAAATGTTAAAATAAAACAGTGAAAAATTGGCAACAAAACTGAAGATTAGTTTTGAATTACAATTTTTTTTTGAAGAGCTTCTTTTTTCTATCTAGAGAAATAATCCAGCCTGCATGCAGCTTTAGGAAACTTACAGGTTCTAAAGTGTGACTGGAAAACAGTATTATGTACTTCTTTGCAAAATTGCCCAAAGCAAAACAATGATTTCCAAGGTACAAGAGATTTAGACTAGGATATATGGTGATCAGTATTAAAGTTGCTGTTTTCATTAGTTGAGAGGCATGGAAAGCAATCCTGCTGTCAGCCCAATGTCAAATTTAGAGACCTAATCAGGCAAGTTAGACAAAGGTGAGTCAGTAGACTTGATCTCTTTGGATTTCAAGGAGGCCTTTGATAAGGTGCTGCACAAGAGGCTGCAAAATAAGCTAAGAGCACACAGTGGTAGGGGCTAGGTAATGGCATAGATAGAAGATTGGCTTCTGGCAGAAGGAAAAGAGGAGATAAAGTGGTGTTTTATCAGGATGGCAGCCACTGACCAGTGGAGTTCTGCAGGAGTCAGTGTTTGAACCACAATTATACATATTATACTTTATCAATCTGGAAGAAGAAACTGAGGGCATTGTTGCTAAATTTATAGATTACACAAAGTGGGTTGAGGAAGAGATATTGTTGAGCAGTGGGGACACTGCAGAAGGACTTGGAGAGACTAGGAGAGTGGCAAAGAAGTGGCATATTGAATACAATTTGGGAAAGTATGAGGTTATGTACTTTGGTTGGGAGAACTGTTTTCTAACTGGGGAAGACTTTGGAATTTAAAATACTAAGGGATTAAGGAGTCATAGTTTAGGATTCTCTTAAGGTAAACTTGCAGTTTCAATTGGCAGTTGGGAAGGCAAATACAATGTTAGCATTAATTTCAAGAAGACTAGAATACAAGAGCAGCGATGTATTGCCAAGTCTGTACAAGGCTCTGATCAGACCATATCTGGAATATTGTGAGCAGTTTTGGGCCCAGTTTCAAAGGAAGGATTCGTTGGCCTTGGAGGGGGTACTGAGATGGTTTACAAGAATGATTTCAGGAATGAAGGGCTTGTCATATGAGGACTGGTTTATGACTCTAGGTCTATACTCAATGAAATTTAGAAAGCTGAGGGAAAATCTCATTGAAACTTCCACAATACTGAGAGGTCTGGATAGAGTGGGCATTGCAGAAGATACTTCTACAAGTTTGAGAGACTAGGATCTGATGGCACAGCCTCAGAGTGCATGGACAACCCTTTAGACTGAGATGAGGAGAAATTTCTTCACCCAGAGTGTGGTGACTCTGGGGAACTCTGCCACAGAAAGCTGTGGAGGCCAAGCCATTGACCGCAGTTAACGCAGAGATATATAGATTCTTGACTAGTAAGGGGATCAAAGGTTACAGAGAGAAGGCAAGAGAATGGGATGGAGAAAAAAAAAGCAGCCATGATTGAAAGGCAGAGCGGAGATGATGAGCTGAATGGCCTAATTCTGTCCTTACAGTTTATGGACTAATTGATTTTCACAATCTCATTCAATTAGAATTCCATTGGCAAGGAGCTTGCACCTTTGGACATAATATGTGAAAGGATCTATTGATGCTGCATGAATTGTGAGATTTCCATCACTTACTGGCAGGGATTTGCACTGTCCATTTCAAGGCATTCACAAAAATCATGCGGCCCAGATGCCAGCAGGAATGGGCTATGTTAGCTGCAATTTTCATTGAAATTCCTCCCATCCCCATTGCATGGTGGGGAAGAATGAGAGTGTGGTATGGTGGTAAGACACGGAAAGGAATGTCAACACCTTTATTCATTCTAAAATAGGTACAGGAGCATTAATAATAATGATTTAGCTCTCAAATAAGGAAGAGAAAGTTACATAGGTAATCAACAGATACTGTTTGCAAGATTTCTAAAATGTTGCAGTGATTTCGAAAGGGAATTGTTTGAATAAAGGGCTTTAAATTAATTGATTACAATCTACAAGTGACCATAGCAAATATATACACATAACTGTGATGGGAATACAAATAAAACTAGATTCCATACAGAAATGATTAATGTAGTAAATATTGGAATCTAAAACTTGCTACTTGTATCAAAACAAGGAGATAAAAAAAATGATACTGCACCGAGGTGCAAGATTTTCAGGACTACCACAAAATAAGCATAGTTCTGGAGGAAAATTCACTATTACCAGGTACTTTGAAGAGGCACAAATTTATTTATTGATGTGTAACCTGAGAGATACATCTCTAAGACCCACACTTCATATGCTAATATACAAACTAGGTATGGTCTTTAATGTGGTCTTACAGTGGTCATAGTCATAGAGTCATAGAGATGTACAGCATGGAAACAGACCTTTTGGTCCAACCCGTCCATGCTGACCAGATATCCCAACCTAATCTAGTTCCACCTGCCAGCACCAGGCCCATATCCTGCCAAACCATTCCTATTCATATACTCATCCAAATGCCTCTTAAATGTTGCAATTGTACCAGCCTCCACCACTTCCTCTGGCAGCTCATTCCATACATGCACCACCCTTTGCGTGAAAAAGTTGCCCCTTAGGTCTCTTTTATATCTTTCCCCTCTCACCCTAAACCTATGCCCTCTAGTTCTGGATTCCCCGACCCCAGGGAAAAGACTTTGCCTATTTACCCTATCTATGCCCCTCATAATTTTGTAAACCTCTATAAGGTCACCCCTCAGCCTCCGCGTTCCAGGGAAAACAGCCCCAGCCTGTTCAGCCTCTCCCTATAGCTCAAATCCTCCAATCCTGGCAACATCCTTGTAAATCTTTTCTGAACCCATTCAAGTTTCACAACATCTTTCCGATAGGATGGAGACCAGAAATGCCAAAACAATGCAACAGCATATAAAACAGTAATTGCTGCTCCTGGAATTCGAGGAAATCACCTCCAGCACCCAAAATACCTCAAAAAAAGGAGCAACTGTTACAGCCAGAAATTTCCTTAAATACAAAGGATAAATTCACATTGTGTACACCCTTTTGCAGCAGCAGCCTCCCAAAATTAATTTCACTAATCATTTCTTACTATTTACACTTCTGGTCTGTTTAATCAAAGATGACAGGTAACTAAAGATATAAAGAGTAGTAGATAGGTCCACCAAGCCTAACCTAGACCATTTTGATACCTTGCTTATGTTTAGTCCATATTTAATTGCATGTGCACAAGCAACAGAAGCTACTGTCAACGTTGTGACAATGAGTGCAGACATTTCTGTTATCATTACAACTGTAAGTTCTAAGGCATTGCGTTGGACCTTAGGAAAGCTCTCCACTCATCTTTGGAAATTATTCTGTGATTTTTGCTTTCAGCTGGGACCTTAGATTAAAGTTTCAGTCAAAGGCTGTTGGTACCATCAAAAATGCAGTGTTCATTCACCATTGCACTGGAATGTCAATCTCTACATTTTCACAAGCGATATCAAATCTTTGTGGAAGCTATGATTAACACAAAGCTTTAGTTCCTAACCAAACAATGGCGATAAATTTAAAGTGGGTGACAAAGCATGAACGTGAAGTGTGTGCTAACAATCTTGGCATTTCTGCTGACATTCTATCTGCTAATACTTTATCTGTGGACCTCACTGAGGTGCGTGGGGGGAGGTCAGTGAAGAAACCCTGATCAGTATACAGTTGAGAAGTGCACAACTCACTAAGGATGTATCATGAGCACCCATTAATTTGGGGAAGCCATAAACTCCAGACTTGTTGCCAAACCATGCATAGTGTTGTTATCATACCCGGGACACAAATAGTTCCTTGAAAGTGGAGTCATAAAAAAATTGGATAATGAAGAAGGCATTTGGTATGCTTGCCTTTATTGGTCAGTGCATTGAGTGGAGAAGTTGGGAGCTGTACCAGACATTGGTTAGGCCACTTTTGGAATACTGCATGCAATTCTGGTCTCCTTGCTGTAGGAAGAATTGTGAAAGGGTTCAGAAAAGACTTACAAGGATATTGCTGAGGTTGGAGGGTTTGAGCTATAGGGAGAGGCTGAATAGAGTCATAGAGATGTACAGCATGGAAACAGACCCTTCGGTCCAACCCGTCCATGCTGACCAGATATCCCAACCCAATCTAGTCCCACATGCCAGCACCTGGACCATATTCCTCCAAACCCTTCCTATTCATATAACTATCCTAATGCCTCTTAAATGTTGCAATTGTACCAGCCTCGACCACTTCCTCCGGCAGCTCATTCCAAACACGTACCACCCTCTGCATGAAAAAGTTGCCCCTTAGGTCCCTTTCATATCTTTCCCCTCTCACCCTAAACCTGTGCCCTCTAATTCTGGAATTCCCCGATCCCAGGAAAAAATACTTTGTCTATTTATCCTATCCATGCCCCTCATAATTTTGTAAACCTCTATAAGGTCACCCCTCAGCTTCCGACGTTCCAGGGAAAACAACCCCAGCCTGTTCAGCCTCTCCCCATAGCTCAAATCCTCCAACCTTGGAAACATCCTTGTAAATCTTTTCTGAACCCTTTCAAGTTTCACAACATCTTTCCAATAGGAAGGAGACCAGAATTGCATGCAATATTCCAACAGTGGCCTAACCAATGTCATGGACAGCCGCAACATGACCTCCCAACTCCTGTACTCAATATTCTGACCAATAAAAGAAAGCATACTAAACACCTTCTTCCCTATCCTATCTACCTGCGACTCAATTTTCAAGGAGCTATGAACCTGCACTCCAAGGTCTCTTTGTTGTGCAACACTCCCTAGAACGTTACCATTAAGTGTATAAGTCCTGCTAAGATTTGCTTTCCCAAAATGCAGCACCTCACATTTATCTGAATTAAACTCCACCTGCCACTTCTCAGCCCATTGGCCCATCTGATCAAGATCCTGTTGTAATCTGAGGTAACCTTCTTCACTGTCCACTACACCTCCAATTTTGGTGTCATCTGCATAGACTGGGGCTAATTTCCCTGGAGCATCGGAGGCTGAAGGGTGACATTATAGAGGTTTATAAACTCATGATGGGCATGAATAGGGTAAATTGACAAGGTTTCTTTCCCTGGGGTTGTGAAGTCCAAAATAGAGGGCATAGGTTTAAGGTGAGAGGGGAACGATTTCAAAGGGACCTCAGGGACTACATTTTCACACAGAGGGTCGAGCGTGTATGGAATGAGCTGCAGAAGAAATAGTGGAGGCTGTTATAATTACAACATTTTAAAGACATCTGAACGGGTATATGAGTAGGAAGGGTTCAGAGGGATATGGACCAAGTGCTGGTAAATGGGACTAGATGCATCTAGGATATCTGGTCGGCATGGACAAATTGGACCAAAGGGTCTGTTTCCGTGATGTACATTTCTGTTACTCTATGACTCTATGACCTGGTGTCCCCTTGGATAGTTACCAATTAAAAAGTAGTGCTTTTGAAGAGCTGGCCATTTCTAACCTAGATTCCCCAGGTCATCCTTCACATCACTGATCCTGAGGCTGATCTTTCTTTCAGCAAGTGAACAAGTGTCATTACATACTAAAGTTGTACCTGTCTCACTGTTATGAAAATTAGATCTGCCTGTATTGTCATGCAATGATTCATGTAGTTGGACTGTGCTACACCACTTATGTATTACGGAGAAATTTATGCAGAGAAACATCTTTGACCACAAGTCTATCAGGAAGTGGTCAGCACGTAATGTTATTGAGATTCTGCAGGAAAAGGAAATAGTAGTTTCTATCAGATGTTTTCCTGATCAGACTGCCAAAGTCACTTGGCAGAATACCTCATCACCAGAATTTACTTAAAGCACCAAGATATAGCTTGGTTGGCAGTGAAAAAACCTCTTCCTGTTAGATCTTTCAAACATCGCTGTTTTTTCACCCATTCTACATATTGCCCTCAGGATGGCTATGGTCAGGAGGAGACGATTATCCATCTTCTTGTGGAATGTGCCTTGGCAGACAAGGCCTGCAGAGGTATGCAGTGGGTTTTGTTCATCCTAAACAGTTCAGTTACCATGATCCTGTGATCTATGGGCTGTTCCCAGGATCCAAAGTAAGTCAAACATCAATTGCACCTGAAGGACCATGAACTCAGGGAAAAAAATTATTTGGTCAGCCAAAGAGTTAATGGTCTTCCAGTGCAAGGAGTTGTCATTAATTAATTGTTGCAGACATTAATTAATTAATTGTTGCATGGTCTCGGACCATGCTTTGAGCAATGCACAAACGTTTGGGGCAGCTGATGCTTTAGGGAAAGGTCACTGCCTTTCAGCCACAGTACACTGAGGGTCTGGAAAGTGTAGAACTCCTTGGGCCTTAAAAAGAATGGTATGTGGTAAATCAAGTGGATTGAAAATGTATCGAGGTACCTCAGATTGAAATGTGGTGTGTAAAGAACATTATATCCTTTGCACACTCTGATAATTTCAAGTTAAATTGTTTCGCCTTGAGCTGCATAACTATGGAATATATTTTGTAAATATTAAGATTGGTATAATTGAATTGAACGGGAAGAGGTGACATGGGACATGTTGGATTTGCTTGCGCGTTCTGTAATATTCAAGGTAAATTGTTTTTGTTTACAAATGTTATGAATAAAAGATAGTTTTGGGAAAATAAATCTCCCATTTTCTTTTATTTACTAGATGTATTTATATCTAATACTAAACTAAATGTCTGAGAGTTTGCAGTCATGGAGCTCTTTCTATTCTGACAAGTGTGGGGGGTGGAAAATGTTTCAAGCCATTGCAAAGCCTCAGAATAATGGCAGCTTGAGATTCATTATATTCAGTTCCAGGCCCATTTTGGAGTCATTTTGCTGTACTCTACCCTAAGGGAGTTTATCAGAGGTCCATGGAATTATCCTGATTTTGAATTTAAGCTTAAATGACTATCTGAATATTTATTTCCACTAGAGGGCAGTTGCATATAAAATAACAAAGAATTGCCATAATATTGTAAACCTGTAAAATGAAATATCGTAATTCAATCAAATAAATAAATACTTGGTGAATGATTGGACGAACAGACAAAAACAGCCACAGAATTGCTATCAGCTGATAACTAAGATGTTAACGTGCATGAAATGTAATCCGTTAGAGATTACAGTTCTGGATCAGACAATTAAATTACATTCAGCAAATTAGCCACTGTCTGAAATCAGTTAAATGAGAAGAATTAATGAGAGATAGACCTTGTTTAGCAAGTAGTGTATGTGGTAATTCTAGGTGTAACATGATTGAAGACTCCAGTAGAGCATAGTAAAATGAAAGTAAATTTGGACAACACAAAACACATGTTCTCATACATTTAAACAACGTCTATAAAGTATTAGGCTTTACACTTTATAAAATTTTATGAGGTGCACTAGATTTGAAACAACTGGATTCCACAAAGTGCAAGGTTTCTGCTAGAACTCTGGAAGTGCTACATGGAAATGAAGCAGAAATAGAAAGATTCAATCCATATTTCAACTGAGCAAATTACTTGGATATTGACAAAATGTTTGAAATCCAATGAATGCTGATTCTGGGATTCATGTTTCAAATTGATCTGCTTTCTGTTTCTGAATTGAGGAAAAGACTTCTAAAATTGGCATCATTTCAGCATTGTCAGACTTTGGCAGTTACTTTCTTTCAGCTGATCTACCTGGAACAGGGAGGTCAACAGTGGGCATTTTTATGGCTCCTTAACTCCACATGGCGGTAGCATTGGGTTTCCTAGCTTCCTGACCCATCGCAGGGTACATATGAGGTGATGACCTGAAATTGTCTGTTGTGTACTTGTCTCTTAGAGACTATGTTACATTCCTTTAACAGCCATGCCCACTGCATTATCACTGTATGATGCCATGTGACCTGATAGCATGAAGGTCTCAAACTCCATCTTAACTGGCACCACTTAGAGAATGACATGCTGAGGAAAGCATGCAACTGTTTGTAACCAAATAGTTCAATATTAGCTCAGACACTGAAGTGTGTAATATATGAATATTCCATGAATTGTAAATAAATGTCTGTTAAATTTTTCAGCACTGTGTTACCCACATCCAATTCTTCTGTTACAGGAACTAACATAGGTAGTTTCCCCACGTTCTGGAGGGAAAAATCCAAATCACGTTGGCAGATCTGACAGGATTTTGATTTAAAGGGATCAAAGCAAGGCTCCAAATTACTACAGAAGAAGGATTGAAACAGGATGCTGTCTTGGCCACTGAATGCTTCACTGAAATGCAGCAAAATCCTCTCTGGCTCTCAGCTAACAGGGATGTACACAGAAGCCATAAGACGGAAGATGGAGAAAGAGCAAATGAAAATGTCTCCTCAAGGAGCTCCTGCCCCTTCTCAGATGGTATCCCAAAGCAGTCTCCTACTCTAATGACTAAGATTACCCTCTCAGGTGGAGTTGGGACATTCCTTGATCATGTTATTGCATCCAAATCAAGAGGATGTCTACCAAGAACATCTCTGCTAACAGAATTGGGGAACTAGCAGCCCCTGTCTCAATTCTTACAATGCCATAGGTTAGTACCAAGTGTGAGTAATAGATTCACTTGAATGTTCGTAACAACATCAATGTCATTATATGTGTGGGATTATGAATGAGTTATAGAGTCATAGAGATGTACAGCACAAAAACGGTCCCTTCGGTCCAACGTGTCTATGCCGACCCTAAAGTAATCTAGTTCCATTTGCCAGCACTTGGCCCATATACCTCTAAGCCCTTCCTATTCATATACCCATCCAGATGCCTTTTAAATGTTGTAATTGTACCAGTCTCCATTGCTTCCTCTGTCAGCTTATTCCATACACGAACTATCCACTGTGTGAAAAAGTTACCTCTTAGGTTCCTTTTAAATTTTTCCCCTCTCACCCTAAACCTTTGCCCACTATTTCCGGACTCCTCCACCTCAGGGAAGAGACTTTGTCTATTTGCCCTATCCATGCCCCTCATGACTTTATAAATCTCTATCAGGTCATCCTTCAACCGACAATATTCCAAGGAAAACAGCCGCAGCCTATTTAGCCTCTCCCTTTAGCTCAAACCCTCCAACCTTGGCAATATGCTTGTAAATCTTTTCTGAACCCTTTCAAGTTTCACAACATTGTTCCGATAGGAGGGACACCAAAACTGCACACAATATTCCAAAAATAGCCTAACCAATATCCTGTACAACTGCAACATGACCTCCCAACTCCTATAATCGATGCTCTGCCCAATAAAGGAAAGCATACTAAATATTGCCTTCACTATCCTATCTATCTGTGCGCACTTTATCCTGCTATCTCCATTGTTACATTCCAAATTGCAGGTAAGCTACAGCCTTTAGGTTAACGGTAATACGACAGAATGGAAGACTGGTAAAGAATATGAATGTGAAGGCATTGATGACTGTGGGGATAATTTGTATTGTGGAGGATGGGACAGAGTGCCTAGTGTTCAGCATCACAGAATCTTATAGTTACATGCACTGAGTTTAACTGAAGCTTGCCATAAGAGGATCTCATGGGCTAACTTGACTAGTCTGGTGAATGGTTCCAGGCAGTCAGACTCCTTCTCCCCTTGCTGCTCTTCCTCTGCCTCATTGGAGGATACCGGCTACTCATCATGTTCCTTCTCCTGCAGCTCCATTTCTCCCTGCAGCAGTCTGTTATGTAAAGCACAGCAGATCCCGATAACATGGTTGCTGAAGGACTTGCCCCCTGATCCGTCCAAGTACCACAATGGGTTGTTCAAGAATCACTCTTATGATCATATGGTCTTTAGTGTAGCTTTCTGTGCATCAGTCCAAAGTGTACCTCAGGTCCTTGATCCTCAGATGGTCTTGTCTCCAAGGAAGCACTCATTCACTTTGAGTAGAGGTGCAGGAACCTGTGGAGATGTGAATAGCATGGGAATGAATAGCAGTTTCCAGCAAAACTATTGCAGCCATGTGATAGGCTCCCAATGGCCAGCTACAAATGAGGAATTGAATTCCTTCCGCTTATATTCCAGCCCTTACCCCCTGAAACTCATCACCCCAATTTTGATCCACTCATGCCGCTGAACATCATCTTCGCCCTCCTTAATAACCAGAATTCTATCCAACCTCACCCTCCAATATACCATGACTAGTATGGCCCAACTGCAATTCCTACAAACCTACAATCTGGCCTCCCCCTCAACTTTGATCACTTTGTACAAGATCATTGCAATCAAAGACATCTTAAATACAAGTTCCCTTGGTGATCTGTTTGCCTCAAACACTATTTCCAATCCTGCTTCCCACATCAATCAGGCCCATCCAACCACAGTCTACCTTCTGAACATTTACAGGTTGTCTCCACAGCACTCTACTGGAGCCTTCCTACCTACTTTTCATTTCATGAATCCTCGTACTACAGATTATTGGTGGGGAGCAATATGGACATACTGAGAATGGCACAATGCAAAATGGCAGATACCAATTTTTAAAATTCTTGCCACAGAGTACATCAGTTTCAGTGATCAGTGGATGAGGCATCCAAGCAACTGATTAGATTCTAACTCACATCGCATACATTGTAAAGCTATGAACTCAAATAATTTGGAAGGCAGTGCCATACTGCCAGATTATGTTATTCTTAATAAGGTGGAAAATGCACAATTACATTAGTAGTACTCAATAAAGAAAAGAGGTTTTATAAACCTGGACATTGAACAGAGAACTGAAAGAGATTTTGTGCAAAATAAGAATTGGTTTGTAATTGTACTGCACATCAGTTTGATGCCATGGATGCAATCCAATAAATAAGATCACCTCTGCCAGTAGCTTCTGTGAAATCTTTTAGAGCCTAAACAAGGGGCTTTTGAGGTGTAGCAATAGTATCCTAACTCTGGCCTTGGAGACCCAGGATCAAGCCCCACCCCTACAGAAATATATAACATCTTGGAAAAAGTTGATTAAAAAATATTCAGGGCGCTGAATGATTTGGGCTTTGGCGACAAATGTGGTAGAAGTTTGTGAGAAGTTTGCTGATCAGTATCTTGACATTGGAAGCAACTTGCTGCATCTTTTAACAATGCTCCAGGCAGTGAGGCAAGATCCTCACCATGCAGTGGCTTATTGCCTATTAGGAAGAGTTTTGCTTGTTGGTGACCTTATTAATAGCACATCTCCCCTGATTATCACGCAACTTCTTATCCCACCAACTACAGCAAGCAAACTAGACACCGAGAATTCTCAACTTGTAAGTTGAAGGGGTACCTGGCAGCTTTAGTTTGCCACTAGCTCCCAAAGGCCTGCCATGCTGGACACCAGTCACTAATATCTCAGGGTACTATTGTCACTGGCCAAAGGTACCCCTTGTCCATGAATATTGCCATTAGATATGTGCCTGCATCTAGAAGCTCTCATGGCACATTTCTATCCAATTACATGATTCTTCTGTATGTGAATGCTGAACCTTAGGGTGCAGCTGTCATTGTAATGCTGCAGCAAGGACACTGAGTAATTGGTGACACATACCTAGCCCATTGACAGGACCAGGCTGCATCTCTGGACTGTTCACTTGCTCTCTTAGCACTCACTCACTATGAGCCTACCTGAATGCTCAGGGCCCTCTTGCCTTGCTTTGTCTTGCCTTTTTGCACCTTGGCCCTCAACCATAGATATCACACTCACTGTACTGCTTGTTGTCTATCTGTTTAGACACAAAGCCAGGAGGATGGCCATATTTGTCAGCAACCCTCCATCATGTTAAATAAGATGGCCTTTGTTCAGGGGTTCCTGGCGCAGGCGGTCAGGAGTCAGCTGTGATAACAGTCAAGGGGCTCGAGCACAGCCAGTCAGCTACTCAGGGCAGTCAGAGTCAGGATCTTCCCCTCATAAGGAGTGAGGAGTCAAATGTTGGGCAGACCACCACCCATCTTGTTTCTTTCTGGCCTATTGTGGCGTGTTTCCCCATGGACTGAAAGAGAGGCAGGTAACAAGGGAGATAAAAGTAGCTGGCACAGCTGTTACTTTTGATGCAGTTGGCAAAGTGTCCTGAGAGAGTGAGTGGGCAGAGGACCTGCAGGACAAGTGCTATTCAGGTTTGGGATGGTGAGAGTGAAAGAGGAAGATGTCGTAGGTAGAACATAAGCTTTCACAGGAGGTGGGTACAGTAACAGAGAATGAGTGTGAGATATCAGAGAGAAGATTATGGCATTAACCCTGGAGAGTGGAGAAGTATATTGACCTTCTTCCTACATTGCTGTGCATTTCTCCAGACAGTTGGGACTGCCCAGACGCAAGTGGCAACCTCAGACCAGGCTGGCATGGTGTGTAATTGTGATGTCCACTGTTGGCGCTGGTGGAAGAGGACATCTCACATCCGTACACCCCATCCAGTGAGGCACCAATTTCCCTCTCTGCCATGTCCAGGAAAATGTCAGGAACTGTGCAAGAGAACTCCAGACTGACAGTGCTTGTCTGGATGCACAAGCTACTTTTTAAAATGGCACCAGCACTAGGAATACCAATCCATTCCTGGGATATCCCAGTGAGTGATGAGTTGTTCCAGCTACGGTGAGTGGTAGAGTGGAGATAGAATCTGACCAAAGAAGTGCCACGGGGTGGGCAAAGTTGTTAATTAAGTGTATTTGGTAAGATACTCTGACAGATTTCGCTAGGCCCCACAGCAAGACACCTTCAGTGAAAGTTGATGTAATGGACACTGAGCCAATAATAAGTAAGAGTCAGCCAATTGAATCGAAATTTAATGAAATATGTTATGCTGATTTAAAAATCATTTGGCTAGCTATTTTTGAGAGAGTTGTATGAGAACAAGCCAGACTTTTATTAACTGCACTACAGGTTTTTGGCTTTGAACATGATACCAGTGGAATCTTTCATTATAATGGCCAAGCTAAGCTTGCCTTTGGAAGAAATTCTATCCTTAACTACCACCATCATTGTTCCCACAAATTTAAAATTCATATTGGCTCTTTTTTAAAAAATAAATTGACCACCTCCTTCAACCTTGATCTAATTGCTAATATGCTTGCTGATTTCTTAGCATCAAGTTTAGTCAAGTCAAATCTTAAATTCCATTTCTTTTAAAAAATGAATCTGTGCTAAAACTAATTGGTTAGGACTAGATATTTTCTCTGGTCACATAAGAATTGTCCACAACCACAACTTGCCAGTTTTTTTTTACTTTATATTGTATTTTCTAATGCAACTAATATTAATTAAATTCTAGACAATGCTATCTACAATAAAGGCTGATGTTCCTAGTATGTTTCAGGATTGCAATTTTCCTGAGCAAACAATTAAATATTACATCTACTGTATATATCAAGATAGTAAATGTGAAATGGATTAACTCTAAGTAATTTTAAAAACTTCCATCAAGTAATAAGCAATTGTGCATTTCAAATGCCCACACAGATGCTGGAAAACCTCAGCAGGTCTGGTAGCATCTGTGGATAAGAAACAGAGTTAATGTTTCAAGCCTTTTTCACAATTGTGTGAATCTGAAGTCCTGACTTCACAGCAGTGATAACAATACCAGAAAGTGCACTACATCCAATTGAACCACTAAAGGGATAAATGGAATGTTTTACGATGTATAGTCTCCCATTTTTCAAAATTGAACGCCAGTTAGTTGACATCATGCTTGCCTCTGATTCAAAAACGTTGAGGCGAGGCTCGACCCTGAATTTCATGCATCCAAGTACCTATTAATAGTGTCATACCAGTGCAGTGTTGAGCAATCTCTGCATTTGTTGACAATGTTCCCTTTGATGCCTTCTGTTTCCCGTAAGTAAAAAAAAAATGTTAATCTCAAAAAGCTGCAGCTTTTTCAGGGGTATCTCTTTCAGCACTCTGTAGCAGGCACGGTTATAATGCAGTGTTACTCAGCACATGACTGCATTGCCAAAATGAAATGTGTTATATTAGTTCTTATTTCTTTATAAATATAACCATATAACATCACTCTTTCTTTAACAACAACATAACTACATCAATATAATCATTAACAAAAAGTTAACAAACTCTTTATAATCAATACCCTGATTGCCCTGAGTGTCTTTTATAAAAGTATTATTCACATCACCAGGTGATAGAATATTATGCCTCCATCTTGAAATTTGGCCTTCGTTACTGCCCCAGTGATGCTGTATACTGATGTTCGATGGACTTGTGTTTGATGTTGTTCATGTTGTGCTACTTGCTGTTTGTTCACGTTGCTCCACAATATTATCTTGTTGGTTAACAATATTATTCACATTGCTGATAATGTTTTCTGCTTTCCCAGGTCAGTTATTCATTGAATATGGAGTCTTCATTCCTTCTTATTTGTTAACCAGCTTTGATATCAATGATGTACATGACCTTGGAATCACAACTTTACCAACAAGGTTTGTTGGATACCACATCTTTATGATTGGGTTGGGTACATGTATAGTTTGTCCTTTCAACACCTGAGGCAAGTTATTGAAGTGTTGACCTCCTTCTCCCAGTGTATCACTGAGTTGACTTCCTCCCTCCTGGTTCCTTGCAGGGAATATCTTGCTTGGCAGAGTTGTCTTATACTTACAGTTTCTGGTCAATATTAACCTCTGGATGGTGATGGTAATATCATTGAATACCAAGGAAAGATGACTAGACTCTCTCTTATAAAGATGAATATTGTTTCATACACTGGTAGGACATGAATTTTATTTTGCCAATTATAAACAAGACTGATTAAGGTCATGATGCAGGGACTGTCTCAATTTTTTCAGTATTTGAGGAATGGAAATGAAACTGAACACTGTTTGAACATCCTCACTTCTGATCTAATGTTAGAGGGAAAGTCATTGATGAAGCAACTGAACATACTTTAGTCTGGACCATTACCATGAGAACTCCCGCAGTGATTTCTGTTGACTTCCAACAATCATCGTCTTTTGTCCTAGTTATGATTCCAGACAGTAGAACATTCTCTCCTGAGCTCAATTAACTTCAAACGTATGTACGTTTCTTGGTTGACACTCAGTCCAATGTTGCATTGACTCCAAAGGCACTCATTCTAGTCACACCACTAAAATCCAACCTGTTAATCCACATTTGAACAAGATTGTAATTGTTTGGTCCAAACTGAGCAGTTCATTACTGTATAACACTGTCAAAAAAACAAATAATCTTTGTTGGTGATTCAGTGGCCTGATTAGATTTGCCCTATTTTTTGTAGACAGTACATGTTAGGTAGACGACAATGTTGTAGCTATACTGAGGCAGCTTGGCTAGGGGCATGATTGTTCCTGAAGCTTCCATGGCTGGGAAGCTGTCAGGCTGACAGATGTTGTTGTAGTCATTATGCGCAGTGGTTTCGAGATATCACATGAAATAATCAAACTGGTTAAGACTGATAGACATGATAGTGGTCATCTCAGGATAATGCGTTTGTGACCAAAATATTCCAAAAAATTCTCTTTACAATACTATGTTATTGGAAGTTTGCTGTGAACTGTTTCGCTTGAACTTCGTAGAGTCCCAACAGTGTTGAAACAGGCCCCTTTGGCCCAACAAGTCCACACTGATCTTCCACAGAGTGTCCCACACAGACCCATTCCTGCACGTTTCCCATTACTAATGCACCTAACCTTCACATCCCTGAACACAATGGGCAATTAAGCATGTCCAATTCACCTAACCTGCACATCTTTGGATTGTGGGAGGAAACCAGAGCACCCGGAGGAAACCCACGCAGACACTGAGAGGATGTGCAAACTCCACACAGACAGTCACCTGAGGCAGGAATCGAACCCAGATCCCTGGCGCTGTGAAGCAGCAGTGCTAACCACTGAGCTACCATGCCGCTTGAACTCTGAAGACATAGTAATATAAAGACGATTTTCTGTAATATAAACATTTGATCATTTTAATTAGCTTATACAAAGCCTGAATAAATCCAATATTAAATATCCAATATTAAACATCCAATATTAAAGGCCTATCTAATTTAGCTGCAGAGGTGTAATGCATATGCTGCTGTTAGTGAGTTTTGAGAAGATTTGTAGCTCAGTTTGAGGTTCTGGATGTAAATTTGCTCACTGAGCTGGAAAGTTCATTTTCAGATGTTTCGTCACCATACTAGATAATATCAGTGAGCCTCAGGTGAATCCGGCTTCACAGGAGATTCACTGATGATGTTATCTAGTATGGTGACGAAATGTCTGAAAATGAACCTTCCTGCTCAGCAAGCAAACTTACATCCTTATGCTGCTGTATCCATTAGTTAGATATGTTGTACTTGTAATTAACCAACATTGTGCTTCTGATCACTGTTGGGGACACATACTGGGCACACAGCTGGCAGAAAGGATAGATTACGGCTGAGCAGCTTTGAGAATTTCTTTATGGAAATAAAACCCTAAGTAGATATTAAAGTACCCTATAGTGTAGTGTACCTAAACTTCAAAAAGGCATTTGATAAAGTATCTCATAAAAAAGTTACTCATTGAACCCAAGGGCTGCAATTTACAAACTATCAGTGAATAATTTCAGCAATTTTAATGAGGGTTTCTTTCTGTGAGTTCTAGCAAGGTTATCTCACAGCAATTCTCTGCTGCTCACCTAATTATACATCCACTTCACCTCTACAGCATAGTGTACACGCTATCTTGTGCTCAGCAGCGATTAAAGTACTGGCCACTACTGAGACCTTTTAATATTCCTATCACTGACACCATATATACAGCGCACTCTGCATCAGATCAATTACTGCAAGCCTGGAATAGCCTTTCACAACACCTACACTGGGACAGAAGTGAAAATGAACAGCTTCTGAGGGCACAGACATGGCACAGGTGACACATCATTAGAAATAGAATCTCATATTATAAATGCATCTTTTCATCATCAAATGTCTGATTGACTGTCATTGTAACAGCAGCTACAAGAGTCAAATTACAGAGGTTATTGTCCTTAGCACCAAACCATGTTAGAACCTTGTCTAAGGGAGTGCCACTCTTTCCCTAATGCCCAGTATAGCATAACATCCTGTCATTGTTCGATGTGGGAGCATCACATGTTGGAAAACCTTTAAACAGTTGAAAATACTAACTCTAATTGATCTCCAGGAAAAGCAAAGATACAGCTTTATCTCCAAATCAACCTATTCAGAGATGAAATTGCACACCTCTGGACCAGGTGGACATGAACCCAGGTCTCCAGGTTCAGTAGTACGGACACTATCACTGCACCATAAGCAGTGGGTCAAGCTACCAGCAGAAATAAGCTTGGGTTTTCAGATTCATTGCCACTTTAGAAGCATAACAAAGTTGTCAATAACACTTAAGTTAGGCAGGACCAAAATGCAGTATTTGCTTCAATGAATAAACAGCAGCTTCTTGCCTTTCAAACAAAACGTTCACAATTAATGAATGATGACTTCACCCAATTCACACCAATGAGACACTATTGTTAATTAAGGCCCTGTTGGCTTCTTTGTGCTAAACACTGCAAGCCTCCAACATACGGAAGTTGATGATTCTCCTGTTCAAAGTCCTCATCAAACTCCTCAGAAGTCTGCTGCCACTCTCCTAGCTCTTTAGCATCCATCAGGTCCCCTCTTTGCTTTCTCAAGTTATGCAGAACATAGCGTGCAACGATTATGCAATACATTCTGTCTAGAGTTCACTGCAAGTCTAGTGGAGGCTTATCATCTGCTGGAAGAGTGGCTGCATTGTATCTATGCTTGGACTCAGCCAAGGGATTGTACAACAAGGCCTCAGTCATGGTTGCAGAGTGTAACCCTTGTGTCCAAACTGCCATTCTTATAACATACCCAGCTCCTGAAATGAAACAGGAACCTGAAGGATATAGGCAGCAAGGCAGCTTTCAGGGTCCTTGGTGCAGACCTCTAACATGTCATACTGATAATCAAAGATGATTTATACCTCCACTGAATGGAATCCTTTTCTATCAGTGAAGTCTGGTGTTTTCAGCATAATGTGTGTACAGTCTATAATGCCTTGCATCTGGGGATGTTAGCTAATTTGGCAAAGGCATTCTCAAAGAAAAAACAAGATCCTCATGTATGCAACTGCCTGGTCTCCTCCAGTTAGCTGTTCTGAGGAGGTCGAACTACAATGTCCAAAAGCCTGTTACATTTGTGTATGTCTCCAATCAGAGACTGAAAAATGAACCATGGCATTCAGAAATACTCCTTTCCACTTCATGTCTACTGCAGCCCTTGGTTAGTGGTGAGCCCTAATTTGCTCCTCAGGGAAACCCCAGAAATCCCATGACATTATTAAAGGGAACAGAAAATCAATGGCTGGGACCCTGTCATTTCTCCAGGCAACACACAATGAGCAATTGTAAGGATAACGATTCTTTCCCAGTTTCAGTTGTTTTTCTTTTCAGGTCTTTTAGCCTGTTGTGTCCATGATTTCTCTTTTTTATTTGTTCCATTCCAATGTCCCTTTGCTTCCACATTGAGACTTCTCATTGTTATTGCCTCACATATTCTATGCTTGTAGTATTGTTCAGGAAAACTGTAACTTTTTAGACCTGATTTTTCTTGGTTATCTTTTCAATTTTATGTGCTTATGATCATATTTTCATTATTGTGTCTAGCACAGTGTATTTTCCTTTGGCTCTCTGGATTAATCACCCATATGTTTATCTATGTTCCTGCACCTGTCATAATACAACATCCTTCCTTCCCTTAAACATTAGAACAATATCATTTGGGGAAACAAATTAACTAATACAAAAAACAGGAGGCTAAAAAGGTATCAGTTTCTGAAGTGCTGAGTATTCAGTGTATTAAAAGACCTCTGCTGATTGAGATTCAGATTTGATCAATCAAACATGAATGGTGATTGTGGGAAAATTTTAATCGTCGTCATTATTTTCAGCTCACAGCAAGTTAGATGATGTTACAGGCAAAAATGTAGGAAAATTGCATTAATGTAAGTCAGGGTAGTTTGAGAGTCTCCTTGAGCTTCACAGGTGGTGGAGATTTACAATGTCTTTTGATGTACTGTTAATCCTGTCCTTTTTGTCATCTCCCCAATCACCATGTACATTCAATCTGGCCTGGAAATTATAAGTGCTACCTGTTCTCTACTGTCATAAATTAAAAACATTCAATGTCACTGTCTATACTTGAATTATTTATCGTGAATTTCTTTTCAAGAGATAAATTAGACAGAACTTTATTGATACCCTTCTGAAAATAGTAAGAAATATCTGAATAAATTCTGATTCATTCTGAGTGTTGTAGGCAGACTGCTGAACAATACTGGGAGAAAAAAAGGCACTAAAACACAAAATGAATATTCATTTTTGATTGTTTAGATAATTCTGATAGATGACAACCGCATGAGGAATTGGTAATCACAATGTCCTGGTTAACTTTGCCCCAGAAATGCCTCTCAGTCCTATATTCCTCAAGATCAGAAAAACAGCTGTTTAATATTACTAAGTGGTGTCATTTATATATATGTTCAAAGAATAAACTGTCTCTTGTGGATTCTTGTAAGTATTAATTATTTCAATAAAATTCTGCTTTAGCTGTGACAGTCTAAGGAAGGAATAATCTTAGTTTTGTAAGCACAGACCTTCTGCCCACATCTGTACAAAACAATTCAGTGAGTAGCCTGCAGCTGATATATGTAATCAGCTTCCTAAACCATTGTGGCAATATGGGGTAAGTTCGCTTAGCAGTAACACAAAGAGCTCAGCTCAAAAAGGTTGAAAACTTTCAGCAGAATTATCAGACACCAAGGGCATGTTGATTTCTGATCCCTTTTCTCTGGCTAGTCCGACAGAAGCTGAATTAAAGCAAGTTATGTGACAGGTCCTCCTCTCTCAGGTTAGTAGGAACTTGCCTCTTTTGAAATATAGCTACAGCTTTAGAATTGTTCAGAATTTTCAGCTGTTACAAATCACCGAGGTATGGAGACTAGTTCTACTTTTGCATACCTTTGTAGAACAGTCCCAGCCAGGAAAAGCATAAGAGATCTCCTATAGCTCTGCAGCATTATCACGAACAGTTATAGAATTGATTCAAACGCCTCCCAAGTCATTTCGGCTCAACTTCAATGGAATGGACAAGTCTTTTCCAGCTATTTGCTATCTTGTGTCACCACTCTACACTACTTTGAGTGTATTGTCTGCTCTGAGGATGCCTGTTACTGAGCTCTCACAGTTGATGTCACCAGCCTTTTATTCTGACACAGGGATAGCAAGCCAAACCAAATCAGCTTCACTATCACTCGATTCACAACCACAGGGAAATTGAAACATTCAATCGCCCAGTGAAAACTGCCCCGTGATTTCTTAAAGGAAAAAAAAACACCATCTAAACAGAAAAAAACAGTACAAAGAACAGGGCCATAACATAGTACCATTGTTACTAAACGACCCACTATTCTACCAAAACAAACCTAAAACGTAACTAAAACGAAACTACAAACACATTGAATAAATACTAGCTTAAATTACATTCAAGTGACTTAAATTAGATAATGTCTTACTACTTTATTCTGTCTTACCCATCACACCTCCACTGAGGCCCCCATCCCTGGGAGTACTCCCTAAGTACTCATATTCTTTTCCTTCCAGTCTCCTCCTCCTGGGGCCCCATGATTTCTAATCAGACATTATGAATAATAAATCTTGGACATCAGGTTTATAACAAACAAAAATTAATAATTTGTTATTAATAATGTAACTTTAGCTAAACACAGTTAAAAAAAACAAGGTAATCTAAACAATATCTCTGATCTAAAACCCAATCTTCTTTGATCATTATCCCTACTCACTTACAGACAGACAGGCATAATTTACAGATAAATTAGAAGAAAAATAGAAGAATTGCAATTTGCCAGTCTAATAAACGGTCTCAAATGATGTATAAACGGTCTCAAATGATGTATAAAAGGTCTTTATGAAATCCTTGGACAAAGTGTCATTCACAGGAAAACAGAACTGAATACCTTGCTTGAATTCTGAAGTCACTGGTTGATACAAAGTTTCAGCAGACTTCTAGAAGTATTTACTTATTTCTTACAGACTGGGATTCCTTTCTCAGAACATTCAACAACTTGATAACTAGAGAGAAACTCGAGAGAGAAAATCAAAAGAAAGACACTCTCCTGCCAAACCCAGTAACGACTGATTATTATTTTGTTTTCTCTTTACAATCAACATTCTTTTTAGTTGGCTGGTTAGCACCAATCCTCCCTTGGTTAATTAATTCATCCCACCAAGGTCACTGACAGGTATGAGCACTCCAATGTTGTTAGCCTAACATGACTCAGAAGACCTAACACAAGTTACAGGTGTCCTCCATCAGCCTGTATAGAGGCACTTTCCAATACCTTGGAAACCATCTTGCATAGAAGGCTGATATTAATGAAGAAATTTGGCTGTTGCAGCATTTGGCCATCTGAGGGAGGGAGTGAGTGTTTAGAGATTGCGATATCAAAACAGAAACCAAGCACAGGGTCCACTATGGGGTCCTGATCCCTACCTCACAGGGCTGAATCATGGGTAATGTATAGGTGGCACCTCAAAGTAATAAAGTCATACCGCACGACTGTATGTGGAAGATCCAACATAGCAATCAGGAGGACAGTTGCACAATCTTCACCAAGTGGGCATAATAAGCATTCAGACTATGATTATCAACTACCAGCTTCATCAGGATAGTCAGGCAGTTCAGATTTCAGATTTCAGAACCCTAGAGCAAGTCTCCTTCCCTTAGTAGCACCAGAGAATGACAGAAAAAAAGCTTCATTCCCCTCACCCACCAAGCCCCTACACCACTAACACTGCATGGCCTCTGCCAAAATGGCCCTCAGCGTTTGTGGCCCGTCCAGATACAAATTTCCCCAGATTTTGTCTGACCAAACTTCCAGGACCAAAGGACTCCACTGCTGAGAAGACTCACAGAAACCAGAAACTACAGTAGACATAGTGGGAGGGAGAGGAACAAGAAACTTATTGAACGCCTTTTGGTGTCACAGATGACATGCATTATACATTGTTTGGGACATTTCTAGAAATTGCACAGTTTTGACCTTACATCTATGTGTTTGACTTTCTGTCCAGACACAAATGTAACTGTGCCAACAAGATACCTAGCTCCCTGGACACACATGATATACTATAGATAGATGTCTGTTTTGAGATCCTGCCGCAGCATCTGGAAGCAAGAGGAACAGGGTGTAAACCAGGTAATGGGTAATGCTGGCAGCTTTATCCCATGCCATCCAATATTGCTAATTCTTCCCTGGCCTCTATGTCCAGCTGTGTTGGTGTGTTTGAGGTGGTCATCAATATTTGGGGCAGGGAAGTGTATAGCAAATAAGGAACATAAAGATGGTCACGTATTAGGAACCCTGTTGACCATTATCCTGTCCAGTTCATTGGTCTATGAGTAATGACATTTCGCTTTAAAGGTCCTTACATTGGTGGGTGTTGCAGCCCTCTCCCTCTCAGCACAAGACATTACACTGCCCCCCTCCAGGTTTGGTTGCAGCCATTCTCTTCGCCATTGTGACAATTGATTTCTGGCACAACAGAAGGTGACAGTGACACTCTTCGGCCAGTAGCTCCCAGCCTCTGCCACAATGTGCTGATGACATTTAAAATATCCACATCCCCTTCCTGATAGTTCTTCCCATGGATGCCATAGGCTTGGCACCGCCCTAGGACTCCATCCATGAGTCTGCAATCATGCATCTTTCCCACCGCAGCCTCTGGCATGAGGTAACCATGTTCCCCACTGTAGTCAGGGTGTTCCTGTCTGTGGACAAAACACACCTTTGCATGGCTTCCTCCCCATCTATGCTTTACCATTATACAATCCTTGCAGATTTTGCTGTCCCCTTTCACAATTATCTTTCCCCCTTCCTCCAAGCCTGAAGTCCCCAGTCTTGAAAATAAAGTCTTTCTGTTGTGGCAGCTGACACCCTTGTACCCTCTTCCCATCAGTTTCTATTATTGGATGAAACAAACTAACTGCCGTCCCCTTGAGCTGCCGAACCAAACAGCTTCAGACAAGAAATGCTCAAACCTTGACTAATGCCTATACATTTCTATTACCAATCTAACCTTAACCCCCAAAAATTGGCTGATATAGAGCCACAGGACTAATTGTGATTTTTTCCCTGGACTGTGGAGTTATAGACACTGACTGGAAACCTGAGCATGACCAATCTCATAGACTGGGATATTAGAGCTGCCTTGACATACTGTGCTGGGATCCTATGGCTGACATATGTTTCCATGGACTTTATTGAGAACTACTTCCCTAAGACATTGAGACATGGCTGCCTGTTTGCTGTATATGCTGTATGTGTTTGCCATTTAACTGCAGGCAGATGAGGCAGGTAAGAGATTGATGAGACACTCTGTTTAACAGTAAGATGTCTGTCCCCTAGATTGAGGATTGCTGACCAGCAAGGCAAGATGCCTGGACACCTGAGCATGGTCAATTCTGATGAAGAGTCACTGGGCTTGAAACTCTAACTCTGCTTTCTCTCCACAGATGCTGCAAGATCTGTTGGGTTTCTCCAGCAATTTCTGGTTTTGTTCCTGGTTATACGATTGTGCTAATTAGCAGAATGTGTCAAGGCAAACGCAAGACTGGGATGCTGCGAGCATGTAGGTTAGGTGCTAAGTGAGTGAGCACTAGGAGAGCAAACTGGCAGCTCCGAAATGCAGTCTGGTCGAACCTGTGAGCGAGCTCGCTCCGTGAAAGGGATTGTTGCTGCAGCCTTTCAATTGGGACGTTGCCAATACTTCCTCTGAGTCCTCGGCATGCTTGTCTTCAGAGGTTTGAGAGGATGCATTTGCTGCTGGAGCTGGACATTTCTCTGCAGATCTCATGAGGCCAGCAGAACCTGCAGGAAAACTGTGTGCGTGTGTGTGAGAGAGAGGCAGAGAGAGAGAGAGAGTGTCTGTCGTGGCTCGTGATCAGACCTGGTGTGTAATGATTGAGAGTGACAGTGGGGTTAATGGGGGAGCAGCAGTGGAATTGAGGAAGGCACTTGGTCATTTTGTGCCACGTGGATGTTTCGATATTCTCACAGGATTCTCCTCCAAGGACCAGGATTCTCCCCTCGTAATAAGAGGTGTGGGCATTAATGTCGAGGACACCCCTCCACTCATACAGGCTCTCCCTCTTTGCCCTATTATCAGGTGACTGTTCCTGTAATGAGAACAATGGGGAAAATGAATGAGGTGAAAATGGGTGGCACAGCTGATGGTGCTGATGCTTGGCAGGGGGAAGGTGGTGAGATATATCGTGGGAGGTAGGGGGTGTGGGGGGAGCTCGGGTGAGGAAGAATGTTGCAGGCAATAGTGAGACTGGTGGGCCATGCTCTTTGGAGTGAGGTATGTACAACAGCAGAGATAGAATGAGTGAGAAGTGACAGAGAGAAGAATGTAGCTTGGCGTAACAGAGAACAGTGTAACAGGTCATTGCTGTGCTTTCTGGATTGCTGGTCATTCCCCTGCAGCCTGGAGTGGCCCTGACCTTCGTGTTGGAGGGTCGCCGTGCCCATTGCCCTTTCTCCAACAGTTCAGACCCAGTCCTTCACAGAGCAGCGTGACATCCAGAATGATAGGAATTGTGCCGGTACACAACAGGCTTTTAAACACGCAAGGAAAGCTGGTTTTTTGCTGAGGGGTGAGTTGTTCTAGGAATGGAACATGATAAAATGAAGTGGAAATCAGACATGAGGGAGAACCATAGTCATTATAGGTCATTAATGAGGCGGGTTTCGTAAGGTGTGGTGAGAGAGCTAGCTAGGCTTCCAGATGAAAGACACTTTGAAAATCGCAATTTGACTTGGACTTAGCCAAGAAGAGGTAAAATTCAGCTCAACCATCTTAAAGGCCTTCAGTTTGTGGCAACCAGTAATAATACTACTGGTTCAGAGATACTCTTATTGTAATCACAACAAAGTATGCCTACTTTTTACGCCACGATATGTGGTGAGTGAGAAATTGGAGATTTGTTTACACTCACAGAAAGTGCCTTCTTTAAAAAACTGTGAAGCAAACTCCTCAAGAACGAATATCTAAACTAACAGGATTATTTATTTGCAATGACAAAGTTGACAATTGGGCTACACTTTTCTGTGAAGGAAAGGCCTATTTCTTGATTTTGCAAGTTGCTGTACCAGGTGAGGCAGAACAGCCATTTTAAAGTCTAGCAAATGGATAAATTTGCTTTCCTTGTCACTGGACTTATTTGGGTGAAAAATACAGCTGTAGGCTGACGGACACAAGGAGGCTAACTCTGCATTCTATGCTTCATTTTAGATCTCCCAAATCTGGCCTTCATCCATCTCTGCAGCAGGTGAGGTAGGCTATTTCTCACACAGGCATTCACATCACCTGCTGATACACATCATAGGCTTTAATCACATCTTTTATCATCAGCATTCAAGCACTAATCACTCAAACATGGGATGTCATCAAACATTTCTGAAGAGATGAAGCAATTCTGATTCACAGTGACTGACCAAAATGGGAAAAGGTTAATTCATTATGGCACTGAGCATGGGGTGACTTCATCATGAGCATACAGAAGTGAAGTCAAAGTGGCATAGAAGGTACAAAGTCCTCTAAACAACTCGTCTGACTGACCTGCCAAGTAACGCCTGCCTAACAAATTTAAAAAATGTTGCTGATTATTGTAAAAACCCATCTCTTTCACTAATCTCTTTCCTCCTTTAGGGGAGGAATCTGCCATCCTTACGTGGTCTGGCCTACACATGACTCCAGACCATCAGCAATGTGGTTGACTCTTAACTGCTGTCTGGGCAATGAGGGATGGGCAATAAATGGACAACCATATCCCTTGAATGAATAAAACAAAGGTGCGGTTTGGAGACTGTGCTTTGGACTTATCAGCAACCATCAAATCAGAGAGGAAGCAATTCATCCCCAAACCTGAGAGACTCTCTAAGAAGGAAGACAGACTGATGAGTATTATCTAATTTAAAGTTATACAATCTTTATTTCATACTCAGTGACTTAATTTAGTTTGCAAGCTATTTCAGCTCGGAGTCCACAATATCATACATGCAGAGCACAGCATCTCAAACAAGGCTTTGGTTCTTCCAGGTGAGGAATGTCCAAAGGCCTCAAACTCCAGGTTGTCATTGATTCCTTAGAAAACCCTGATTCAATCAGGGCTTTTTTTTTTGCTGAAAGCCATTATCTTCAAGAGCACTGCTCCAACTTTAAGTGAGGATTTGATGTACCGAACCATAGATCTGATTGTGAGTTCAGTGAGTTTTTCTTATTCATGCTGAACCGTTCAGCTAGAGACTCTTATGATTTTTAAGGCCTTGTAGTGAAACAAACAACTGTTTAGTGGGATTTTTTTTCCACTTTAGAGCAAAATCAGAGTAATACCTGCCAACAGTTTTGTCCACTCATATTGCTCATGGAGATATCCACACCTGTCCTTTCTATAAAACTGAGTTGATTGAGCTAATTATTGCCTAAAGGGAGTAGAGTAAAACTGCTATTAGAAATTGTGCACAAATTCTGTAGGTATGAAATGGGGAGCTCAAAGATTTCTTAATTAAAAGTCACGAAAGTAGGATCTGCAACCTTTTTTAAAGGTGTTCTCCCATTCTTGAAATGTTCCCTTTTGATCTTTGCAGTTGTTATAATCTCCAAAATGTTTGTTTTTTGCTACCAGCATTCGAGTAGCAATGTTTGAAATACTCACTCTAGCTCTCAGTAATACCTAAACTAATACGCTCAGTCACAAATCCCATGTGTCAACTCTGGTCAGGAACCCGCTAACTAATTGCCACCTATATTTTTGTTTAACAGGAAGTTAGAATTGCAAGAATCCAGGAAAATCTTATTAATGTTAATCAGATCAGTCTGAGTGCAATCTCCTTGAACTCCACATGTGGCAGAGATTTACAGCACTCGCTGATGCACAGGACAGGCCTTGGTCCCATCCTTTCACATCCACCCCCACCACTCACCCCGTCACCACCAGCATTCAAGATCAGCCTTTGACACAACTTTGACAGAGGTCAATCCCTTTTTCTCCTAGGTTACCTCAGCTCAAACGCTTAAATTATAGATGAGTGATGAATTTAGAGATTGAGGTGCTGCTATTGTATGTTTTCTTTTGCCTTACAGTGAAAGATTTAATTATATTCTGTCATAATGTGAATGACATTATTTTGCTGAGATATAAATATAAATTGTTTTGTACTAGTTTGGAATTTTGGGGCAGGCGTAATCCATTCAGCCTGTTCAGCCTCATCATTCCTGATGAAGGTCTAATGCTCGAAATGTCGATTCCCCTGCTCCGCAGATGCTGCCTGACCTGCTGTGCTTTTCCAGCAACACACTCTCGAATCTGATCTCCAGCACCTGCAGTCTTCACTTTCTCCATTTACTGTTTTTCATCTACTCCATCCCCATAGCCTTGTACATCACTGGCCATCAGAAATCTGTCAATCTGTAGCTTAAACTTACTCAAAGACTCAGCTTCCATAGTGCTCTGTGGTACGGAATTCCAAATCTTCATTTTTCTCCAAAAATCTCCTCATCTTGGGCTAAGTGGCATCTCTCTTATTTTTAAATTGTGTCCCCAGCTTCTGGATGCCCCATTCAGGGGAACAATCTTACTTCCCTCTACTCTGTCCTACCCTTTAAGTATTTTATAGAGGTATTTTTGAGTATTTTTCAGGTCCAAGTCAGTCAGTTGTGCACATTTATTGACTTACTGGAGCTCAATATTTTAAAACACACAGACTGAACAAAGAAGGAAATTTCATGTTTACAAATGAATTAAAATATTAACTGAGAATTCATGGCCAGAGAAATGTCAGGTATTAGTGCTACCTGATGCTCCAGCGATGAGTTTACACCGAATTGTAGTGCAGAACTTAATAAATAATGTAGCAGCGAACATGGCAGTGAGACAGAAATGACACAAGTACAATAACATGCTGAAATTCTCACATGATGCAAGTGCAATACATTATTATATCCATGGTTCCAATTATTTTCTTTCTTGGCCACATGAAATTCAGAACCCAAAAGCATCTCAGTAGTCAATGTTGAGACAGATGCATTTTTTATTCTTACTATGAACAATGCAGATTTGTTTATTTAATCAACTGACCAGAATGTTTGAATCAATTTGGAGTAGTGTTTCTGCCAGGAATCAAACAGTGAGAAAGTAAACTGCCATTCAGAAAAAGTGGAATTATGATAATGATTTTAAATAGTTTTTCAGCAACTCCAACACTAAAGTAGTTCAAAAGTCCAGATAATTATGGAAAGCTACATTATTCACTAGGTTACAATTACTTGAGATTTTAGTGCCATGAAACAGGCTCAGATCAAATCTGTCCCATTCATTGGAAATCTAACACAATTAAGTTAAAACCCCAAAATTACACCACAGCATACTGATGTATGAACACTCAGCTAAAATCACTATTAAGAAACTCAACCACTAAAATCTAAAGTGGCAAAATTAGCCATTTGTACAGCAGTTTTCCATGCATAATTTTACAGTTGATGTTTATTATGAAAAAATACAGAATGACAGTCTGAGGAATTAATACAATTTTCTATCCATTTCTGCATTAAAACCGCAATTAAATGATTGCTTGTTGTTGATATGCAGCATCAGTTTTTTTGAATGACTGTGACAAGGGCAGAAACACTGAATGGGAAAACTAGCAGCTCAATTGTAAAAAGCCGAATAGTTATACAGTTAATACAGTGAAATTATGGCTTTTAGTCTAGGGGTGGCACGGTGGCTCAGTGGTTAGCACTGCTGCCTCACAGCGCCAGGGACCCGAGTTCATTCCAACCTCGGGCGACTGTCTGTGTGGAGTTTACACAATTTTCCTGTGTCTCCGTGGGTTTTCAGCTGCAATCTAAAGATGTGCAGTTCAGGTGAATTGGCCATGTTAAATTGCCCATAGTATTCAGGGATGTGTAGTTTAGGTGTATTAGTCAGGGTAAGTATAGGATAATAGAGTAGAGGAACGGGTCTGGGTGGGTTACTCTTCAGAGGGTCAGTGTGGGCTGAAGAGCCTGTTTCCACACTGTAGAGATTCTATGAGTCATTTTTTTCAGTGTAGTTTGATAGAAGCTGGCTAAAGGAAATTAATATGACAGGTTTTCCAATCTTAAGTAGCCATTTTAGATACAGCTATCAATTTGGAATAGTCAAAATTATCAACTATTTCAAATAAGTACTGGTATGTTAATGCTCATATTAACTTATTTCACCGAAGGGTCTGTTTCCATGCTGTACATCTCTATAACTCTATGACTAGTACTAGAAAGTTATCTTTCCTTTGTATTCAGTCTTTAAAGGTTGGACCACCAAAGTCTTATTTCATTGGACTGCCTCACAAGAGAACCTCCATGTCAATGCAGAGTGTCTGGAGAGCATATGATAAATTGTATGGTGTTCTATCGCACAGCACTGAAACTTTACTGTCAGCTGTGGAGTGTATAGTTGCATTAATGCTTAGAGCAAATGTGCAAACCCTATCTCATTATAATACATAGTGAGTGATCTAGCAAGAATTTCTAAAGAATTACAGCTAGATCTCAGCTGTTAACACTTTCAGGCAGAACCCTGTAAGGGTCTATGCAGCATGGGCAACATGAAGATTTTTGGCAGAATCGGATGAGAAGTCTACCACAGCCTATCATGACATCAGGAGCAAGTTGGTGTACCTTTAATGCATTTGCAAAGCACTGAGGCAAGTTTCTCGGTAAGCATCTGGATCGGGAACACTTGGTTGGTTCCCATAGTACCAATGGTGCCATCATATGAAGCAGAATCTTAAATTTGTGCCCTTAAACTGTCAAAGACAGTGGGGACTTCACTGCATGACTTTCTTACAACTCAAATTTCTATTCACAAGTCATCACTAAAGCGTTAGCAAAGGTTTATTTCAGTTCATTGTTAAACCATCTGCCACAAAACAGACAGCAAATTCAGTAAATGCACTCATGCACGTACACAATGACAATAGTGGTTGTCATGTATTCAAGGTTTAAATGCAGTAGCTTATACACTCAATGGGTAACAGGTACACAAGATGTTCTCATAATAATGTATTGACCTTCAAGCAAATTTAAATGGCAAAGCATCAACAGATCTTGCAGAAACAAACACTGTTTAAAAGTTATGGCTGCAATAGCAATAGTTGATATTATATTGTCAGTAAACTGTAGAGTGGGTAGTGAAAAAAATACCTATCTGTGCTTGTATATGGTATTTTCATATATTTTGTGACACAAAATCAATGTCATTTTTTAATAAATCAATCTACTCAAACAAATAAAAGGATGGAAAATTCCACAGTAAATGCCTCTAGCACATGCTTCCTCATACTTTTTTTGTTCTCTTGTGAATGTTTCTTCAGCAAATGTTTGGGCTAAGGAATTATTTTGATAGATAAAAGTCATTTTGTCATATGATGGGATTTCAGGATGTGAAAAGGACGTGGTATCATGTGATTTTGTTGTCCTTCAGGGTCAGATTACAGAAGGTTTTTAAGTAGAAATTGAATTTGGAACAAATTTTCCAGTCCGCACATTTCACCAGATAGTTTGATGGTCTAAATTTGAAGTAGCAGACCAGGAGTTGAGACTACAGCCTGAATCATTTGTTGAAATGAAGCCAACATTTGAATCGGTTACTGATGGTTCTTCAAATTTTTTGTGCAAATGGAAAAATAGAGTGAAAATACACATATTGATCCCTTACGTTTGCTTTCTTCTTGTCCACTTCCTAATGGACAGAGAAGCAGATGTAGTCCATAACAACCTCTCAGTCTACCTTGTGTTACAATCAAAACAAAACTCGAAGTCAGATAGAGATTAATGGACTAGCACTAATAGTCATAATCAATGTCTCCAGTGTGGTGAGTGCATGCATTTAATTTCTTCACATGTGGCAGTATGGGTCCATATCTTTTCACTTCTGCCGGGGAATATCTTGCATCACTGCAGTCCGAGTGCAACAAGGGAAATTTAATCCCAGACTGAGGACAACAAATGTTTGCCAACAAAGACATCCACAAGTCAATGAAAGACTTCTTATATATGGCAGTCATTATCACCATAACCGAGTACAGCAGTGAGACCTGCACTTTATACCAAATAAATCAGAAACAAAAACAGAAGTTGCTGGAAAAACTCAGCAGGTCTGGCAGCATCTGTGCAGAGAAATCAAAGTTAATGTTTCGTGTCTGGTGACCCTTCCTCAGATGTTAGCTAAGAAAATGTTAGTCTATATGTCACAGATAGGGTGGGGAAGGAGATAAGGAGTAAACTATAGAGCCCAAAGAGAGAGAAGACAGCTGAACAGACACAGGAGTCAATGACGATCTGGCTGGGAGGGTGAATAGCTGTTAATGGAGACTGTTAGTGGCTAACAATAGGTAGTATATGTAATGGCAGACTATGTGATAACAAGATCTGATGTGTTTCATAGGGGGCTAGGACATGGGGAAGTTCATATGCATTGTGTATCAGTAGCATATAAAATACAGAAATTTCATCAACAATGCCTCTTCCACATCCTCTGGGCACAGTAGTAGGACTGTTCTTCTTGAAGTCAGTGCCATGATCATTCAGGCAAACCTCCTGCAAAATCAGATGGAGTGGACACATTCGGATAGCTGGAAACCATCTCCTTCACCAGGTCTTGTTTATTTTCTACTCTCAAATGGCCAACTTTTTATGGGAAGACAAAGAAAATGATTCAAAGACACTGTCAAGCTTTCCTTGAGCATGACACCATTCTCATTCATGACTGGGAGAATCTTGCTCCCAATTGTTCAAATTGGCAACAATTTATCTAAAACGTTGCATCATGCTTGAGTCACAAGATCTTAATGATGATGCTGAGCAGTTCCAGAGAAAGAAAGGAAAGGAAAAGGGTTCAGCACTCCCGATCCCACCAACTCATGGGATACCTGCTGTAGATGCTCAAAGACCTGCACAATTCAGCCTTGATCTAATTGAATGGAGGTACAGGCTTGAGGGGCCAAAAGGCCTCCTCCAATTCCTATTTCTTATGATATTAAGTCAAGTATCAGCCTGATCATTCATACGAATACCCATGACAGTGACTCAAAACCTTGAGTGGACATCATCCTTGAATCAAGGGAGGACCAGCAGTCATTGCAGGTGGACAATAGACCTCCACTGTTGGTTGTATTAAGTGTCCATTTCTTCCCTTCTTTGAACCAGGCCTCTGTTTTAGCCACTCTGTCAAACTGCCACCACAATATTGCTGCTTGACAATATTGTTAGATAATTTTGTTCCTACTTCATTAATTTTAAGATCACAAATTAGTAGCCTATTACCCCATCATGTCAATCATGTTTTTATATTCATCCTATTGAACTTCTATAAAATCTATTGTATCTTAATATTGTCTTCGAATGTTTTTTGTTTTTCAGGTGGATACCAAATATTTGAGTATTTTGGTGTCCTGGAGTTGATTTTTAAAAAAGTTGAGCAATTGTTTAAAAGGTATGGATTGAACTGGAAACTCATATTTGAACAATAATACGTTTTTATTTTTCAATCTTTGCTGTTAAAATATTAGCCATCGTGGTTAAAGTATTTTGAAACGTGCATTCAGTTGTGTCACTTTATGCTTTCAACTGTCGTTTGTGCTTTGTTCCATCCAATATAAACAACATCGTTGAACTGTAGAAGAATTTTTAAACAAAGGGTGACTTACTGGGCTCATGATTAATATTGGATTATAGAGAAATGAGTTAATTTATAAACCATTTGACCACAGTGTTGTTTATACTTATACAAATGACTGTGAGTACTTTTGCTTCTTTACAAAAGCAGTTTGTTTCAGTAGTGTGGAATCTGGTGGACTGCCAGTGAAGTAGGAATCCTTTGTTGGGATTTCTATACGCTCCTGACTGGCAGGCATTCAGGACAATCCTGCTGGCAAAGGCATGAACTATTGCAATTTCAATGAGGCATCCTCTTTTTCCCACAGGATCTTCAAGGTTTAAAGTCACCAGTAGTTACATTTAAGCATTTCCAGTAGGAATAATTCAACTACCTTTGTGATCATATTTCCCTGAAGGTGTCTCCAGGTAAAGTTGTCAAAAGACTTTGATCCCTTTGGGTATTTATAAATAGGCACAGTGACTATAAGAGTAAAGATGTCATGAGTATTTTGCACCAGTATTGGTTGGGTCACAGATAAAATGCTGTAGCCAATTAAAGGAAGAAAACTGAAACTGCAAAGTACATATTGTGTAGATTTGCAGAATATATGGAAATTAGTCAAGAGACATTTGACAGAACTGGGACTATTTCAATTGCATCTGAGAAGGCTAAGAAGATTTAATAGTAGTTTTAAAATTTATGAAGGGTTTCAATGAATTAGGAAAGATTATCTCAAGGTTGGGGAGTCAATTATGAGCAGTCGTCAATTTGAAATTGTGATTCACATTGTGAACAAAGATAGAAGAAATTTAATTTATACAGCACTTTGTTAAAGTACAGAATATTTCACCACAGTGTTGATTAAGATAGAGGCTATTGTATTATTTAAGGAGAATTTGGCAAATATTTGAAGAATGCCAACTGTTGGGATAGAATGGTGCAAATAGGTTACTGATGGATTGATCTAATGAGTTGGCATAGACATGATAGACTGATAGCTTCTTCAAATGCTGTAACATGTATAATCTTCGCTTTCTGATATTTATTTCAGTTTGATGTCAACCTTTGCTATATCTAGCTAACCTGAAATTCACTTTTGGAGTATAAGTTGATGCAAAACTAAGAACAAAAATCCATTAGGCAGAATGTGAAAGCAACATGCTGCAGAGCTAGCTCTGTAAATGTTTTCCTCGCATGTTGAAGATCAACCTTGAAACTTTTATGAAATCCTGGACCAGATTGTAAAATTTTTGCTAGTTTCCTGTTCTGTCATAATGTGCTGTTTGGATAAAAGTACCAGAAAAACAGATGGATTTAGCTTCACCACAACTTTTTGTCAAATATTACATCTTGTCTGTGTTTCGTTTTGAGCTGGCATTAGAATGAGGGTTGAGAGTTATATAACTGACATAGTCTATTGTTGTAACAAATGTACTTCAGAAAGGCAAACGTTTTATCTGTGCAGAAGAACCCAGTGTAGGTCAATTATATTGAATTTCTGGATGAAATAAGGAAATACATTTAATACCATACCATACTTTACTGAGAGTTAGCTCTGCATTATGAGTTTCTTTTTGCCAGGGTCAAACATTAAGATAATATTGCCAGTTTGATCTTTAATGCAATAATGTTGGTGTGAATAACTACAAGCTGCTCGGTACCATATGCATTAGATTTTTGGGCTTTCAATGCATGTGTGTTCATTCATTTTTTTCATGGTGTTATTTCACTGGATTTTTTTCAGTTTAGCTCTTTTTAAATCAGACCATGAATGGTATAAATTAATGTATATATATATATATATACAATGTTTAATGGACATGCAGAGAGCTGCACCAGGTTCTACCTAGCCTTACTCACAGAATACTACAACTCAGAAATTAAGATGGGGCTTCACAAGTAGTACGTTCTGGTAAAGAAAAACAAGTTCAGACGGAAAGAGAAAAGGACTATATATAAGGCCATGACTATATATGAAACCAAGCTCCTGTCAAGGGCAACATAGATGCATTAGGACCAGCGACCAAACATTTATTTAAGGAAGTATATTTTTAAGGAGGATTTTGAAGGAGAAAAGAAAGGGATGGAGACACAAAAAGGTTGAGGAAGGGAACTCAAGACCATAAGTTCCAGATTGCTGGATGCACAATTGTCACAGTACAACAAATGAAGTGAAAGATCCAGAATTGGAAGCATAGAGTTCTTGGAGGGTTATGAAGGCTTAGAAGATTCTAGAGATCAGGAACAATGTGATTATGGAAAGTGATTTGTACCAGAGCAAGATAATTTTAAAATCAAGGTTTTGGTGGAAAGGAAGCCAATGTACATCAGCAAGTAGAGGAGTGGTAGGTGAATAGGGGTTAAACTACAGGAAACAATATTTCTGATAAATGCAAGTACATAGATGGTGCAAGATGGGTTAAAAACAGTGAAAGAACACTGTACATGAAAAGGTAGACTTACAATATAAAAGATGGCAAGTACTTAACTCCCTGCTGAGCTTTTCCAGCAACATCTGTTTTTATTTCTGATTTACAGCATCCACAGTTCACTTTGGTTTTAGTATAAACTATTGTTCCAGTTGCGTGAATGATGAGTGAGTTTACTGTTTTAGAGAGTCTCATACCACTTAGTGGGGTAATCTAACATTGACCATAGGATTAATATCAAAACTCATAAAGCAAATGGAAGGAATGAGCTATGGAACAATTAGTGGGCACTAAAATGAGGGTTCCACACCCACCAGTATATCACCACCTGTATTTAAGCCCAGGAACACCTAGTTAGCAATTATGGGCAACAATTGATTCTTCAAACTTCAGATCAACACAAAGCCAGTTTCAAATTGAGCCAGCTACTACAAGACAAAGATATTCATTGCAAAAGGAATAGTGTATAAAAGTGGGGAAGTGTTGCTGCAACTGTATAAGGCATGAGTAAGATTTCACTTGAAGTATTGTGAACAGTTTTGGTCCCCTTATTTGAGGATGGATGTGGTGTTGGAGGCAGTTCACAGGAGGTTCAGCAGATTGTCTCTGGAGATGAGGTGTATGTCTTACGAAGAGACATTGAGCAATTTAGGCCAATACTGTCTTGAGTTTAGAAGAGTAAGAAGAGGTCTAACTGACATATATAGCATTCTAAAGGGGATTGACAAAATAGATGTAGAAAGGATATTCCCTCATGTTGAATAATCTAGAATGAGAGGTCATGGTTTTAGAATAAAGGATAGCAGGTTTAAAACAAACATGAGGAAAAAGGACTTGTCTCAAATGGTCATGATTCTATGGCATTCCCTACCGCAAAGTATGTGGATGCCGGGGCATTGAGTAAATTTAAGATGTCAACAGACAGATTTTTATATTAGTAATGGGATTATTAAAGGGACTGGGCAGGAAAGTGGAATTGAGGCCTAGATGAGATCAGCCATGATTGTATTAAATGGCAGAGCCGGCTCAAGGGGCTGAATTGTCTACTCCCACTCCTATTCTAATGCTCTTATATTCAGGATAGAATCATTTGGAACACATTCTGACCATCCTTTGATCAAGGACTCATGAATTTGAGCACTTTCTTTACCTGTTTTTAATGGTTTTTGAATTTCATTTAACTAATGCTGTTCTTGATGGATATTTTAGCATCTCTGAAATATAGAACTTAAATTTTTGACAAAATTTACACCTTTTTGAGGTTTTCAATAGGCGTGCATGATAATACATCTGTTGTCAGTTGTTATTTCTCTTTTGATGTATTTGGTTGCAGCGTCAAATTTTATCAATCCTAAATGAAATCTCTGCACTCTTGGTGTTATCTCTACCATTCCTGATGAAGGGCTTTTGCCTGAAACGTCGATTTTCCTGCTCCTCGGATGCTGCCTGACCTGCTGTGCTTTTCCAGCACCACTCTAATCTAGACTCTGATCTCCAGTATCTGCAGTCCTCACTTTTGCCTAGTCAACTCTGCCAGTTTGTTTTAGCATTTAATAGTCTATATAATGGTTTGTGGTCTGCCTCAAATGTAAGCTTTACATCTAAAATGTAATAAGCAAACTTCTCACCATTCCATGCAGTCACTAAAGTTTCCTTTTCAATTTCTGCCGAACCTGAAGACCTGAATGCAGAGTACACTGCTCTTAGTGCACCATCTTTCTGAGTTTGAAATGGGGCTCCTAGTAGAACTCCTAGTTCAGTTAATGATGTATTGGCAGCAACAATTGTATTACTTCTGGCTCATAATGAGCCAACAGAGTATAATTAATATCTTTTTTATTCTTTCCAATGAAATACATTGGTTTTGTTTCCAGTATCAAACCCAGTCTTGTGTGAGTAATTAGGCAAAAGTGAGGACTGCAGATGGTGGAGATCAGAGTCTAGATTAGAGTGGTGCTGGAAAAGCACAGCAGGTCAGGCAGCATCCAAGGAGCAGGAAAATCGATGTTTCGGGCAAAAAGCCCTTCGTCAGGAATGAAGGCAGGGAGTCTCTGGAGTGGAGGACTCTCCCATTTATCTCTCCACTGCGGAGGCTCCCTGCTTTCATTCCTGATGAAGGGCTTTTGCCTGAAACGTCGATTTTCCTGCTCCTCGGAGACTGCCTGACCTCTGGTGTGAGTAATTGTCAAACTGGTTTATTTGCCTAGTTGGATGAGATTTTTTTTTACTTGATCTATCATCCTCGTAATTCATTGAAGCTCTGCAGCATTGTAAGGTGGTGAAAATCCTCTGATTGGTTTAGTTCTTTGATTATGAGCCCCATGCTTGGCACATGAAAGATGTGGCTTAGAAATGTATTGGTTGATTGCAGGAACTTGCGTTTGTTATTGAGGGTAAGTCCTGCTTCTTGCAAATTTGCAATACTGCTCTCACTCTAGCATCATGGTCTGGTGTAGTAGAACCATGAATCAGGAGATCATTCATGTGGCAGATTACCCCCTGGAATCTTTCTAGAACACCCGTCATTGTCCCTCTCAAAAATTATTTGTGCTCATGTAATGCCAAAATGTAGTCAATTGAAATAGTATATCTGAAATGGTGAAATGCATGTTGTCAGCAGTTTGAATTACTCATCCAAAGATAGTTGCCACAAGTTGCCATTTGTATTTAGTTTGATAATAATTAGCATTTTGCAAGCTTTGACAGATTCCCATCCATAAACTACACCTTTCCACAGCGCTGTTTCACTGATGAAGTCAATGCAGATTCACAGTCACCCATTTGGTACCAAACTTAAACATCGCTCTGTTGGTTTTGTTATAGATGAGATTACTCCTTGCTGCAACATTGATTCAATTTATTGCTTCATCTTCTGTATAAATGGATCTGGAATTTTCGTGGATGTGATCGAACATACTAATTCTCAGCTTTCCAAGACTTTTCAATACTTTTAGAAATTCCATCCTGAATTATTTTGTTTTTTATCTTGGCATTCCAATTCTTTGAAGTGCAGATCTGTGCTAGGTTTGTCAGATTAATATTGAACAGTCTTCCTTTGGATCACTACACGGCTTCTATGATTTCCCTTCCTTTGTAATGAAATGTAGCAGCTTCTTGATTTTGAACTGAATGTCTGTTGGTCCATGGAGTTGCATCATTGCTGGCTGGAGAAAGTCTTGCTTTTGGTCTGTTCAATGACTTTTAGGATTGGATCTCCTTTTCTAATGTCAAATTTCAAGTTTGCTTTGTTCATTGACTATAATTTCTGCACTCCTATAACTTCTCCCAGGAATCACTCTTTGTTTGTAAAAATTTAAAACTCTTAAATGTTATTTGCTTTAATAGGTTTTTCTTTCGGATTCTGTAAAGGCAGCATTTCTGTAAAATGTAGTTTAAACTGTCTCCTTACAGGAAAGATATTCTGCATTTTAGTGGAACAATCTTCTCATTGATACAAACTCTTCCTGCCACAGGGCGAACACGGCTTGGTGGTAGCTATTAAACCTGCTGTGCTTTCCCTCTTTTTGTGAATATACACAACCTCAGCGCCCCATGAACTGCATTGTGACAATCATTTTTCTCCACAATGTCTCTGTTGCCTTGAATGAATACACAATTTTTCTTTCTCACTTCTGATTGTGTTACTAACTACCCAAGCTTTTGATAGTGTTAACTATTCCCTCAACAATAGAAAATCTGATAGTTTCCTCTAAGACTCTTACGACAATGCAATTGGCAATTAACTAACCTTTCAGACCTTCGACTTCACAATTCTCAGCTAGTCGATAAAAATCATCAATGACAGACTCAACATTTTGTCCTGGTCTATTAAAATTCTCCTTTTGAAAATTTTGTTTCAATGGCTGAAATATGTATCAAATGCTTTTATAATGTTTTCCTATTTCATGTTTCTTCAGTAATTCCTTTTGACTGTACCATTGCCTATGGCATAGGAAAGCACCAGTGTCTTGCTAGATAATTTTTATTAGTCCTGAAGCAGTTCTGCAGCTTCTGAGCTTGGACGTTAGTTTATCCACTTTTCAGCTTGATTCAGGCCAATCACATGTTCCAAGCACATCAAGAGCAAGGATCTGTTAATGGCCAATTGTGGCCAGGCCCTGGAGCAGACCCACAGGCAAATCCTTCATTTTACCTGCCTATCTCTGGACCAGTATCCAAAGCTTAGGAGAATGGGGTTGAAGTACAACCAAAAATTAAGTAACAAACTCCTTTAGTAAATAGGAGAGGGGTTGTAACAAGAAATTACAGGTAGCCTGGAAGTCTCTGAACTTTCTTAACCTAAGGTTGAACAAGACAGCTGCATGTTACATCCTCTACCCAGGGACTCCAGTGGAAAGGGTGAGGGCTACTTTGTAGAGGGCCCACCACTAGAGCCTCCATCACTGCCAGAAAGCAAGATGGAATGGCAATGTGTGTTTGGATGATGGACAAAGGTAAGGAAGTGACGAGTGTTCATGATACAGAATTCCCCTCTGAACCAACCAGAATGACAAGGAGGGAAGTTCTCTAAGATGGCTCAAATTGTGGATGCATGTTCTCTGAGGAATTTTCAGGTCCTGTGGGCCAATGTTAATTTCCATCTGTACAGAGATCAGTACCGATGAAAGCCCACTGCACGTTTAATCCATCACAACACCATGAATGCCCTTGGGCCACTCAAAATGGCTTTGGTCAAATGCTGGACACTAACCAATAGCTGCCCAGAATCTTTTGGTAATATTATCCAATCCAACTGCAGCCTGAGCCAGGCACCTAAAGCAGTACGAATGGATATGCAGATTCATGGGCAGCAGCTCTCCATCCACAGCCACGACTGCTGATGAGGGAGAGCTCTGGTATGAGGTGACAATATGCAAAACTTAGATCAGTCCTTGTAAAAGGCAGGCAAATCCCATAAGTTACAAAGATCAAACTTATCTATGTACAGGAGTTGTATTCAGAATTGAGGCCAATTCAGCAGGTCACACCTTCTTAGAGAGGGCGCGACATAAAGGCTGCACCTTCTCTCATTCCTGTATTTATTTATTTTCATTTGTATTCTAATTTTTTATCGTGGATGGAACATCTATTTTGCTTCAATTGCATAAGCTTTTTACTGAACAATTGTGTTAGCGATCTGATATTTATTGTTCTGGTTGAATTTAGGATTGCTGCCTGTGAGGGAGATCAAGTTAGTGAAACGAAGAGAGGATTAGATTAGATTCCCTACAGTGTGGAAACAGGCCCTTTGGCCCAACTGGTCCACACCGACCCTCCGAAGAGTAACCCACCCAGGCCCAATCCTCTACTCATGCACCTATCACTATGGGCAATTTAGCATGGCCAATTCACCTGACGTGCATATCTTTGGACTGTGGGAGGAAACCGGAGGAAACCCATGCAGACATGGGAAGAATGTGCAAACTCCACACAGACAGTCCCCCGAGACTGGATTCGAACCTGGGTCCCTGGCACTGCGAGGCAGTAGTGCTAACTACTGAGCCACTGTGCCACCCTACAAGACTCCAGTAAAACTCCAGTTGCAGAACTCCAGTGGATGGAGAAAACTCAGTGACAACAAACAACGTGTGTTTACAGCAAACTAATTCCAAAATACATTCAATCATTGGGTAAATCACATACTACTTGCTTTGGCTGCACAATACTATTCCTCCAGTAGATGGCACTCGAGAGCTTCTGCGAATTCATGTTTCATCACCTTCATGCATTATCCATGTGCCACTGCCTGATAAAACTCATTTGGTTAGGAATATTATTGCTTAAAATAGCAAATTTTAAAATCTGATTTTTGCTTTCATCATGCCTGCTACACAAGGAATTACATCAAACAGCTTCAATCTAATTTTCACCAGTTTCATCAATGCAATAGTATCAGCTTTTCACTGTTGGAAAACATCGAAGGTCTGGAGTAGATTCATGCTAATTAGCAATGATGTGTACAGAATATTGCGCTGAAAACCCTCTTATTTCAATACCACACGAAGTGGAGAAGATCAACCAGTGAAAACAAATGTCATGGATGGGAGGTTTACAAAAAAACTCTGTGCCTTCATATATATTCTTAATAATGTACAACTTAAGACATTTGTTTTAAATTGTCAATTCCCCTTTCCCTTTAAAAGACTCCACACAGAATTATCTCAAATGCAGTTCCAGTTCATAAAAAATACCATGTGGTATTTCCTTTGTAGCTGTACGAAGCAGCCAGCGACCACAGCAAACTTGATTCACGGTGAATGTTAACCAATATTTTCATGATTATTCAGTATTGTATTTATAACACTTAGCTCTAGTATGAGTCACTTGTGAGTCATATCCTACTTGTCAGACTACACGTGTATTTAACTATCCATGTTTATATGTGGCTGATATAATTTGAACAGTCTGCTAATTAGCATCTTTTCATCTACAAGTCTTTAATGGGATTATCTCCCATTGCAAAGAAGTATACCCACTGCACCACTACACAACTCACCAAGCAATTAAAGAGTTCAAAAGCTATGTAACTTTATATCTCGATATGAACGAAGTATGGTGGCTCAGTGCTGAGCACAGCTGCCTAACAGCGATAGGGATCCGCATCCGATTCCACTCTTGGGTGACTGTGTGGAGTTTGCATATCCTCAGCGTGCATTTCCTCCCATAATCTAAAAGATGTGCAGGTTAGGTGAATTGGCCATGCTAAATTGCCTTTAGTGTTTAGGGATGTGTGGGCTAGGTGCATTAGTTAGGGGTAAATGAAGAGTAGTCAGGGAATGGGTCTGGGTGGGTTACTCATCAGAGGTTTGGTGTGGACTTGTTGGGCCAAATGGTCTGTTTCTACAGGGATTCTAAGAGTTCAAAGTTATCTATATCAGCAAAGTAATTAGTGTTGCAAAAGCCATCTGGAGTTGGATTGGATAGGTATTGAAACCAGGTGGAAAGATTTTGATGTGTGATTATCTCATGCCTTTCCAAAGTGATACAGGCAATATATAAACTTCTTAGAGTTTCCACTTTCCAATGATTAAGCTGTAAAGCTGAGCACTGAACCTATAGCAAATGGCTGCACAGCACAGCACAGCACAGCACAGCAGGGGGCCCATGTTCATGTATAGTACCTCTTAAAACTAGCGTGCAAATTTAAAGCCAAATTTTACCTCCTGGGGAACTGCATTTTAACTGCAGATGGGAGTGGAATTGTTTAGACAACATTTGAAGGCCTTTGGGTATTAAAAGAAGTGGCTAGTAAGATAGTGAATTCATTGGCTTTAATTTATCATAAATCCCTAGATTCAGGGTGGTTTCATCCAGTGTGCAAAATAGTGAATGTAATTCCTTTATTCAATAAGGGAAGACAGAAAGAAGGAAACTAAGGGTCAACCGTCATAGGGAAGATGTTAGAATTTCTTATTAGAAGGACATTTAGAAGAGTTCAAGGTAATCAGGCAGAATCAAAAGAGTTTTGTGAAAGGGACATTTATCCATTTATTGTCTGAGGAAGTAACATGTGCTGTGGATAAAGGCAAACTAGGACAACAACTGCACTTAGATTTCCAGAAGGCTTTGATAAGTTACCACATCAAAGGTGGTTGTGGAAAATAAAAGCCTATGTTATAAGGGGTGACATAATAAAATCTAAATTCAATTCCAGTTCCAAAACATATTGGTATTGAAAACTCAGTAAACATGAAATGGAATAATCATATATGGGTCATTTTCTAGTTGGCAAAATGTAACAAGTGGTCTCTGGCTTTGGGGTCAGTTCTGAAGCCTCAACTTTTTTCAATTTATATAAATGTAGGGACTGAAGGCATGGTTGCTAAAAGTACTGATGACACAAAAGTAGGCAGGATGAATTGTAAGACCATAAGACCATAAGACATAGGAGTGGAAGTAAGGCCATTCGGCCCATCGAGTCCACTCTGCCATTCAATCATGGCTGATGCACATTTCAGCTCCACTTACCAGCGTTCTCCCCGTAGCCCTTAATTCCTCGAGACAACAAGAATCTATCAATCTCGGCCTTGAAGACATTTAGCGTCCCGGCTTCCACTGCACTCCGTGGCAATGAATTCCACAGGCCCACCACTCTCTGGCTGAAGAAATGTCTCCGCATTTCTGTTCTGAAATGACCCCCTCTAATTCTAAGGCTGTGTCCACGGGTCCTAGTCTCCTCGTTTAACTGAAACAATTTCCTAGCATCCACCTTTTCCAAGCCATGTATTATTTTGTACGTCTCTATTAAGTCTCCCCTTAATCTTCTAAACTCCAACGAATACAATCCCAGTATCCTCAGCCGTTCCTCATATGTGAGACCTGTCATTCCAGGGATCATCCGTGTGAATCTCCGCTGGACACGTTCCAGTGCCAGTATGTCCTTCCTGAGGTGTGGGGACCAAAACTGGACACAGTACTCCAAATGGGGCCTAACCAGAGCTTTATAAAGTCTTAGTAGTACATCTCTGCTTTTATATTCCAACCCTCTTGAGATAAGAGACAACATTGCATTCGCTTTCTTAATCACGGACTCAACCTGCATGTTTACCTTTAGAGAATCCTCGACTAGCACTCCCAGATCCCTTTGTGCTTTGGCTTTATTAATTTTCTCACCATTTAGAAAGTAGTCTATGCTTTTATTCTTTTTGCCAAAGTGCAAGACCTCGCACTTGCTCACGTTAAATTCCATCAGCCATTTCCTGGACCACTCTCCCAACCTGTCAAGATCCTTCTGTAGCCTCCCCACTTCCTCAGTACTACCTGCCTGTCCACCTAACTTTGTATCATCGGCAAACTTCGCTAGAATGCCCCCGGTTCCCTCATCCAAATCGTTAATATATAATGCGAACAGCTGTGGCCCCAGCACCGAACCCTGCGGGACACCGCTCGTCACCGGCTGCCATTCTGAAAAAGAACCTTTTATCCCAATGCAAAGTACTTGTTAAGTTCTCCTGCTATTTCCTTATCTCCCATCACTAGGCTTCCTGCATCAGTTTGAAGTGGCCCAATGTCTACTTTTGCCTGTCGTTTGTTTCTTATGTACTGAAAGAAACTTTTACTATTATTTCTAATATTACTGGCTAGCCTACCTTCATATTTGATCCTCTCATTTCTTATTACACTCTTTGTTATCCTCTGTTTGCTTTTGTATCCTTCCCAATCTTCTGATTTCCCACTGTTCTTAGCCACTTTATAGGATCTCTCTTTTTCTTTAATACATTTCCTGACTTCCTTTGTCAGCCAAGGTTGTCTAATCCCTCCCCGGTTAATCTTTCTTTTCTTGGGAATGAACCTCTGTACAGTGTCCTCAATTATACCTACAAACTCCTGCCATTTCTGCTCTACTGTCTTCCCGGTTAGCCTCTGCTTCCAGTCTATTTTAGTCAGTTCCTCTCTCATGCCCTCATAATTACCTTTATTCAACTGTAACACCATTACATCCGATTTTGCCTTCTCCCTTTCAAACTCCAGACTGAACTCTATCATATTATGGTCGCTACTTCCTAAGGGTTCCCTTACTTTAAGATCTTTTGTAGAGTCTGGTTCATTGCAAAGCACTAGGTCCAGAATAGCCTGCTCTCTTGTGGGCTCCATGACAAGCTGTTCCAAAAAGCCATCCTGTAAGCATTCCATGAATTCCCTTTCTTTAGATCCACTAACAACATTATTTACCCAGTCCATCTGCATATTGAAGTCTCCCATGATCAATGTAACCTTGCCTTTCTGACATGCCTTCTCTATTTCCCGGTACATGTTGCGTCCCTGGTCCTGACCACTGTTAGGAGGTCTATACACAACTCCAATTATGTTTTTTTTGCCTTTGTGGTTCCTCAATTCCACCCACACAGACTCCACATCATCCGACGCTATGTCATTCAATACCATAGATTTAATTTTGTTCTTAACTAACAAGGCAACCCCACCCCCTCTGCCCACCTCTCTGTCTTTTCGATAAATTGAAAAACCATGGAGGTTTAACTGCCAGTCCTGACCCCCCTGTAACCAAGTCTCTGTGATGCCTACTACATCATAATCATTCACTATTATCTGTGCCATTAGTTCATCGGCTTTGTTATGTATGCTACGAGCATTCAGGTAAAGTGCCTTAATGCTAACTTCCTTATCATTAGAGATGTTGGAAGTCATATGTCCTAAGTTATCCTTGCTTTTTACTGCATTCTCAGTCTGCCTCAATTTTAAATCCGCCTGGAAACATTCTATCCTGCTGCTTATCTTGCCATTTACCTCCATACTCCCTGTCGCTTTCACTTTCCCTTCCCCCCAACTCAGAAGTTTAAAGTCCTACTGACCACCCTATTTATCCTCTTCGCTAGAACATTGGTACCTGATCGGTTCAGGTGGAGACCGTCCCAACGGTACAGATCCCCCCTGTTCCAAAACTGATGCCAATGCCCCATGAAGTGGAATCCCTCTTTCCCACACCAATCCCTTAGCCACGTGTTTACTTGCCTAATTTTCTTGTCCCTATGCCAATTGGCACGTGGCTCGGGCAGTAATCCGGAGATTATGACCCTTGAGGACCTGTGCTTCAATTTCCTGCCTAGTGCTTCATAATGCCCAAACAGGTCCTCCACCCTAGTCTTTCCTATGTTGTTGATACCAACGTGGACCACAACAACTGGATCCTCCCCCTCCTGCTCCAATATCCTTTCAAGACGGTCGGAGATGTCTCGCACCCTGGCACCGGGCAGGCAACACACCATGCGAGACTCCCGATCCGGCTTGCAAAGGATACTATCTGTCCCCCTAATTATAGAATCCCCTATAACCACTACTTGTCTATTAGCTCTCCCCTCTTGAATGGCCTTCTGGACCATGGTGCCTTGGTCAGTTGGCTCATCCTGTCCAGAGCCCTTTTCCTCATCCGAACAGGGAGCAAGAATCTCGTACCTGTTGGACAAGGTCAAGGGCTGAGGCTCCTCCACTCCTGAACTCCGGTTCCCCCTACCTGCCTCACTTACAGTCACACTCTTTTGTGCCTGATCACTAGCTGAATGTGAATTACTTAACCTCCCAGGTGTGACTGCCTCCTGAAACAAAGCATCCAGGTAACTCTCCCCCTCCCGGATGTGCCGCAGTGTTTGAAGCTCAGATTCCAGATCATCAACTCTGATCCGGAGTTCTTCCAGCAACCAACACTTGCTGCAGATGTGGTCACTGCCGTCCACAATGGGATCAGCCAGCTCCCACATCATACAGCAACAACACATCACCTGCCCAGCCATCTCTGCTTAGTTAGTTAATTAGTTACTTTGTACAAGTATGAATTAGAATACCTTCTGATACCTCTCTGGTATAGTTTTTTTAACCCTAAATAAGGACTTGATGTATACACACAAAAAAAAACCAGAGTAAATTTTTAACTAGTCCCTGGTAAAGAAATAAAAATCCTTACCTTAAAAGAAAAAGCAGAGTAGTTAAGAAGGTTAGAGGAGGAGGGTGGGTGGGAGATACTACAGGTGTAGAATCTCGGGTTTAGCCGCCTTCCTGACTTATATACTCACTTTTCCTTCCCGGCTGCCCCTCTGCTTGCCGTCACTTCCTCTGCTGCTCCCGCTCTTTCTGTGGAGAGAGAGTAAAAGAATTGTAAAGAATGACACGACACGACCAGCTATCCTTAGTAGCCACACACGCAGACGACAAGCAACATGAACTCGACTGGGACAACACTACCATTATAGGGCAAGCCAACCAAAGAACAGCCAGAGAATTCCTAGAAGCATGGCACTCATCCACAAACTCCATCAACAAACACATCGACCTGGACCCAAAATACCGGCCACTACAGCGGACAGCTGAAACTGATAACCGGAAGCGGCAGGGACAGGCCACTATAAATGCCGGAGGAAACACCACAGAAGCGCTTCACAGGAGGCTCCCAAGCACTGAGGATGTCACCTAGACAGGGTACGAAACGTTTGCAACAAAAATTTCCAGCTCGGCGAACAGAACCACAACAACGAGCACCCAAGCTACAAATCTTCTCCCAAACTTTGAATTGAGATCCTTGCTTTTCCTGACACATTTAAGTGATCCAGATCCTGGAGTGTAGGGGATAATTTCAAAGTTTATGATGACATATAACTTGGGAGGAATGTAAACTGTGAGGAGGACAGGCTAAAAATTCAAAAACTGCTTCACAAGAACAAGAGACAATGTGGGAGTGGGCAGATATGTGGCAGATGAGGTTCAATTTAGAGAAGCGTAAAGTGAAATAAACAGTGCTCTACTGAAGTGTGTAAAGGCACAGAGAGAGAGAGACCGGCAGAATGAATCAAAGATCCTTTGGAAGGCACCTTCCACACCCTCAATCACAACTATTTAGAAGGTCATGGACAGCAGATGCAAGGGAACATCACCACCTGCAAGTTTCCCTCACCATTCTGACTTGGAAATATATCGTCATTTCTTCATTGTCGCTGTGTCAAAATCCTGGCATTGTGGGTCCATCTACAGTACACGGATTGTAGTGGTTTAAGAAGGTAGCTTACCACTACTTTCTTAGGGGCAACTAGGGTTAGGCAATAAATGCTGCCTGGCCATTAACACCCATGTCCCAGTGAATAGAAAATGTTTTTAACATGGCAAGACATTACAGTGCTGTTAATAAAGCTTTTCGTAAAACAGGCTTTCGATACAGAGCAAGAAGCCATACTTATATAAGGTACCATTTAGACCTCAGTTAGAGTATTGTACTATTCTGGGTGCCACATTATAGAAAGGATGTGAATACATTAGATGGCAGCATGATGGCTCAGTGGTTACCAGTGCTGTCTCACAGTGCCAGGGATCTAGATTTGATTCCAGCCCTGGATTCCATATCTATGTAGATTTTGCATGTTCTGCCCATGTCTGCATGGATTTCCTCTGAGTGTTCCAGTTTCCTCCCACAATCCAAAGATGTGCAGGTTTGGTGGATTGGCCATGCCACATTACTCTGTAGTGTTCAAAGATGTGCAGCATAGGTGGATTAGCCATGGAAAATGCAGTGTTACAGGGATAGCGTGTGGGTGGGATGCTCTTCTGAGGGTTAATGCAGACTCGATGGGCCAAATGGCCTCTTTCCAAACTGTATGGATTTCTACAATTCTAGAGTCAAAGAGACATTTATGCGAATGAGTTTGAGACAATTTAGTTCTGGAATGATTGGCTAAGTTGGGATTCTTTCCTTGAAGAGAAAAAGTCTTCAAGTGTTCAAGTAGTCTCCTCCTAAGTGGTTAGAGAGATATCTTTGCTTAGAAATGCATCAAGAACCAATGGGCACAGTTTTAAAGTGTTTGGTAAAAGGAGGTGAAAAATGGCTTTTCACGCAGTGAATAGTCAGGATCTGGAATGAACTGTCTGTAAATGTGCTGGAGGTGTATTCACCTCAGGCATTCAAGAGGGTGGGAGTGTTTATTTCAATAGAAACCATGTGAAATGTTAGAGGGAAAAGGCTGGAGATTGACATTAAGTTAAAATGCTTTCTTCACAGTAGCTATTCTGTGGTTCCGGTGATTATTGTGGTTGTTGGAGGTCAATCAGCTTAGCTCAGGACATCTCTGCAGGAGATCCTCAGGGTAGTGTCCTAGGCCCAACCATCTTCAACTGCTTCATCAATGACCTTCCCTCCATCAAGAGATCAAAAGTGGGGATGTTCGCCAATGATTGCACAATGTTCAGCACCATTCACAACTCCTCAGATCCTGTGATTACAAGAGTAGGGCAGAGAATAAGAATCATACAGCAAGTAATTCACCTCCTGATCCCCCAAAGCCTGTACGGCATCTACAAGACACAAGTCAGGAGTGTGATGGAATGCTCCCCAATTGCCTGAGTGAGTATAGCTCCAAGAAACTTCCAAAAACCTTAACACCATCAAGGACAAAATAGCCTGCTGATGGGTGCCACATCCACAAACATTCACTCCCTCCACAACATTTAGATAAGTACTTGAATAAGAAATGTTTGGAGGGGTATGGGCTAAAAGCAGGCACGTAGGATTAGTTTGGGATTATGGTCGGCATGGACCGATTAGACCAAAGGGTCTGTTTCCGTTCTGTATGACTCTATGACTCTATAATTGATGCTCAGTAGCAGCAGTGTGTACAATCAACAAGATGTACTGCAAAAATTCACCAAAGATCTTTAAACAGCACCTTCCAAACCCACAAATACTACTATCTAGAAGGACAAGGACAAAGATGCAATGGGAACACCGCCACCTACAAATTCCCCTCCAAACCACTTACTATCCTGACTTGGAAATAAATTGCTGTTCCTTCAGTGTACTGCATTAAAATCCAGGAACTGCCTTCCTAACAGTATGTTGGGTATCTCTCCACCAAATGGACTGCAGCAGTTCAAGAAGGTAACTCACTATCAACATCTTATGGGCATCTAGGGATAGACAGTAAATGCTGTCTCAGCCAGCAAAGCGCACATCCCATGAATGAATAAATAAAAACTTATTCAAAAGCAAATAGCACCTTACGAATGCCCACAAAGATTTATGCAACTTTTCACAATCCTTCCAATAATCCAGTACTCTTAAATCTAACTTGCAAACTGGATGTATTCCTTTAGATAGCACTGCTGGCAATCACTCTTGCAGTTGATCACATTCAGCCATATGTGTTTAAGAAATGAAGTTAAATATAGCATTGAGGTAAAAAATTGTGTTAAATTTTGCAACTGATGCTAACTGATGTTCTAATTTACCTATAGGCTTTTGCATATTTAGTTGGTGGAATAATGCTAAATCAGTATTGGAAGAACTACTCTTCATATGCCCTAATTGTCCATCGGTATCAGTTCTGATGATCCTACTTTGTCCTCTTTGCTCCCTCTGACAAGCTCAGCCATCTCATCCATCTCACTCCCATTTCCAGCTCAATGGAATCATCCACATCTCATCCACCTTCTCTAAATGTAAGCAGAAGATCTCCAACAAGAGCTTGTTTCCCTGCTCCAGATGTCCCTCAAAGATCCAATCCTGGCCTTTTCCCCAGTTACAGATATTGGTTTGCAGAAACAAGATTAGCTTTCTCATGTGTCTTGATTACACCCAACTCTACTTTTCAAACTTGCTCTGGCAATTAAAAATCTTGCAGAGAATGGTTAGAATATAGACCTTGCTACCACACAGAGTGGTTGAGTCAAAAAGAATAAATGCAGTTACAGAAAATCTGTAGACAAATGCATGTGGGAGATGTGGATCGAAGATTATGACAAAAGGATGAAGCGGTTTGGAAAGGCCGATGTTTAAGGCCAAATAATCTGTTTATTTGTTGCATGTTCAATGTAAAATGTAAAAATGAGACTTAAAGGCAAGGTGAAGATAAGCCCAAACTAATGCAAAATGAGGAGATATTCCGAGTATTTATTTGAATAATGTTACAAATATTCTGGGTATTAATTGAAGTTATGGCATGAAACAGGCATAATTACTCTTGCACAGTTTGCAATTGATCAGAAAATTACTGGGATTGAAATATCAGCTGCAAACACAGGTAATGCTGACATGACCAATTTTTCAAACTCTCACACGTCTTTCATGCCCTTGGAACAAGCATATCCAATCAGAAACTATAACTTCCTGTAAAGTTCACAGGGGCTAACCTCCCAAAAATGCTTATTGTTAAAAGTGTAAGGATTTTGTTGCATTGGTATGTTAGATTGAGGAATTCAGAAGTTGTAATGCCACTGTTTGATTGAAGAATTCAGAAATTGTAATGCCACTGAATGTCAATCTTAGCAATACTAAAGAATTTTGAGCCTTATTTTTTAAAATAAATAACTGAGTGATTTTAAACCTAAAACACAGGTTAAACAATAGCCATAAACAATGTTCAGAAGAAGGGTCACTGGACCCAAAACTCTGCTTTTCTCTCACAGATGCTGCCAGACCTGCTGTGTTTTCCCAGCAATTTCTGTTTTTTTGTTTCTGATTCTCAGTATCTGCAGTTCTTTGGGGTTTATTTTTGCCATAAACAAACTGTTACTAGTGGCATTATAGCAAGAATATTAATTCAGAAACTCAGCGAATGCTCTGGGGGCGCCAGGTTCAAAACCCACCCTGGCAGAATTTGAATTTAATAAACACAGATCTGGAATTAAGAGTCTGGAACTGTTCACCATGAAACCATTCGGTTCTGTCAACAAAGGACAGAACTGCTAGACTGGGTCTGCAACAGGTAGTGACATAACCAACAAGAGGGAAAAACGTACTTGACTTTATCCTTATCAATCTGCTGGCTGCAGATGTATCTGTTCATGACAGTATCAGTAAGAGTGACCAGCGTACAGTCCTTGTGGAGATGAAATCCCACCTTCACATTGAGAATATCTTCCATCGTGTTGTGGGGCACTAACAGTGCACTAAATGGGACAGACTTTGATCAGATCTAGAAGCTCAAGATTGGGCATCCATGTGGTGCTGTGGGAAATCAGCAGCAGCAGAATTGTACTCCAGTATAATCTATAACCTCATGGCTTGGCATATCTCCCACTCAACTGTTGTCATCAAGCCGAGGGATCAACCTTGGTTCAATGGAGACTGCAGGGTGGTATGCCAGGAGCAGCAGCCAGGCATAACTGAAAATGAAGTGTCAACCTGGTGAAGCCACCAAACAGGGCTACTTGCATGCCAAATAATATAAGCAATAAATGATAGACAGAGCTAAATGATTCCACAACCAACTGATCAGACCTAAGCTCTGCAGTCCTGCCACATCCAGTCATGAATGATGGTGGACAATTAAACAACTCACTGGAGGCGGCGGCAGCACCACAAAAATCCCCATTCTCAATGCTGGAAGAACCCAGCACATCTGTGCAATAGATAAGGCTGAAGCCTTCGCAGCAATCATCAGCAGAAGTGCCAAGTGGATGTTCCATCTCAGCCACCTCCAGTAGTCCCCAAAAGTACAGATAGCAATCTTCAGCCAATTCGATTCACTCCAAATGATGTCAAGAAATGATTGGAAGCCCGGGATATAGCAAAGACTATGGGCCATGACAACATTCTGGCGATAGTACTGAAGAATTGTGCTCCAGAGCAAGCTGTTCCAGTACAGTTACAACACTGGCATCTACTAGACAATGTGGAAAACTGCACAGGTGGGTCCACAAAAAGCAGGAAAATCTAACCCGATCTGTTACTGCCCCAGCAGATCAGTAAGATGATGGAGAGTGTCATGAACAGTGCTATCCAGCAGCACCTGCTCAACAATAGCCCAGTTTGGGTTCTGCCAGGGGCACTCAGCTCCTGATCTCATTACAGCCTTGGTTTAAACATGAACGAAAGAGTTGAATTCCAGGGGTGCGGTGACAATGACAGCCCTTGATATTGAGGCCATATTTGACCAAGTCTGGTATCAAAGAGCCCTAGCAAAACTGGAATCAAAAGGAATTGGGGGCAACTTCTCTGCTGGTGAGAGTCATACTTGGCACATAATGAGATGGTTGTGGTTGTTGGAAGTCAATCATCTCAACTCCAAGTTATTTCTGCAGGCATCCTCAGGGTAATGTCCTAGGTACAACCATCTTCAGTTGCTTCACCCAATGACCTTCACTCTATCATAAGGTCAAAGGTGGGGATGTTCGCTGATGATTGTACAATGTTCAGGACCATTTGCGACTCCTAATTTACTGTCTAATGTCCACGTTCAAATGCAACAATATCCGGGCTTGGGCTAAGTGGAAACAAACATTTGCATCACACAAATGATGGGCAATGACTATCATCAATGAGAGACAGTCTAACCATCACCCTGTAAGATTCAATAGTCCCCACTCACCTGGATGAATGTAGCTCCAACAATATTCAAGATGCTTGATACCATCCAGATCAAAGCAGCCTGTTTGAATGGCACCACATGCACAAGCATCTTCTCCCCCAACCACCAACAGCCAGTAGCAGCAGTGTGTATTGTCTGCAAGATGCACTGTAGTAATTCACCAAAGATGCTTCGACAGCACCTTCCAAACCCATGACCACTTCCATCCAAAAGGATAAGGACAGCATATACATGAGAACATCCTCGCCTGCAGGCTCCCCTCCAAGCCATTTACCATCCTGACTTGAACTTATATTAGTGTTCCTTCACTCTCACTGGGTCAAAATCATGATTCATGGAGGCAGATTCATGGAGACAGCAGTGGAGTGAGTTTGTGCCCAGTAGAAGAATATGCGACATCAGCAGTGGCTGCATCAGCGATGTGGGCCTCAAGCGGACTCATGGCAGTTGCAGAGTGGAATTTGGGCTGGTGCAGTACCCGGCAGCTTTGGTGGTATCTGCATTGGCAAGTTCCAGTGAGGACCAACAGTGGCGAAAGCGTCTGTGGAGGTGATTTGGCGCCAAACAATGGCAACTTTTGTTCCAGCGGCAGCAGTGAGGTGAAAGGACTTGTGCCTGGCCACCAGGCCCATGGCCCACCATGGAGCTCTTAATAAGAGGACTGTAAATTTGAACACTCATTTTTTTTTTTCTTTAGTCTTCTTCCTTTATACTCTATGTCTATTTTTCTGGGTTTTAAGATGATGGCAGAGTGTGGCAAACCCTTTTCACTGTACTTCATAACAAAATACATGTGACAATAAATAAATCAAATCAAATCAAATCCTGAAAATGACTTCCTAATGGCGTTGTGGATCTACCTGCACATGGACTGCAGTAGTGCAGGTAGGCAGCTCACCATCACAATGTCAAGGGTAATTAGCAATGGGAAATAAATGCTGGCTGGCCAGTGATGCCCATGTTCCAAGAATGAATAAATATATAAAAAAAGAGTCCTCTTAGGAGTTCTCATGGCACAGTGGTATTGTCCCTACATTCAACCAGGAGTCCTGGATTTAAGTCCTACCTTTTCCACAGATGTGTAGTAGCATCTCTGAACGGGTGGATTGCAAAATATCTTGAACAGTCATCGTTTGCTGGGCTAATAATAAAAATGAATATGCTTTATTCCTATTTTGCCACATTGAGATAGTCATTCTTATTCATTACAAAAGCTGATAAATATCACAGGCTTTGCAGTGCCCAAGATATTCAACCCTCAACTCACATCTACATTTCAGCAGTAAACTTCCAAAGCTCAGATCTTTGTGATGTGTCTTGACGTTTATATAAACTATAGTACCAAGAAATCCTGTAAAAGGATTTTTACTTGTGCAGCCTTCTTCTGAAAACAACTGGAGGAAGTGTGCAGTGGTTCACAAGAGTTTGTCAAGTAATGTGATGAAAAATTGAGAAGGTGTTTCAATACATTTAGTTATGTAAACTTAAACATTTTCTTTATCTGCCTGGCACCATCCATTCCCATTAATAAAAACTTTCAATATTAGTTAAAATGAGTTAATAGGTAGATTTTTTATGTGGCCTGTGGCAACAGATCAAAGTAGGGGTTGAGTCTAAATGGGCTAAATTCCCGACATTGTCCCACCATCACCTTTCTCAATGTCAGCAGCGAAAGGGATCAGCTTTAGGTATTTTTAATCAATCTGTTGACGTTACAATACATCTCTGGATTAGTTAGGCCCAAAACCTGGGCCATTTTAGCCCAGAGGTAGGGACTCTACCATTGCACCACAAGAACCCTACAACCAATCAGCTTTATACAGAATGGCATGGAACAGGTATTAATAAAAATGTCAGGATCAGCAAAGACATCCCATCACACGCACATATGGTGAAATAGCTTTAGAATGATCTGGACCAGATTGGCCAAATGGGCTGAGAAGTGGCAGATGGAGTTTAATTCAGATAAATGCGAGGTGCTGCATTTTGGGAAAGAAAATCTTAGCAGGACTTATACACTTAATGGTAAGGTCCTAAGGAGTGTTGCTGAACAAAGAGACCGAGGAGTGCAGGTTCATAGCTCCTTGAAAGTGGAGTCGCAGGTAGATAGGATAGTGAAGAAGGCGTTTGGTATGCTTTCCTTTATTGGTCAGAGTATTGAGTACAGGAGTTGGGAGGTCATGTTGTGGCTGTACAGGACATTGGTTAGGCCACTGTTGGAATATTGCGTGCAATTCTGGTCTCCTTCCTACCGGAAAGATATTGTGAAACTTGAAAGGGTTCAGAAAAGATTTACAAGGATGTTGCCAGGATTGGAGGATTTGAGCTATAGGGAGAGGCTGAACAGGCTGGGGCTGTTTTCCCTGGAGTGTCGGAGGCTGAGGGGTGACCTTATAGAGGTTTACAAAATTATGAAGGGCATAGATAGGATAAATAGACAAAGTATTTTCCCTGGGGTAGGGGAGTCCAGAACTAGATGGCATAGGTTTAGGGTGAGAAGGGAAAGATATAAGAGATCTAAGGGGCAACTTTTTCATGCAGAGGGTGGTACATGTATGGAATGAGCTGCCAGAGGATGTGGTGGAGGCTGGTACAATTGCAACATTTAAGAGGCATTTGGATAGGTATATGAACAGGAAGGGTTTGGAGGGATATGGGCTGGGTGCTGGCAGGTGGGACTAGATTGGGTTGGGATATCTGGTTGGCATGGACGGGCTGGACCAAAGGGTCTGTTTCCATGCTGTACATCTCTATGACTCTATGACTCTAAATGATGCTATTAAAAACTGTAAAGTCCAGCTCAGAATAAATGACCATGAATTTGTTTCCAACATATATGAATGCCAGTAGTTGTGAGAAATCAGTAATGGGTAATTACCTGTTCTCAGCCCTTTCTAAAGCAACAATGTCCTCAAATTGCGCCCGATGTTAGCATAAGGTTAAATCACTGGCACCAAGTATGACCAGATATTGTATGGCCTACCATGGCATGAGCCATGAAGCTGGCATGAGGCCCAATGCTAAAGCAAATCAATATGCCTACGTCAGTCAGTCACAAACTGATTTCATGATGTTCTGTGTAAGCTTCAGTCAGTTGCAGATATAAAACAGTCAAACAATGAACCTTGAAGGGACTACTTGAAGCCACCTCTCAAAAGGCTCATCCAAAATTTTTGCTTATCTAGATGTGAATATTTCCCAATGGAAGTCTAGCCCAGAATACCAGATTGTAAGTCACGCTGGTTTCAATAGATCTATCTGAAATAAGTTTTGAATAGTTTCAGGGAGATTCCGAGTGGATGTCAAAACTGTCCAATGGTGTGTGTATGACATGCACCTCTTCAATGAGTTCCAGGGACCTGTTACATAGTAGTTGAATTATATTGATTTTAGTTGGTTTGTTACAAAGTTAACAACAGTTGCAATATTTTTATAAGCTGTGTGAATGTGAGTGAGAACTGCATGGAGATGTGCTAACTGACTGCATCACTATGGTGAATGAAGGGAAGAGATAGGAATGTTCTAGTGATTGAAGACTGTACAATTAAGAGGATAGATAGTATCTTCTCAAACTGTGAGTGTTCCAAAACTTTGCTGACCACAGACGTAAGACTGACTGGTCTGTAATTGCCAGGGATTTCCCTATTACCCTTATTGAAAAGAAGAACAACATTCGCCTCCTTCCAATCCTCCGGTACAACTCCTGTAGAGAGTGAGGAGGCAAATATCCTCGCCAGCGGCTTAGCAACCTCCTTTCCCGCTTCCCAGAGCAGTCTAGGATAAATCTTGTCTGGCCCTGGAGACTTATCAATCTTAATGTTTTCCAAAATTTCTAGCACATCAACTTCATCAATCTTGATCTGGTCAAGACTGTATCTCAGCTCCACTAAGTTTTCATTCACAACAAGTTCCCTTTCCTTGGTGAAAACCGAAGCAAAAAACTCATTTAGGGCTTCCCCTATGTGCTCAGACTCCACACACAAGTTCCCTACGCTATCCCTGATCGGTCCTACCTTCTCCCTGATCATTCTCTTATTCTTCATGTATGAATAAAATGCCTTTGGGTTCTCCCTAATCCGTCTTGCCAAGCCTTTTTCATGCCCCCTCCTGGCTCTCCTCAGTCCAATTCTGAGCTCTTTTCCAGCTAGCCTGTAATCCTCTAATGCTGTGCTAGATCCTTGCTTCCTCCACTTTACGTAAGCTGCCTTCTTCCTTTTGACACGAAGTTCCTCTGTTCCCATCATCCAAGGTTCCTTAACCTTACCCCCTTCTTACCTGTCTTAGAGGAACAAATTTGTGCATCACTCACAACAACTGCTCCTCAAATAGTCTCCACATTCCTTGCATATTCACATGTTTATCTAAAAGCCCCTTAAACACCCCATTGTATTTATCTCTGCCAACAACTGCAACAGACTCTTACCACTCACTGTGTAAAAACTTGCCCCTCATTTCTGCTTTGAACTTTTTCACTCTCACCTTACATGCCTGCTCTGTAGTATTGGATATTTCAAATCTGGGAAAAAGATTCTGACTGTCAATCCTATCTATGTATCTCATAATTTCATAGACTTCTTTAAAGTCTTCCCTTAGCCTCTGCTGCTCCAGAGAAAACAGCTTAACCAAAGTCTTGTAAATCTGTAACATGGCATCCAACTCTTGTACTCAATGCCCTGACCAATAAAGGCAAACATGCTACATGCCTTCTTTACCACCCATGCTGTATGACTCTGTGACTCTAATATGTTGTGGATCTGGCCACAAGTTAGGCTATTTTGGGTCTGGTAATGCGTAATGAGGCAGGCTTAATAAATCATCACAGAGGAAAAGATCCCTAAGAACACACTGACCATAACATGATAGAATTTAAAGTTCAGAATGTGAGTGACTTGCATGGCCATCTTCGGGGGCAACGGACTTGATGCTATCATGCAGGACAAGATCCCAGATGCTATCATGTGGAACATAGAATAAATCAGGAGATAAGGATAATATGTAAAAACGGTTAATCATGGATGAGTTTATGTAGTTTGGGAAAGTTAAATTGGCAGAAAGGAAGCATTCACAGAATGCATTTGGGACAGTGTTCTGTGGACAATGTGGTTCATATGTGGAATGAACTGCCAGAGGAAGTGGTGGATGCAAGTACAGTTACAACATTTAAAAGACATTTAGATGAGTACAGGAACATACTTATATTCTGCTATATCGCAACAGTTGTGTTCGTCACACTATAGAAAATCACGCTATGGAAAACTGCCATAGAAAATCGCGTTGTAGAAGATTGCTAATAGAAGATTGCTATACTGGTTCAGTAGAAAGTTTGCATTATCCCAACAAGGTCTATAATTCGTCAATCGTATTATAGCCGATTCGGGCTGACGAAACGCATGTTATAGCAGAACGACCTGTACATAAATAGGCAAGGTTTGTAGGGAACATGGGCCAAACGCAGACAAGTGGGACTAGTTTCATTTGGGAACATAGTCGGTATGAACTAGTTGGACTGAAGGGTCTGTTTCCATGCTGTATGACTCTGTGACTCTAATATGTTGTGGATCTGGCCACAAGTTAGGCTATTTTGGGTCTGGTAATGCGTAATGAGGCAGGCTTAATAAATCATCACAGAGGAAAAGATCCCCAAGAACACACTGACCATAACATGGTAGAATTTAAAGTTCAGAATGCGAGTGAGAACTTTGTGTGGGAAACAACTGTGATAAACTTAAAAGAAGTTGCGTACAATGGAATGAGGGTAGAGTTAGCTGGAGTGGACCTGAAAAGGAGATTAGCAACAAAGATGGTTGTGGACAAATACAGATGTTTAAGAAAATTGTTCATGATTATAAAGATATATTCCAGGATTTCAGGAAGGGGATAAGTCAACCATGGTTAACAGAAAGGTTAAGGACAGCAACAAATTAAAAGAAAAACACACAGTGTGACAAAGATTTATGGCAAACCAGAGGACCAACAAACCAGCAAACCAATAAAAGCTAACCAAATGAAAATAAAAAAGGAGAAAATAAACTTTGAGGGTAAACTTGCATCTAATATAAAGACTGACAGCAAAAGAGTCTTTAAAAGCATAAGAAGGAAGAGAGAGGAAATGGACATAGGTTGCTTTAGAGAATGAGGCTGGGGAAATAATAATAGAGAACCAAGAAATAACAGAGGAATTGAATAAATGTTTTGCATCAGTCATCACAGTCGAAGACTCTGGGGGCATTGGTGGGTATTGGTGTGTATATTGGCGTAGATAGAGGATTGGCTACTAACGGATGACAGGGATTTGGAATAAGTAGGGGGGCAACCTGTAACAAGTGGTCTCAGCACAAGGATCAGTGCTGAGACCACAATTATTTACAATATATATTAATAATGTGAATGAGAGAAGTGATTATACTATTGACAAGTTTGTGGATGAAATAAAAACAGGTGGAAAGCAACTGGTGAGGATGATACAAGGGGCTGAATCTTACATGTTTTGGTTAAATCCAAGTTGTATTAAATTTTCTCAAGGAATTTCAACTGCGCAAGATCTCTTACTGTATATTTCCAAACTCACCTCATTAACTATCTACCCCACCCCAACGTAATTTCTCATGTCACATTTTAACCACATCTTATCATGCACTATTCCTGGAACAACTCGCTATCTGCAGTTGTTACATCTGGGCCAACTTTAAAAGCCCGTCGTGCACCCAAACAAACATTGTCAGTCTGGAGCTGCCCAGATAGTTCCTGACATTCTTCCCTGGACGTGGCAAAAAGGGGGAAATAAGCTGCTTGCCTTGCGGATGGGGACCTGAAGGTCCTGCTGGATGGGACGGTGCACACATGAGTTAATGTAATCTCAGCCATCTGGCACAAAGAGCAGCACTGTAAGAAGAAGGTCAATGTCCCTCTCCACTCCACCAGCATAACTACCACCACTTTGTCCCTTATAGCTCACAATCATTCCTTCTCTGCTTTTGTACCCAGCTCCCACCAAAGCTCATGTTCTACCACTCTCACTATTGCCTGCAACATCAGCCCTCACTCACTGTCAATTTCTGGCACCAATAACTCTGAATGCTCGGTGCATTGCCCACTTACTCACTTGGGGCACCTCCCACCTGCTCCAACAGTAACAGCTGTGCCACCCACTTTTGTCTCCCATAATACTTGCTTCTTCCAGAATCCATGAGGAAAACAACTCACACGAAGGTAGGAAGAGTCAATATGGACGGTGGCCTGCTTGACATTGAACTCTTCCCTCTTATGGGGCGGGGACCCTGATTCTGACTGGCCTGAGCAGCTAATGCCCCTGGACTGGTACCAGAAGCTGCCTTTGACTTACTGTACTAGGTTCTTCTCACCAAAGGCTACTCCTTGGCTTGACTAAGCACTGCTGACAACCATAACAATCTTCCTGGCTTTGGCAAGACTAGACAGAAGTATTGAGAGCCGATACTTGGGCTGATGGGGTGAAGCAGAAAAGGGCAAGACAAGGCAGAAATGATGTGAGCATCCAGGTAGGCTCGAAGTGAATGATCGCAAGTCCAGTAATGCAGTTTGGACCAGTCCATGAGCTGTGTGCATGCCTCTGAGCACACAGTCTCCTCGTAGCAGTATTGCAATGATATTTGCCAGTGCAACAATGAAATGCAGAAATGTCCTGAGAGTGGATTAAAGATGTGCCATAAAGGTCCTTACAGACTGGCATATGCCAGATGCCAATATCTGTTGGGTGTGTGTCTGCGTGAGCAGTACCTATGGTATACACCTTGAGATGTTGGTGCCCAGTGTCCAACGTAGAGGTCCTTCAGTGAAACTGGTGAGCTGAATTTGCCAGGTACCTCTCTGATTTACGTGTCAAGTTTTCTTGATGTCTAGCTTTTTTGGCAGATTCAGTAAGATAGAAAGCTGAATGTTAGTAAGATGAGTTGGGACATCAAATTAATGTTTAACAAGTCATGTTCCCCAGTCTGCAGTGGGATAGAAACAAATAAAGCAATTGAGAAAACACTGAGCAGATGGAATATAATCTAAGAAGATTGCAGTTATGCTGTTCAGTGGGAAGAATTGAGGAACTAAAAATTATTTAAATTCAGAAAGACTGCAGAAAGCTACATCACAGAGGGATTTGGAAGTCCTCATGTATAAATCTTAAAAAAGCATATTAGTTCAGCAGCCAGTAGGGAAGACAAATGGAATCATGGCCTTTATTTCAAAGGGAATGATGTTTAAAAATAGCGAAATCTGGCTAAAATAGTACAAGATGCTACATAGACCATGTCCAGAATACTGTGAACAGCTTTACTCCTCTAATCTAAGCAAACATGTATTAGCATGGATGCAGTATAGAAAGTATTAATCGCAAATGTGAAAGGATTTTCTTAGAAGGAGGGTGGAGTTGATTGGGTTTGTATTCATCCAAGTTTGAAAGAATGAGAAGAGACTTTATTGTAGCCAATAGATTCTTAAAGGATTTGACAGGGTAGATGCTGAGATGTTGTTTCCTCTTGTGGGAGAGTCTGTGAACTGAGGGCATAATGCCAAAATAAGTGGTCACCCATTTAAGACTGAAGTGAAGATGAATTTCTTTTCTCAGGCCTTTTTCTTGTGCAGGAGCAGTTGGTGACAGAGTGAAAATGACGTTGGAGACAAGGAGGTTGCCGAGAAGGTAAGGGACTTAGTATAAATTTGGGCAGCAGCTAAATCCGAGACACAACACGTGTAGTATTTCCCTCCCACCCACCCTACTCTAACCAGATGAAAAAGGACTCTGTAAGATAAAGTTTATTTTTTCTTTTTTTCATATATTTAAGTGCATTGTTTGGTTTTGGTTAGTTGATGTAAAGCTAAGGTTTACAATAGCAGGGGACCTCAGACCCATGGCATGTGCATCTTGCCTGATGTGGGAGCTCAGGGAAGTGGCTAATGTCCCTGACTCTCACACTTGCAAGAAGTGTGTCGAACTGCAGCTCTTGTTTGACTGCATGACAGCTCTGGGGCTGCGGATGGACTCACTGTGGAGCATTCGCAATGCTGAGGAGGTCATGGATAGCACGTTTAGTGAATTAGTCACAGCACAGGTTAGGATTGCTGAGGGAGACAGTGAATGGGTGACCAAAAGGCAGAGAACAAATAGGAAGGCAGTGCAGGTGTCTCCTGCAGTCATCTCCCTTCAAAACAGGTATACCGTTTTGGATACTGTTGGGGGAGATGGTTCACCAGGGGAGGGCAGCAGTTGCCAGGATTATGGCACCATGGCAGGCACTGCTGTTCAGAAGGGAAAAAAACTCATAAGGCCGTAGTCATAGGGGATTCTATTGTAGGGGGAGTACATACGTGGTTCTGTGGCCGAAAACAAGACTCCCAGATGGTATGTTGCCCTCCAGGTGCTTGGGTCGGGGGTGTCATCGATCGGCTGCAGAGAATTCTGAAAGGGAAGGGTGAACAGCTAGTTGTCATGGTGCACATTGGCACAAATGATATAAATAAAAATGAGATGAGGTCCTGAAAGCCGAATTCAGGGAGCTAGGAGAGAAATTAAAGAGAAGGACCTCAAAGGTAGTGATCTCGGGATTGCTACCAGTGCCATGTGCGAGCCAGGGTAGAAATGAAAGAATAGGCAGGATGAACACGTGGCTTGAGGAATGGTGTAGGAGGGAGGGGTTCAGATTTGGGACCGGTTCTGGGGAAGGTGGGGTTATTACAAGTTGGACGGTCAACACCTGAACCAGACTGGGACTAATGTTCTTGGGGGAGTTGCTACTGCTGTTGGGGAGGGTTTAAACTAATGTGGCAGAGGTTGGGAATCAGAAGAGAAGACTACAGACAGTGAGGTGGAAAGTGGAGACTGTAAGGATCACAAGGATGGCACTACCAATGGGAAAAGTGGGCAAAGAGCAGATGCACATAAAAGAACTGGTGGCTTGAAGTGCACATACTTTAATGCAAGGAGTATAGTGGGTAAGGCAGATGAACTTCGGGCTTGAATTGATACCAGGGAGTATGATGGTATTGCGATCACAGAGACTTCGGTGAAGCAAGGGCATGATTGGCAACTAAATGTTCCAGGATATAGATGCTACAGGCAGAACAGGGAGGGGAGTAAAAGGAAGGGAGGAGTTGATAATATCACAGACCAACAATGGAGGACACAATGGGGGGCTTGTGGTGTTATGGGTGGAGCTGAGAAATAAGAAGAGTGCAGTTACATTGATGGGGCCTCCCAACAGTGAACGTGAGGTAGAAGAACAAATAGGCAAACAGATTAGGAAAGATGTAGAGGCAACGGAGTGGTGGTGATGGGAGATTTTAACTTTCCCAACATTGACTGGGATACATTTAGTGTCAGAGCTCTGGATGGGGCAGAATTTGTAAGGAACATCCAGGAAAGTTTTCTAGAACAGAATGTCAATAGGCTGGAAAGGGAAGGGAACATATTGGACCTGGTAGGGAATGAGCCAGGCCAGGTAGTAGAAGTTGCAGTAGGAAATTTCTTTGGGAATAGTGACCACAATTCTGTAGGTTTTAGAATACTCGTAGACAAAGATGAGAGTGGTCCTAATGGACAAGTACTAAAATGGACCAAGGCCAATTATATCAAAATTAGGCAGGAGCTGGGAAATGTGGATTGGACACAGCTATTTGAAAGGAAGACCACATTTGATATGTGTGAGGTTTTCAAAGATAGGTTGAAGATAGTGCAGGATAAGCATGTCCCGTTGAAAACAAGGGATAGGAAAGGCAAGATTTGTGAACCGTGGATGACAGGAGAAATCGTGCGAGTAGCCAAGAGGAAAATGGAAGTGTACATAAGGTCCAGACACTAAGAACAGAACAGGCCTTGGAGGAATATCGGAAGAGTAGGACCAATCTTAAACGAGGAATCAAATAGGCTAAATGGGGTCATAAAATAACTTTAGCGAGCAAAATTAAGGAAAATCCCAAGGCCTTTCATTCATATATAAGAAGCAAGAGGGTAACCAGAGAAAGGATTGGTCCACTAAAGGGTAAGGAAGGAAGGTTGTCTGTCGAACCTGAGAAAATAGGTGAGATTCTTAATGATTACTGTGCATCAGTGTTCACTGAGGAACGGGAGGTGATGAATGCTGAGATTAGAGATAGAAGTTTGTTTACTCTGGCTCACATTGACATAAGGAGGGAAGGTGTATTGGGTAGGCTAAAGGTGGGATGGGATCTATTAAGGTGGGATGGGATCTATCCCACGTTGCTGAGGGAGGCGAGAGAGGAAATATCTGGGGCCCTGACAGATGTCCTTGTAGCATCCTTAAACACAGGTGAGGTGCAGGAGGACTGGTGGGTTGCTCATGTTGTCCCCCTGTACAAGAAGGGTAGTAGGGATATTTCAGGTAACTACAGACTAGTGAGCCTGAAGTCAGTGGTGGGAAAGTTTGTTGGAGAAGGTACTGAGGGATAAAATCTATTTATATTTGCAAATGAATCGGCTTATCAGTGATAGGTAACATGGTTTTGTGTGGGGGAGATAGAGTTCATTGAGGAAGTGACCAAGTTGATAGATGAAAGAAGGGCTGTAGATGTCATATACATGGACTTTAGTAAGGTTTTTGTTAAGGTTTCCCATGGTAAACTAATGGAGAAAATAAAGTCACATAGTGTGCAGGTGTTCTAGCTAGGTGGATAATGAACTGGTTGAGCAACAGGAGACAGACAGTAGTAGTTGAAGGGAGTTTCTTGAAATGGAGAAAATTTACCAGTGGTGTTCCACAGGGATCAGTTCTGGGGCCACTGTTGTTTATAATATACATAAATGATCTGGAAGAGGGCATTGTTGGTCTGATCAGTAAGTTTGCAGATGACGTGAAGATTGGTGGAGTAGCAGAAAGCATAGGGGACTATCAAAGAATACAGTAGAATATAGATAGACTGGAGAGTTGGGCAGAGAAGTGGCAGATGGAGTTCAATCCAGGCAAATGTGAAGTGATGCACTTTGGGTTGTCTAATTCTAAAGTGAATATACTGTAAACAGAAGAGCCTTGGGAAAAGTTGTTGAGTAGAGAGATCTGGGAGTTCAGGTCCATTGTACCCTGAAGGTGGCTGCACAGGTGGATAGAGTGGTCAAGAAGGCATATGGTGTGCTTGCCTTCATTGGATGGGGTATTGAGTATAAGAGCTGGCAGGTCATGTTAAAATTGTATAAGACTTTGGTTCAGCCACATTTAGAATACTGTGTACAGTTCTGGTTGCCGCATTACCAAAAGGACGTGGGCACTTTGGAAAGGGTGCAGAGAAGGTTTATGAGGATGTTGCCTGGTATGGAAGGTGCCAGCTATGAAGAGAGGTTGAGTAGGTTCGGAGTGTTTTCATTAGAAAAACAAGATTGAGAGGGGACCTGATTGAGGTCTACAAAATCATGAAGGGTATTGTCAGGGTAGAGAGAGATAAGCTTTTTCCCAGGGTGAGGGATTCAGTAACGAGAGGTCACACATTCAAGGTGAGAGGTGAAAAGTTTAAGGGGGATATACACGGCAAGTACTTTACACAGAGGGTGGTAGGTGCCTGGAACACATTGCCAACAGAGATAGTAGAGGCAGGGACAGTAGTTTCATTTAAGGGGCGTCTAGACAGACACATGAGTAGATGGGGAGCAGAGGGATACAGATCCTTAGGAATTAGGCGATAGGTTTGGACAGTGGATTTGGATCACTCAGGCTTGAAGGGCCGAAGGACCTGTTCCTGGGCTATAAATTTTCTTTGTTCCTTGTTCTAATCAATCTGTATAAGTCTTAACTGCAGACGAATATCACAACAAAGTTGTTACGTATATTCAAAACTCAGATAAACAGATCTTTCTGCAGTGCTAGCAATCATTCACTAACATATCTGATTGCCAGAAAACCCCATGTCACTGGTCATGGCCTTGCCTGGCTGTGAAGCCCAGTCCTAGAACTGCAGCTCTAACCACAATTTGGCTGGCATTGGACCTTGGGATTTGGAGCTTGTCTTGAAATTGTTGACATTCCTTTATCTGGTTCCTTTTCTGTACTTCTTCTTCCAAATAGCTGTTCTCAGAAAATTGTGTCCCTTCATACTAGCTAGATCTTTGTTCATTAGGGAATCAAGGGTAATGGGGAAAAGGTAGCAAAGTTAAATTGAGGATTTGTATGATCTTGTTGAAGGGCAGAAAAAACTGAATGAGCCAGATGGTCTTGTTACTTGCATATGGTTGTATTAAAAGTTTTGAAAATTAAAAACTTGCCTATCTTTTTTTTCCTGCTGGCTTCATGGGCATTCCATTCAGAGGGGTCACCACTGCCAGTCAAATTCAAATGTGGAAAAGGGGAAAGCCTTGATGAGGAGAGAAGGGAAGGGGGTTTGAAGACAAGACAGCGATTTAGCCAGGCGAGGAGTTACTCGGCCACTATGTTGGTGCAGAGAGGATGGGCGCAGATTGAAGATGTTCGCCAAATAGACAGTGGTGCTGCCCACTCTCACCATCACAACCACCATCGGCGATGGAGAGTCTCCAACCAGGGAGGACAGCGCCGAGTGAGTAACGGCCCAGTTTGGGTCTGGCAATGTGAAGCTGCTTCTTGCATCCTCTTTTAAGGATTTCCCAATGCCTTGCCTCCAATTAAAATTGTTCTCTGGAATGCATTTTGCTTCTAAGTAATTCTTTGTTTATCCAGTCCCCTTCCAATTTCCTAATCTGTTTTAGGGAATCTCAAATTAACCTGGTTTAAAATTGTATGGGGCGAGATTGGACATTTGTGGATGGCATGGTGGCTCAGTGGTTAGCACTTCTGACTCACAGTGCCAGGGAACCGGGTTTGATTCCAGCCTCGGGTAACTGTTTGGAGTTGCACATTCTCCCTGTGTCTGTGTGGGTTTCCTCCCACAACCCAAAGATATGCAGGTTAGGTGAATTGGCCATGCTAAATTGCCCACAGTATTCAGAGATGTGTTGGTTAGGTGCATTAGTCAGGAGTAAATGTAGAGCAGTAGGGAAATGAGTCTGGGTGGGTTACTCTTTGGAGGGTGGGTGCAGACTTTGTGGGCCAAAGGGTATGTTTCCACACTGTAGCAATTCTATATCAGTTTGTACCTGATTCATTATAAAGGAAATATTCAGGACTCTCAGTTTAGGAAGTCTAATCTTCCAAAATTGAAGAAGAGTCCACATTACCAATTTTTATCTATCATAGAGAGTTCTCCAGAATACAAATGGCCAAAAAAGTTAGAACAATGGAAATTGCAGACTGGGATTAATTTTACTCTCAGTTTTATTTCTTTAGGTTAAGTGTGTGAAACAACGTTAAAAAGTCACACACCACCAGGTTATAGTCCAACAGATTTATTTGGAAACACTAGCTTTCAGAGCGCCAAAGCTCGTACTTCCAAATAAACCTGTTGGACTATAACCGAGTGTTGTGTGATTTTTATCTTTGTCCAACCCAGTCCAACACTGGCACCTCCAAGTCATGTATGAAACAACTCACAGATGAAAGACTCAATGCAGGAAAGCCAAAACAGCCTTCTTCTGCAGGATAACCATTCTGTGATTCTATGTCGTTCAGAGTAAGTTAGATGCTTACTTTGCTGAACTTTACTCTTCCCTCTCCATCTATGAACCTCCACCACCTTATGATTCAACATTTACCTCCCTCCCTTTTCCATTTGTGAAATCTCTATAATATGCTATTTTAATTCTGTTCTGCAAACACTTCTACCACGTGGCTTGGCTCATTCCCCAACACCACTTCAACTAGTATGAAAGATAAGACCATAAGACCATAAGACATAGGAGCGGAAGTAAGGCCATTCGGCCCATTGAGTCCACTCCGCCATTCAATCATGGCTGATGGACATTTCAACTCCACTTACCCGCATTCTCCCCGTAGCCCTTAATTCCTTGTGACATCAAGAATTTATCAATTTCTGCCTTGAAGACATTTAGCGTCCCAGCCTCCACTGCACTCTGTGGCAATGAATTCCAAAGGCCCACCACTCTCTGGCTGAAGAAATGTCTCCGCATTTCTGTTCTGAATTTACCCCCTCTAATTCTAAGGCTGTGTCCACGGGTCCTAGTCTCCTCGCCTAACGGAAACAATTTCCTAGCGTCCACCCTCTCCAAGCCATGTATTATCTTGTAAGTTTCTATTAGATCTCCCCTTAATCTTCTAAACTCCAATGAATACAATCCCAGGATCCTCAGCCGTTCCTCATATGTTAGACCTACCATTCCAGGGATCATCCGTGTGAATCTCTGCTGGACACGCTCCAGTGCCAGTATGTCCTTCCTGAGGTGTGGGGACCAAAACTGGACACAGTACTCCAAATGGAGCCTAACCAGAGCTTTATAAAGTCTCAGTAACACAACAGTACTTTTATATTCCAACCCTCTTGAGATAATTGACAACATTGCATTCGCTTTCTTAATCACGGACTCAACCTGCATGTTTACCTTTAGAGAATCCTCAACTAGCACTCCCAGATCCCTCTGTACTTTGGCTTTACAAATTTTCTCACCATTTAGAAAGTAATCCATGCTTCTATTCTTTTTTCCAAAGTGCAAGACCTCGCATTTGCTCGCATTGAATTCCATCAGCCATTTCCTGGACCACTCCTCCAAACTGTCTAGATCCTTCTGCAGCCTCCCCACTTCCTCAGTACTACCTGCCTGTCCACCTAACTTTGTATCATCGGCAAACTTCGCTAGAATGCCCCCAGTTCCTTCATCCAGATCATTAATATATAATGTGAACAGCTGCGGCCCCAACACTGAACCCTGCGGGACACCACTTGTCACCGGCTGCCATTCCGAAAAAGAACCTTTTCTCCCAACTCTCTGCCTTCTGTCAGACAGCCAATCCTCAATCCATACCAGTAGCTCACCTCAAACACCATGGGCCCTCACCTTGCTCAGCAGCCTCCCGTGTGGCACCTTATCAAAGGTCTTTTGGAAGTCTAGGTAGACCACATCCACTGGGTTTCCCCAGTCTAACCTACTTGTCACCTCTTCAAAGAACTCCAACAGGTTTGTCAGGCATGACCTCCCCTTACTAAATCCATGTTGACTTGTTCTAATCTGACCCTGCTCTTCCAAGAATTTAGAAACCCCATCCTTAATGATGGATTCTAGAATTTTACCAACAACCGAGGTTAGGCTAATTGGCCTATAATTTTCCATCTTTTGCCTTGATCCTTTCTTAAACAAGGGGGTTAGAACAGCGATCTTCCAATCATCTGGGACTTTCCCTAACTCCAGTGACTTTTGAAAGATCTCAACCAACGCCTTTGCTATTTCCTCAGCCACCTCCCTCAGAACTCTAGGATGTAACCCATCAGGGCCAGGAGATTTATCAATTTTAAGACCTTTTAGCTTTTCTAGCACTTTCTCTTTTGTAATGGCAACCATACTCAACTCAACCCCTGACTCCCTTTAATTGTTGGGATATTACTCATGTCTTCCACTGTGAAGACTGACGCAAAGTACTTATTAAGTTCTCCTGCTATTTCCTTATCTCCCATCACTAGGCTTCCAGCATCAGTTTGAAGTGGTCCAATGTCTACTCTTGCCTGTCGTTTGTTTCTTATGTATTGAAAGAAACTTTTATTATCATTTCTAATATTACTGGCTAGCCTACCTTCATATTTGATCCTCTCCTTCTTTATTTCTCTCTTTGTTATCCTCTGTTTGTTTTTGTAGCCTTCCCAATCTTCTGATTTCCCAGTGCTCTTGGCCACTTTATAGGCTCTCTCTTTTTCTTTGATAGATTTCCTGACTTCTTTTGTCAGCCATGGCTGTCTAATCCCTCCCCGGATAATCTTTCTCTTCTTGGGGATGAACCTCTGTACAGTGTCCTCAATTTTACCCACAAACCCCTGCCATTTTTGCTCTACTGTCTTCCCTGCTAGGCTCTGCTTCCAGTGTATTTTCATCAGTTCCTCTCTCATGCCCTCATAATTACCTTTATTTAACTGTAACACCATTACATCCAATTTTGCCTTCTCTCTTTCAAACTGCAGACTGAACTCTACCATATTATGGTCGCTGCTTCCTCAGTGTTCCCTTACTTTAAGGTTTTTTATAAAGTCTGGTTCATTACATAGCACTAGGTCCAGAATAGCCTGCTCCCTTGTGGGCTCCATGACAAGCTGTTCCAAAAAGCCATCCTGTAAGCATTCCATGAATTCCCTTTCTTTGGATCCACTGGCAACATTATTTACCCAGTCCACCTGCATATTGACGTCTCCCATGATCACCGTGACCTTGCCTTTCTAACATGCAGAGGAGAACGTACACTCAGGATTTGGATGTTTTATTTCATCGTTCTGGAGGACTGATGGAAACTTTTGTAATTTCAGCATCCTTTTCTTTGTTTCTCAACCTCCTTCAGTTGTGGGAAAACTTCTCCTTCCTTACTAACCCTGATCTAGCTGCTTTTCAGACAAGAGGTCATGAAGCTGAAGACAGGACAGAATGTTATAGTCCCCCAGGTGAGGAGGACCCAGAAGGAGCCCCACAGAGCCTTGCTGCCACATTCCCCCCAGCTCCTAATATATTGGGCATTTTTACATGGGATAAGCGAGGCCGAGGACAGTCCAGCACCATCACCCCAACTGATGCAATAAGACGTCTCCTGCCTAACCTCAGTCTTGATGCTTGCAGGAGGAGTTAAGGGGCATGGACAATGGAGGTCACTCTGTTCAGGTTTCTGTGGGAAGGGAGGCATTTCCCTCAAAGATTTCCTTTTTACCTGAGACATTTCTACAATGTCTAACCTCTGGAAGGTGATCACACCCCCAAGCATCTCCAACAAGCTCCCTTTTCCTGCTTGCCCAGGAACAGGCCCTTCGGCCCTCCAAGCCTGAGTTGATCCAAATCCACTGTCTAAACCTATCACCCAATTCCTAAGCATCTGTATCCCTCTGCTCCCCACCTACTCATGCATCTGTTCAGACGCATCTTAAATCAATCTACATGCCTGCCTCTACTACCTCCGCTGGCAATGCGTTCCAGGCACCTACCAGCCTCTGTGTAAAGTACTTGCTATGTATATCCCCCTTAAACTTTTCACCTCTCACCTTGAACACGTGATCTCTTGTTATTGAATCCCTTACCCTGGGAAAAAGTTCTCTATCTACTCTGTCTATACCTTTATGATTTAGTAAACCTCAATCTGGTCCCCACTCAATCTCCTTTTTCCTAATGAAACAATCCGAACCTACTCAACATCTTTTCATAGCCTGCACCTGCCAGACCAGGCAACATCCTCATAAACCTTCTTTGCACCCTCTCCAGAGCATCCACGTCCTTTTGGTAATGTGGTGACCAGAACTGTACACAGTATTCCAAATGCGGCCGAACCAAAGTCTTATACAATGTAAACATGACCTGCCAGCTCTTATACTCAACACCCTGTCCGATGAAGGCAAGCATACCATTTGCCTTCTTGACCACTCTATCCCCCTGTGCAGCCACCTTCAGGGTACAATGGACCTGAAATCCCAAATCTCTCTGCTCATCAACTTTTTGCAAAGCTCTTCTGTTTACAGTATAGTTCGCTCTTGAATTGGACTTTTTTCCTTTTTTTCCTGTCCGGGATTAGTGGGTGACAGAGTGGAGGTGGCATTGGAGACAAGGAAGTTGCCGGGAAGGTAAGGACCTAGCATAAATTTGGGCAGTGGCTAAACCCGAGATACTACGTGTGTAGTATTTCCCTCCTACCCACCCTCCTCTAACCAGAAGAAAAAGGACTCTGTAAGATAAAGTTTATTTTTTCTTTTCTTTCATATATTTAAGTGCATTGTTTGGTTTTTGATAACTGATATAAAGCTAAGGTTTACAATGGCAGGGGACCTCAGACCCATGGCATTTGCATCTTGCCTGATGTGGGAGCTCAGGGAAGTGGCTGACATCCCTGACTCTTGCAAGAAGTGTGTCCAGCTGCAGCTGTTGTTTGACCGCATGATGGCTCTGGAGCTGCGGATGGACTCACTGTGAAGCATTAGCGATGCTGAAGAAATCGTGGATAGCACATTTAGTGAATTAGTCACACCGCAGGTTAGGATTGCTGACGGAGACAGTGAATGGGTGACCAAAAGACAGAGAAAGAGTTGGAAGGCAGTGCAGGTGTCTCCTGTGGTCATTTCCCTCCAAAACAGGCATACCGTTTTGGATACTGTTGGGGGAGATGGTTCACCAGGGGAGGGCAGCAGTTGCCATGATCATGGCACCGTGGCAGGCACTGCTGTTCAGAAGGGTGGGAAAAAGACTCATAGGGCCGTAATCATAGGGGATTCTATTGTAGGGGGAGTACATACGTGGTTCTGTGGCCAAAAATGAGATTCCCGGATGGTATGATGCCCTCCAGGTGCTCAGGTCAGGGATGTCATCGATCAGCTGCAGAGAATTCTGAAAGGGGAGAGTGAACATGGTCCACATTGGCACAAATGATATAAGTAAAAAATGAGATGAGGTCCCGAAAGCCGAATTCAGGAAGCTAGTAGAGAAGTTAAAGAGAAGGACGTCAAAGGTAATGATCTCAGGATTGATACCAGTGCCATGTGCAATCCAGGGTAGAAATGAAAGAATAGACAGGATGAACACGTGACTTGAGGAATGGTGTAGGAGAGACGGGTTCAGATTTATGGGACATTGGGACTGGTTCTGGGGAAGGTGGGACTATTACAAATTGGACGGTCTACACCTGCACCAGACTGGAACTAATGTCCTTGGGTGAGTTTTTGCTACTGCTGTTGGGGAGGATTTACACGAATGTGGCAGGGGCTGGGAACCAGAAGAGAAGCCTACAGACAGTGAGGTGGAAAGTGGAGACTGTAAGGATCACAAAGTTAGCATTACCAAGGGGAAGAGTAGGCAGAGAGCAGATGCACGCAGAAGAACTGGCAGTCTGAAGTGCATATACATAAATGCAAGAAGTATAGCGTGCATGGCAGATGAACTTAGGGCTTGGATTGGTGCCTGGGAGTATGACGTTATTGCGATCACAGAGAGCTCATTGAAGGACGGGCATGATTGGCAAATAAATGTTCCAGGATATAGATGCTTCATACAGGACAGGGAGGGAAGTAAAAGGGAGGGAGGAGATGCAATGCTGGTCAGGGATGATATCATGGCTGTGCTAAAGGAGAACACTATGGAGGGCTAGAGCAGTGAGGCATTATGGGTGGAGCAGAGAAATAAGACGGGTGCATTGATGGGGCTGTATTACAGCTCTCCCAACAATGAGCGTGAGTAGAAGAACAAATTATGGAAAAATATAGAGGCAACGGGGTGGTGGTGATGGGAGATTTTAATTTTCCCAACATTGACTGGGATACACTTAGTGTCAGAGGTCTGGATAGAGCAGAGTTAGTAAGGAGCATCCAGGAAGGTTTTCTAGAGCAGTATGTCAATAGTCCAACAAGGAAAGGAGCCATATTGGACCTGGTGTTGGGGAATGAGCCAAGCCAGGTGGTAGAAGTTGCAGTGGGGGACTTAGAGTCATAGAGTTTTAGAGATGTACAGCATGGAAACAGACTCTTTGGTCCAGCCCATACACGCCGGCCACATATCCCAATCTAATCTAGTCCCACCTGCTAGCACTAGGCCCATATCTCTCCAAACCCTTCCTATACATATACCCACCCAAATGTCTTTTAAATGTTGCAATTGTACTAGCCTCCATCACTTCCTCTGGCAGCTCATTTCAAACATGTACCACCCTCTGCATGAAAAAGTTGCCCCTTAGGTCTCTCTTATATCTTTCCCCTCTCATCCTAAACCTATGCCCTCTAGTTCTGGACTCCCCCACCCCAGCGAAAAGACTTTGTCTATTTATCCTATCCATGCCCCTCATAATTTTATAAACCTCTATAAGGTCACCCATCAGCGTCCGACACTCCAGGGAAAATAGCCCCAGCCTGTTCAGCCTCTCCTTATAGCTCAAATCCACCAACCCTGGCAACATCCTTGTAAATCTTTTCTGAATCCTTTCAAGTTTCACAACATCTTACCAATAGGAAGGAGACCAGAATTGCACACAATATTCCAACAATGGCCTAACTAATGTCCTTACAGCCCCAACATGACCTCCCAACTCCTGTACTCAATACTCTGACCAATAAAGGAAAGCATACCAAACGCCTTCTTCACTATCCTATCTACCTATGACTCCACTTTCAAGGAACCATGAACCTGCACTCCAAGGTCTTTTTGTTCAGCAACACTCCCTAGGACCTTACCATTAAGTGTATAAGTCCTGCTAAGATTTGCTTTCCCAAAATGCAGCACCTCACATTTATCTGAATTAAACTCCATCTGCCACTTCTCAACCCATTGGCCCATCTGATCAAGAACCTGTTGTGATCTGAAGTAACCTTCTTCGCTGTTCACTACACCTCCAATTTTGGTGTCATCTGCAAACTTACTAACTATACCTCTTATGCTCACATCCAAATCATTTATTTAAATGACGGAACGTAGTGGACCCAGCACCGATCCTTGTGGCACTCCACTGGTCACAGGTTTCCAGTCTGAAAAACAGCCCTACACCGCCACCCTCTGTCTTCTACCTTTGAGCCAGTCTGTATACAAATAGTTAGTTCTCCCTGTATTCCATGAGATCTAACCTTGCTAACCAGTCTCCCATGGGGAACATTTTTGAACACCTTAATGAAGTCCATATAGATCACATCTAGCACTCTGCCCTCATCAATCCTTTTCGTTACTTCTTCAAAAAACCCAATCAAGTTTGTGAGACATGATTTCCCACATACAAGGCCATGTTGACGATCCGTAATCAGTCTTTGCCTTTCCAAATCCACATACATCCTGTCCCTCAGTATTCCCTCCAACAAATTGCCCACCACCAACATCAGGCTCACTGGACTATTGTTCCCTGGCTTGTCCTTACCATCCTTCTTAAACAGTGGCACAGTTAGCCAACCTCCAGTCTTCCGGCACCTCACCTGTGACTATCAATGATACAAATATCTCAGTAGGAGGCACAGCTATCACTTCTCTCGCTTCCCACAGATTTCTCAGGTACACCTGATCAGGTCCGGGGATTTATCCACTTTTATGCGTTTCAAGGCATCCAGCACTTCCTCCTCTGTAATATGGACATTTTTCAAGATGTCACCATCTATTTCCTTACATTCTATATCTTCCTTATCCTTTTCCACAGTAAATACTGATGCAAAATACTTGTTTAGTATCTCCCCTATCTCCTGTGGCTCCACACAAAGGCCATCTTGCTGATCTTTGAGGGGCCCTATTCTCTCCCTAGTTACCCTTTTGTCCTTAATGTATTTGTAAAAACCTTTTGGATTTTCCTTAACTCTATTTGCCAAAACTATCTCATGTCCCCTTTTTGCCCTCCTGATTTCCCTCTTAAGTATACTCCTACTGCCTTTATACTCTTCTAAGGATTCACTCGATCTATCCTGTCTATACCTGACATATGCTTCCTTCTTTTTCTTAACCAAAACCTCAATTTTTTTAGTCATCCAGCATTCCCTATACCTACCAGCCTTTCCTTTCACCCTAACAGGAATATACTTTCTCTGGATTCTCGTTATCTCATTTCTGAAGGCTTTCCATTTTCCAGTTGTCCCTTTACCTGTGAACATCTGCCTCCAATCAGCTTTCGAGAGTTCTTGCCTAATACCGTCAAAATTGGCCTTTCTCCAATTTAGAACTTCAACTTTTGGATCTAGTCTACCTGCCCTGCCTTATTTCCCAAGAGTGGGTCAAGTCTTGCACCTTCTCTAGTAGGTACATCCACATACTGAATGAGAACATTTTCTTGTACACACTTAACAAATTCCTCTCTATCTAAGCCCTTCACACTGTGGCAGTCCCAATCTATGTTTGGAAAGTTAAAATCCCCTACCATAGCCACCCTATTATTCTTACAGATAGCTGATATTGACTTACAAATTTGTTTCTCAGTTTCCCTCTTACTATTAGGGGGTCTATAGTACAATCCCAATCAAGTGATCATCCCTTTCTTATTTCTCATTTCCACCCAAATAACTTCCCTGGGTGTATTTCTGGGAATATCCTCCCTCAGTACAGCTGTAATGCTACTCCTTATCAAAAACACTACTCCCCCTCCTATCTTGCTTCCCTTTCTATCCTTCCTGTAGCATTTGTATCCTGGAACATTAAGCTGCCAGTCAAGTCCATCCCTGAGCCATGTTTCTGTAATTGCTATGATATCCCAGTCCCATGTTCCTAACCATGCCCTGTGTTCATTTGCCTTACCTGTTTGGTCTCTTGCATTGAAATAAATGCAGTTTAATTTGTCAGTCCTCCCTTGCCTCTGCCTGCCTTGACAGTTCGACTTGTTTCTGTTCTCAACTTACCAGTCTCAGATTGATCTATTTCCTCACTATCTCCCTGGGTCCCACCCTCCACCTTACTAGTTTAAATCCTCAAGAGCAGCTCTTGCAAATCTCCCTGCCAGTATGTTAGTCCCCTTCCAATTTAGGTGCAATCCGTCCTTCCTGTACAGGTCTCTTCTACCCCAAAAGAGATTCCAATGATCCAAAAATGTGAATCCCTCTCTCATACACCACCTTCTCAGCCATGCATTCATCTGCTCTATCGGAGTAGTCCAGATATTACTACTCTCGAGGAACTCCTTTTTAAATTCCTGCCTGACTCTCTGTAATCTCCCTTCAGAATCTCAACATTTTCCCTGCCTATGTCATTGGTTCCTTGCTGGCCCCTCTCCCCCTTGAGAACATTCTGCACCCTCTCTGAGACATCCTTGACCCTGGCACCAGGGAGGCAACACACCATTCTGATTTTTCGCTGCTGGCCACAGAAAAGTCCGTCTGTACTTTTGACTTGAGAGTCCCCTAACAATTGATCTCTTGGAACTCGACGTACCCCTCATTGCATTAGAGCCAGTCTCAATACCAGAAACTTGGCTATTCATGCTACATTCCCCTGTGAATAGATCACCCTCTACATTTTTCAAAACAGCATACCTGTTTGAAATGGGGATAGCCACAGAAGACTCCTGCACTACCTGCCTACCTCTTTTACTTTTCCTGGAGCTAACCTATCAATCTGACTGTATGTGTGACTTTTCCCCCTTCCTATAACTGCCATCCATCACATACCCTTGTTGTTGCAAATTCCTCATTGCCTCTAGCTGTCTCTCCAACCAATCCATTCGATCTGATAGGATTCACAATCAACAGCATTTATTGCAGATATAATCCAAAGTGCCTGTAAACTCTCCTTAAACTCCCCCATCTGAGAAGAAGAGCATATCACACTACTAAAGGTCATTTTTGCTCCTTCACAATCTACAGACCCAGAAAATAGCGCCGTCTTATTCCTCTACAAAACACTGCTCCAGGTTAAATTAATAATTATGGCTTATATGTTAAGTTTAACCAAAAGACATATCTCAAAAAACATATAATCAAGAAAGAACCCACTCTACTCACTACTACAGATTTCCTGTAGGCCACACTTAAAACTATTTACTTATCTGTTTCTGTGCTGTGACTTCGCTTAAGCAGGTTCCTGCAAGACCAGACACACTCCGATGTCCAGTGATATTCAAGCAGCAAAGGCAGTAACTGTGCAGGTTCACTCTAGTGTCAGTTTCTTTCTCTCTCTCTCTTTCCTGCACTGACCTCACCATGTGCTTCCTTTGAATGTACCTCTCCCTTTTAAAACTGCTGTTGTTTTGACTTTTTTTTCTCCAAGGTTCCAAAACAATGCAACAGCATATGAAACAGTATTTGCTGCTCCTGGAATTAGAAGAAATCACCTCCAACACCTAAAATGCCTCAAAAAAGGAGCAGCTGTTACAGCCAGAAAACTTTCCTGTCCTCCATTTTGGATGACCCATAATCCTCTTCTTTGGGAATAGTGACCACAATTCTGTAAGTTTTAGAATACTTGTAGACAAAGATGAGAATGGTTCTAAGGGATGAGTACTCAACTGGGCCAAGGCCAATTATATCAAAATTCGACAGGAGCTGGGAAATGTGGATTGAACACAGATATTTGAAGGAAAGTCCACATTTGATATGTCAGAGGCTTTGAAAGATAGAAAGAAGATAGTGAAGGATAGGCATGTTCCGTTGAAAACAAGGGATAGTAAAGGCAAAATTCATGAACCATGGATGACAGGAAAAATCATGCAACTATCCAAGAGGAAAAGGGAAGTGTACATAAGGTCCAGGCAGCTAAGAACGGAACGGGCCTTGCAAGAATATCGGGAGAGAAGGACCAATCTTGAACGAGGAATCAAGTAGGCTAAAAGGGGTCATGAAATAACTTTAGCAACAGAATTAAGGAGAATCCCAAGGCCTTTTATTCTTTTTTAAGAAGTAAGAGGGTAACTAGAGAAAGGGTTGGTCCACTAAAGGATAAGGAAGGAAGGTTGTCTGTTGAACCTGAGAAAATGGGTGAGATTCTCAATGATTACTTTGCATCAGTGTTCACTGAGGAAGGGGAGTTGATGAAAACTGAGCTTAGAGATAGAAGTTTGTTTACTCTGGATCATGTTGACATAAGGAGAGAAGATGTGTTGGGTAGGCTAAAGGATGTTAAGCTGGACAAATCCCCAGGACCGGATGGGATCTATCCCACGTTGCAGACAGAGGCGAGAGAGGAACTAGCTGCGGCCTTGACAGATACCTTCGTAGCATCCTTAAACACAGGTGAGGTGCTGGAGGACTGGAAGTTTGCTCATATTGTCCACCGGTACAAGAAAGGTAGTAGGGATATTTCAGGTAATTACAGACCAGTGAGCCGGACGTCAGTGGTGGGAAAGTTACTGGAGAAGGTACTGAGGGATAAAATCTATTTATATTTGGAAAAGAATGGGCTTATCAGTGATAGGCAACATGGTTTTGTGAGGGGTAGATTGTGCCTTACCAACTTAGTAGAGTCCTTTGAGGAAGTGACCAAGTTGATAGATGAAAGAAGGGCTGTTGATGTCATATACATGGACATTAGTAAGGCGTTTGATAAAGTTCCCCATGGTAAACTAATGGAGAAAGTAAAGTCACACATTGTGTAGGGTGTTCTAGTTAGGTGGATAAAGAATTGGTTGAGCAACAGGAGACAGAGAGTAGTAGTTGAAGGGAGTTTCTCAAAATGGAGAAAGATGTGGGCGGCAGAGACCGGGTTCAATTCCCGCCTCAGGCGACAGACTGTGTGGAGTTTGCACGTTCTCCCCGTGTCTGCGTGGGTTTCCTCCGGGTGCTCCGGTTTCCTCCCACAGTCCAAAAGATGTGCAGGTTAGGTGAATTGGCCGTACTAAATTGCCCATAGTGTTAGGTAAGAGGTAAATGTAGGGGTATGGGTGGGTTACGCTTCGGCGGGTCGGTGTGGACTTGTTGGGCCGAAGGGCCTGTTTCCACACTGTAATGTAATGTAATCTAATCTATGACCAGTGGTGTACCATAGGTATCAGTGCTGAGGCCACTGTTGTTTGTAATATACATCAATGATCTGGAAGAGGGCATTGTTGGTCTAATCAGTAAGTTTGCAGATGATATGAAGATTGGTGGAGTAGCAGAAAGCATAGGGGACTGTCAAAGAATACAGGAGAGTATAGATAGACTGGAGAGTTGGGTGAAGAAGTGGCAGATGGAATTCAATCCAGGCAAATGTGAGGTGATGTATTTTGAGATCCTCTCCTTGTTACAGTAAGTGTACCCCCTTTCTCTATATTAGCTGGTCCCGGACTCCTGGCCTTAGAATCTGATGGTTTGTAGCCCTAGTTCTGGTTGCTCCTGCCTCTGGCTCTATTGTGAATCCAATGCCTTTTTGTAATTTTAGCTATTTGTATATCCCCTGGTTCTTCTAAAACTTTTTCATGACCACAATGAGGACAGGTGTTCCAAGTTTGGCATAAACATTGACATAATTCTGACATAATTTACAGTAAGGAGAAAATGCAAATTGAGTTGAGATTCAGATCTCCCATATTTCAATCCTTGATAGTCTCCCTCCTCAAACCCAGGCACCTCTTTGTTCCCTCAGGACAAATGTTAAAACTGTTGCCAGTTTGGCCCTGCCTTCCCTTCAGAAGTAACAGTGTGCTTTTTCACATTTTCAGCAGTGATATGGGACAGGTCTTACTACAGGCATGGGTGTTTACCCTCAGGAATATATTAAGTCCCTTTTTCCAAATCCCTGCATGGATTTTCATAGCATTTGCAAATTTAAAAATACTGCTGATTAAACTCACACACTGTTGTTTGAAAGGAGGCTCTCTGCCAGGCCTTTTATTAATAAGCATCATGGACACGAAATCTACATCACTACATCATAATTAAAGTTTTATTTTTATTGAGCTCAAAGCCTTAACTATGATTGCAGTTTTTGAAAAACAATGCTGAAACTTTAGCAGAGCTAAAGTAATACTACAGCTTGCTCCATATTAACAGCAGCTGTTCCTACATCTGCATTCTGCAGCAAAGTGCATCTGCTCAGAGAAATTTGTATGAAATACCTTTGGAATGCGTCCCTTCCCAAACAGCATCAGCAGCTCTGCTTGGAGCTAGACACATAACAGACTAATTGGGCCCTTCCCAAAGACATGAGGAATGACTTTTAGAAACACTTGCCAGTCGCACCTGATCGGAGAATTTTAGTGCAATCACCCAGAGCTCTCCGGTAAAGTAGTATAACCTGCACAATTCGAGTAATGGAATGAACAGCAGCCTGCTTCAAACCCTAAGGGAGGAAAAACTGGTCAAAGTATCATATATCAATCTGTCTTCCCTTCTCACAGAGTTACAGCCAACAATCCACCCTTCCAAGCACTAGGGCACACAACAGCAGAGCAAATGCTTATATTTTTAACTATCAATAAAAACAAGTTCTGCGCCATTTTATTCTGCATTCACTGAACATCTAACATATTTCTGTTTCACAACAGCATTTACATTCTCAAGATATGTCACAACATTGCACACTCAATTAATTACCTTTTAAGTGTTATCACTGTTTCTGTGCAGGTTAATGAAATAGCCAATAAGTACACAAGGAACCATAGTTTGCAGTCAAAATAATGGGTAAGGCAAATAGCACTCACTAAAGTCCAACATATAATTACTTCATGAGTTCAGATACATGATTGACTGTGGAAGATGAGACATCTCCATCATAAATGTGCTGTTACTACAAATCCAGAATCTCATACATTCAGGTTTTAATCATTAGAGATATTTATAAATTATTATTTTTTAAAAAGTAGTTTCTCTTTCAATCTCATTTCTCTCTTAATCTAATCTTTCTTTCCTCCACGTTATCTCTTTCTGTATCTGATTTAATCTCAACTCTATTATTCTAAGTGAATAGTGAATGCCATGGAACCATTAACTCTTATTTTCCTGCCCAGATTCTGCCAGATCTGCTGAGTTTTTCCAGCAATTTCTGATTTTGTTTCTGATTCCCAGCATTTTTTTTTGTTTAGTGAATACAGTACTTGCTTGTAAGGCAATTTGTAACCCTTTTCTTTTGGTAAAGGATATGTTGTGGAGAAGCCAAACCCCTTCAAAACACATCAAGGAGATAGCCTAGACCCTAACTTTTATCTTAGTTAAAAGCAAGTGTAAGGCACTGTATTCCCGATGTGATTTGATTGGATACTATACTAGGCTTTAAGCAAAAGGCATTTTACTCTTACATCACAGTTAAAATACAAATAAAAAATATGGAATAGCTTTAACTCTATCAAAATACTTAATATTAATAAACTACCACTCATCAACTGTTCCATTATAGAAATACAGAAATACACCCTTGGCAAAAGCAAATTCAACAAAACAGGTTTCCCTCACTTGCGATCTGCTCCTGTCCAGGAGAAGGGAAAAAACTGAAAGCTTCAGTCAGTCAGCAGAAAGAGACAATTCAAGCTTTTGCAGCAGCAGAAGGACAGAGCTGTATCTAGCAACAACAATTCCAAAATCCTAACTTCAACGACTGAAAGCAAAACTAAAATCCTGGGTCTATGTGAGCATGACTCCACTAACTCATGCTATTTTTTTGTCTAATTTATAAAAGAAATTCAGTTATTTATTCCACTTTCCATGGAACAGACACCTCAAGCCACGTTGGCAACATCTCTCTTCAAGAGAAACATGACAGAACAAATTCCTCTTAAAGGCACATTTTGTCACAACATGCCTGAGCTTGGTCTCTTGTGGCACAGTGGTAATGTCCCTATTCTTGGACTAGGAGGCCTGGGTTCAAGGTCCACATGCTCCAGAGGTGTGCAATAACATCTTTGAACAGGATGATCAGAAAATATCTACATACCTGAGCTCATTCTATTCACAGAAGTCCTATGTTGTAAAGGATACCTGTTGTTTCCACCTTGCACTCCTAAAAAGTTGCTATCCAAAACATCATGGAGATTAAGTATGCATAGAACAGTGGCCTTGTAGCTCAGTTGGTAGCATCTGTGGCTCTAGCACAATAAGCTGTAGTTCAATAATCTTGAAGCACTCCAGGACTCCTACTCCAGAACTTGTTGGCCATGGGAAAAAAAGCTCATGATGCACTTCAACAAATTGATCATCAGTATCATAATCCTATTGACACCTACCCATTATTACTCAAGGGAAAAAGCGTAAATGAGATGATCTGAAACAAAAATGGGTATAGGCTTTAACTAGCATTAACATTAATTAACTAACCTGACATGGCACTTTATCGACTAAAGTCTCCCAAATAACAAGTAAGGAATAGTTAATACTTTGATGGGCGTTGGTTGAGAGTTAAAAGTTAGCTAGATCATTGGGAAAATTCCTTGCTCTTATTTGAAAAAGTGCACTGGGATCTTTCACATTAACCAGAACAGGGAGACAGGGCCTCAGTTAAATATCACAGTGAAAAGACAGCAATATCTAACATTAGGGCACTCGATTCGTAAGCACTACGTTGTCAGCCTAAATTTATATGCTTAACTCCTAAAGGAGTATTTGAGACCACAACCCTCTGGCTCAGAGGCAAGATTGCTATCAACTGTGTCAAACTGCCACTTCTCTCATCATGGTATCATGCAAACATTTTCACATCTGTTAGGAGTAGTTTGAAAGCTACAAATAGTGCTAGGTACTCCAAATGTAACATGAAATGTTAATGAAAGATCCACTCTCATTAATATTCTTTTCAGTTCTAGAGCATATTTCAATACTGAACCGGGGCTGTAATTAATGAAATAACAATAAAACGTTTGCAGCTAACATCTGCTCTCCATAAAAAAAGGCCTTCTCCAACTTCATCTGTTTTTACTTACTTGATGGTATCCTTGCCGGCAGTAACAGAGGGAAGTTATTAAAGCTTATACTGTACATGGAAAATGCTTTCTGTCCGTTGGGCACAGAGTTACCTCCAGAATGTTCTGACACACACATACACACACTCACACACACAACTGTGGCATATTGCAAATTATGAGTATCAATATGCTTGCTAAAATTTTTCTGGCAACATTGTGATTAACTTCTTGCAATACAAGTATCCATTTGGCGTGTCTATAGTGTATTGACAGAATTCCACCTTTACATCTACATTAACTGTTTTCAATTAGCTTTAAATAGGCAACTTTAACCCTTCAATTTAAAGTACAGTGTGTTTCATTCAGGCAGGGATATGGACATTACGGACTCTGTCATCATTTATCACCCATCCCTAACTGCCCTTGACAAGTGAACTGTAGTCCATTTGCTTTTGGTAAACCCACAATGCTGTTAGGTGGGGAGTTCCAGGATTTTGACACAGCAACAATGAAGGTACAGCAATATGTTTCCAACTCAGGATTCTGAGTGGTTTCGAAAAAAAAATGCAGGTAGTAATGTTCCCATGCAATCTGCTGCCCTTGTTCTTGTAGATGGTGATGGGTTTGTAAGGAGCTTTAGTAAGTTTCTGCATTGCACCTTCAAAATGGAATCCACTGCTGCCACTGTGTAAATCGTGATGTCCTTAATGGTATTGTCCTGGTTGGTGTCAAACTTCTTGAGTGTTGTTGAACTCATCCAGTTAATTGGGCAGTAATCAACTCCTGACTTGTACCTGGCTAAATGTGGACAGGCTTTGGGGATTCAGGAAGTGAGTTAGACACTGTGGGATTCTTAGCTTCTGGCCTGCTATCACATCCACAGTATTAATATGGATCGTCCAGTTCAGTTTCTGGTCAATGGTAACACCCAAGCTGTTCATATGGGAGATTCAGCCATGGAAAATGATCAAATGTCAAGGGGTGATGGCTAGATTCTCTCCTGTTAAAAGATGGTTATTGCCTGGTATTGTATGGAATGAATATGATTTACCACTTGTCAGCCCAGACCTGGATATTGTCCCAGGTCTTGCTGCACTTGAACACGGAATGTTTTAATCTCTGAGGAGTCATGAACAGTGCTAAACATGGATAATCAAGAATAAGCAACCCCATTTCTGACCTTATGATTGTGATTGATGAAAGAGCTGAAAGTGATTGGGCTAAAAACATTAGTCTGAGGAACTCTGATAGTGTTGTTTTGAAGCAGAGATAACTGACTAACAATGACAGTCATCTTCCTTTTTGCTAGCCAAACAATGTTGAGATTTCTTCCGGATTCCCATTGACTCAAGTTCTATTAGAACTCAATGTGGCCTTATGTTGAGGGCAGTCACTCTCACCTCACCTGTGGAGTTTAGCTCTTTTGTGCATGTTTGAACCAAATCTGTAATGAGATCAGGAGGTGAAGAGGCAGGGGGCAAGTTTTTGTGAAGTAGGTGTTTTTTGAAAACCCTGTTGATGTTCACTTTGCTGATAATCAAGAGTCGGCTGAGGTGGGATTTGGCGTGACTGGAATTGACCATTTTTCTCACATAGAGAACATGTGGTCAATTTTCTACATTGTCGGATCGATACCATGCTCTGGAATAACTTGGCTAGGAGCACTGTAAGTTCTGGAGTACAAGTCTTCAGCTCTATTGGAATGTTTTCAGAGCCTATAGCCTTTGCAGTATCCATTGCCTTTAGTTATTTCATCTTATCACCTGGAGGGAATCGAATTGGCTGAAGTCTGGCATTTGTGATGTTAGGAACTTCCAGAGAGGACTGAGATGGAGATCACCCATTTGATACTTCTGGCTGAAGATTGTTGTGAGTACTTCAGCCTTATCTTTTGTACTGTTATGGTGTGATCACCATCATTGAAGATGAGGATATTTGTGGAGCTTTGCCCTCCTCCAGTTTACATGTTTCGCCACCATTCACAACTGGATGGGGCGAGACTGCAGAGCTTAGTTCTCATCTGTTGGTTGTAGTCAAGTAATCGTGAGTTGTAGCTTCACTGGGTTGATACCTCATTTTCAGGTATGCCTCATGCTGTTCCTGACATTCCCTTCTACACTCTTCATTGAATCTGACTTGGTGATAATGGTAGAGTGGAGGATATATGGGGTCATGAGGGTGCTGACTGTGTTGGAATGCAATTAGAACATAGAACATAGCAAAGTACAGACAGAACTGGCCCTTTGGCCCACAAAGTTGTGCCGAGGATTATTCCTAATCTAAGAGAAAATAAATTAACCTATGCACCCCTCAATTCACTGCTGTCCATGTGCATGTCTAGCAGTCATAGTTATAGAATCATAGAGATGTACAGCATGGAAACAGATCCTTCGGTCCAACCCGTCCATGCCAAACAGATATCCCAACTCAATCTAGTCCCACCTGCCAGAACCTGGCCCATATCCCTCCAAACCCTTCCTATTCTTATATCCATCCAAATGCCTTTTAAATGTTGCAATTGTACCAGCCTCCACCACTGCCTTTGGCAACTCATTCCATACATGTACCACCCTCTGTGTGAAAAAGTTGCCCCTTAGGTCTCTTTTATAGCTTTCCCCTCTCATTCTAAACCTATTCCCTCCAGTTCTGGACTCCCTGACCCCAGGGAAAATTTTGTCTATTTATCCTATCCATGCCCCTCATGATTTTGTAAACCTCTACCAGGTCACCCCTCAACCTCCGATACTCCAGGGTCCCTAATGACACTGCTTCCACCACCACCGCTGGCAACGCATTCCATGCATTCACAACTCTCTGCCTAAAGAACCTATCTCTGACGTCTCCTCTATACCTTCCTCCTAATATCATAAAACTATGACCCCTCGTGCCAGTCAATCCTGCCCTGGGGAAAAGTCTATATCCATGCCTCTCATTACCTTGTATACATTGATCAGGTCACCTCTCTTCCTCCTTCTCTCCAGCGAGAAAAGTCCGATCTTAGTCAACCTCTCTTCGTAAGACAAGCCCTCCAGTCCAGGCAGCATCCTGGTAAACCTTCTTTGCACCCTCTCCAAAGCTTCTATATCTTTCCTATAATAGGGTGACCAGAACTGGACACAATATTCCAAGTGTGGTCTCACCAGGGTCTTGTAGAGCTGCAGCAAAATCTCACGGCTCTTAAACTTGATCACCCTGCTAGTGAAAGCCAAAACACTATATGCTTTCTTAACAACCCTATCCACTTGGGTGTCAACTTTGAGGGATCTATTTCTGCTGCTGATAGTCCACAGTGCTTCATAATTGCCCAGTCTCGAGGTGCTAGATCTGTTTGAAATCGATTGCATTTAGTTATGTGTTAATGTCACTCTAATAAGGGGAGGGTATCCTCAATACATTCACTAGCAAAGCTACATGAAGACAGAAGAAAGGTCACATTAGTTTAGCTTAATGTCTTTGTGTGAAATGGCAGTTAAATAAATGTGTGTTCTTGTTTCAGGCATGAATTGAATTTATTTATTCAGCAAGAAAACTTTGAAAACTCCACCGAACTCAAAAAAATTGCAATTATCTTGCTGACAGATGCAATGTAATTTTGTGATAATCTAATTTAAAAAAATTAATGACTAGTTGCAGATATGATTTGCATGATTTTCTTTAACTTTTGAGATGGCCAATTTAATTAAAATGTAGTGCTACCTCAAGAAGTTTTAATGTTTCTATTCTGGCCTAAGGCAAGTTTTGTATAAAATGAAAACAGTTGCTGGAGCAAGTAGTATTTTTTAAGTCATAAGATCAATTTTTTTCATTGATTTCCAAATCAATAACTGTTGTTTTACCAAATATATAATGAGATAGATTAGCCATGTAATTTTTAATTACAGAATTATCAGACTGTGATCAGATCAAAGCAATAAAATAGATTTCTGTAGAATTACTGCCATAGATCTGAATATTTTCGTTGCAGCAAAGAGCTGCTAAGACCTGATGATTAAAATGAATATATTATCACTGAATTTGCAAGTGACACAAAAATTATGCGGAAGGGCAAGAGGTGATGATGAGTCAACAGGGAAATATAAACAGATTGAGTGAGTGGGCAAAAACTTATCATCTGCAACACAATTCAGAAAATGTGAGGTTATGTTCTTTGGCAGGAAGAATGGAAGAGCTGAATGTTATTTAAAGAGAAAAAGACTGCAGAAAGCTGCCGCACAAAGGTATTTGGGAGTGGTTGTGCGTGAATCACAAAAAGCTAATATCCAAGCTCAGCCAACAAAATTGTCCTTTATCTCAAAGGGAATGCAGAATGAAAATAGGGGAGTCTTGTTAAAACTATACAAGGCACTAGTCAGACCATACTCAGAATAGTATGAACAGTCTTGGTTCCATTATCTAAGAAAAGACATACTGGCATTGGAGGCAATCTAGAGAAAACTCACAAGGCTGATTTCAGCTTTGGAGGGACTTAGACCATAAGACCATAAAATACAGATGCAGAATTAAACCATTCAGTCCATTGAGTCTGCTCTGCCATTTGATCATAGCTGATATATTTCCCAACACTATTCACCTGCCTTCTCCCTATAACCTTTGATCCCCTCACCAATCAAGAACCTATCTATCTCTGTCTTAAATACACTCAATGACATGGACACACAGCCTTCTGTGGCAATGAGTTCCAAAGATTCACCACTCTCCGAAGAAATTCCTTCTCATCTCAGTTCTAAAACGTCATCTCTTCTGTCTGAGGCTGTGCCCTCAGGTCGTAGTCTGTCCTACTCGTGGAAGCATATTCATCACTTTCAATGAGGCCTCTCAGTATTCTGTAAGTTTCAATCAGGTCCCCATTTATCCTTCTAAACCCCATTGAGATCAGATCCAGGTCCTCAACTGCCTTTCATATGATAAGCCCTTCGTTCCTGGGATCATTTTTGTGAATCTCCTCTGGATCCCATCCAAGGCCAGCACATCCTTTCTTAGATACATGGCCCAAAACTGCACACAATATTCCAAATGTGGCCTGACCAGGCCAAGGCTTATGCCCGAATCGTCGACCCGCCTGCACCTCGGATGCTGCCTGACCAGCTGTGCCTTTCCAGCACCACACTCTTCAACTCTGATCTCCAGCATCTGCAGTCCTCACTTTCTCCCAATATACAATCTCAATAGTACATCCCTGTTCTTGCATTCTAGACCTCTCAAAATGAATGCTAACATTGCATTTAACTTGCTAACCGTTAACTGAACCTGCGTGTTAACCTTAAAAGAAGCCTGTACAAGGACTCCCAAGTTTCTTTGCAATTCAGACTTCTGAAGCCTTGTCCTATTTAGAAAATAGTCTACACCTCTAGTTTTCCTATCTGAGTGCATAAACTCATACTTTCCCACATTGTATTCCACCTGCCATTTCTTTGCCCAGTCTCCTAACCTATCCATGTCCTTCTGCAGCCTCCCCATTTCCTGAACACTACCTTTCCTTCCAACTATCTTTGTGTCAACTACAACAATACTTTCAGTTCCTTCATCTAGATCATTTATGTTTAATTTGAATAATTATGGTTCCACAGTGACCACTGCAGAAACCTACTAAAGGGGAACCTCGATTATCCAAATACCAATTACCCAAAAATCGGATTATCCGAAGGAGATCTCAAAGTCCCAACAGAAATATTACATCAAAGACGTGTGTCCAACACTGATCGCATCTTTTGGTAACTGATTAAAAGTGCTGCCGGGAACAGTCCTGGACTGATACGAGCGCAGGCACTGTCTGTAAATGACTGACATCTCTCTCTCTCTCTCGCTCTCCCTCTCCCTCTCTCTCCCCCCACACATTCCCTGGAGTTCTACACAGGTGTGTACTCTAAAACCCCCTTCCCCAGATTATCTCTCTTACATTGTCCAGTACAGGTCAAAGGTGGAACCTGTCAAAATGTTGCAGTCAAAAGGTGTGTGTGTGTGTGTGTACGAGTTGAAGACTCACTCCCAAAAGGCAGTAGCAGCAGCAGTCTTGTTTTTGGTGTCCAGAGAGGGGGCAGATGGGGAAGGAGGTGGGGTGGGGGTGGACAGGGGTCAAGCGGGGTTGGGGGTGGGAGCAGGCAGGAGTGGTGTTGGGGGCGGAGAGAAGGCGGGCAGGGGTGGGGGTGGGGACAGATGGGGGCAGGAGGTGTGGGTGGGGGCGGGAGAGGTGCAGTGTTCAGGTGGATGGGTGGCGATGGTGGCGGATGGGGTGGGTGGGGGAGCAGTGTTGGGGGCGGGTGGGGGTGGGTGGGGTTGGACGGTGTTGGGGACGGGCGGGGATGGTGTTGGACAAGTTTGGGGTGGAAGGCGGGGTGCGGTGCTGGACGGGTTTGGGGGTGTGGGCAGGGTGCGGTGTTAGAGGCGGGCGGGGGCCGGTGTTGGGCAAAGTTTGGGGGGCAGGTGGGGTGCGGTGTTGGGCAGGTTTGGGGGGGCGGTGTTGGACAGGGTTTGGGGGGTGGGCGGAAGGCGGTGTTAGGAGTGAGCAAGGGCTTCCACGTACTGTGCTGCTGCTAATCTCCTGAATGGGGAGCAGACTTAATAGAAAACTCTGAGCCCCAGAGGAAAGGCATTGAATCAATTAACTGAATAATCAATTATCCAAACAAAATAGTGCCCGTCCATCTCATTCAGATAATCGAGGTTTCCCTGAATTCGGTGGCCACCCTCCTGAGAAAGACCCCTTCATCCCACTCTCTGCCTTCTTCCAATCAGCCAATCTTCTATTCATGCCAGTACCTTGCTCCTGATACCATGGACTCTTATTTTATTTAGCAATCTTCTGTGCGGCACCTTGTCAAAGGCCTTCTGGAAATCCAAATAGATCATCTCCACTGGGTCTCCTTTATCTAACTTGGTCATTAGCCCCTCGAAGAATTTTAATAGATTTTATTAAGGGTAGCTATTGTATTTGTACTCTTGAAGTTTAGAAGAATTTAAAAATGTAAAAATGCGAGCCACAAATATGAAACATGGGATTCTTAAAGGGTTTGACAGAGTAGATCCTGAATGGTTGTTTCCTCATCTGGGAGAATCTCGAACCAAACGGCATAATCTCAGAGTAACCGGTAATGCATTTAAGACAGAGATCGGGAGGAATTGCTTCTCTGGAGCATCTTCAATCTGTGGAATTCTTTACTACATGGGACTGTAGAGCTTGGGTTGTTGAGTGTATTTCAGGCTGAGAAAGATTTTTAATCAGTAAGGGAATGAAGGGTTATGCGGATAAAGCAGGGAAGTGGAGTTCAGGATTATCAGATCAGTTGTGATCTCAGTGAATCATGAAGTAGACTGGATGGGCCAAGTTGTCTACTGCTCTTATATTTAATGGTCTTACACTAAAAGACTTTTCCTTTAACAGACAATCATCTAGTGTATCAATAGGCTGTGCAACACAATCAAAGGACAGACAGGAGAATTTTATGACATTGCACTTACAAAGATTGGAAAATTATGGGTGGTGTGTATCCAAATTTCTAAGACGCATGCTGGGGCATACAGAGGGGCCACAGGGAGAGTAAAATCAAAACAAAATTAGCTTATTGTACCATCACAACTTTCAAATGGTGGAATTTGCAGACAAAAGGGAGCAAAACATGTTTGGATTGTTGTGACGGCTCTGATCTCTGTGTATTAATGGTTGGATTGCATAAAGCAAATGTTACATTTATTTTCTATGCCAGAACTTATTTCCTTTTGAAATAAAAGTGCCATTTCAAAACTCTCACTTTATAGCTATTTTTACAATCATTTTGTTTTATGCCAGAATTTGTATGAAGCCAAGAAGTCAGAATTTTTATGGACTCAGTAAAAGTAAACTTGGCAGTTTCTGTTTTCGCTGGATAGCAGAAATGATCTCAAGCCACATTTTAAAAGTGCAATGTTATTAAAAAATAGAACAAATCTAACAAAATTTATATGGGGTTGGTTATGTGTTACAAATGTTACATGACAAATCCAGAGTAACTGGTTCAAATGAAAATGCATGACTATTTTGCTTCAGAAATATGGATTTTTATCTAACCGAGAAATGGGGGAAAGAGACAGAGTTGAGGTGGTAGGTGTCAAACCATGTGAGGGATTGAATCATCAAAAAATGCTGATGTCTGAGAAGCCCCACACAATCATGCTGCTTTCTATATTTAATCAGTACTTGTTTGCAGGTGATGATTTGGAGATGCCGGTGTTGGACTGGGGTGTACAAAGTTAAAAATCACACAACACCAGGTTATAATCCAACAGGTTTAATTGGAAGCACTAGCTTTTGGAGCGTCACTCCTTCATCAGGTGGTTGTGGAGGCCACAATTGTAAGACACAGAATTTATAGCAAAAATTTACAGTGTGATGCAACTGAAATTATACATTGAAAAATACCTTGATTGTTTGTTGAGGCTTTCATCTATTCGAATACCATGATAGTTTCACTTCTTTCATGTGTAAATCACAAAACTTTTTTTTAAAAAGTTGCATTCTCAGGTTAACTGTAACAATTGGTGTTAGCTAGACAATATGTTGAAGGTGTTAGCCCCCTGTGTTCTCTGACTGTGCTATAATGTTTAGACTGATTCTAATCTAAAAAGTGAGATAACAGAGTCTTACATGAATTCATGCAGTTTTTGAGCAAAGCACAATGTAACTTTGCAAGTACAAATTCACCCCACAAACGTATATGTATATGTCTGAATGTGGGTCTTTGTGTGTATGTGTGTGTCTGTCTGTCTGTCTGTCTGGGTTGGGGGATTGTGAGTGTGAGAGAGAGTGTATATGTGTGTGTATGTGAGTGTAGAGTGTCTTAAGTCGGTGATGGGGTGCATGTGTGAGAGTGGGAGTGTGTGTGTGTGCCTGGGGTGGGGGGTTGTGAGTGCCTGTGAGTGAGAGTGTATATGTGTGTGCAGGTTTGCAGGTGGACTTGTTGGACTGGCAGGTTGTTGATTAGAATGTGAAAAGTGGCAACTGACTGAAGGTTTAACCAAGCTTTCTGATTTCAACTGCCGATGTGAAATATCTTAAAGTTATGTGATGAGAGTTCAGCAGGATTGGTGGGGCTGCAAATTGACAAACTGATTAGCTTTAATTACCCAACTATGAGAAATGCCTGTTTGCCTAAGTGAATGGTATTTGTTCACTGGACTTGCTTTGAGAGTGAGATTTCACCACTTTAGGAGTGATTCCCAACATTTTAAGTAATTTCTGCAGTCCTGTTTTTTTCAATTTTAATCCGCTTTTCCCAGCTGTCAGCCTTCACTACAACATGGGAACAGTTTATGCCACTCCATTTAGGACCTTTGATAAGGAGGAATAGGAATTGCATCAGCAGTAAGTACAACTCACCACAGTTCTAGATTACAGGACTGTTCTCTTTTTAGAAAAAGATAACTGGTGATGATTTTAACTTGGGTGCCACCATGCCTCAGGCAAGGGGAGAGGTTTATGGTAACCAGAGACAGTACAGGAATTGAAGTTGCAGTGTTGGTATCACAAGCAAGCCATCCAGCCAAGTGAGCTAATGGATCCCAGCATCAGTAATAGTAACATCAAAAGCTTCAGGAGTAGTAGCAGCAGAGCCTGAGCTGTCTTCTCAGCCATTGTCCAATTGACAGGACAGATGAGTTGGACATAAGTTCAAATTCAAGGAAGGGATACCATCAAGTAAGATTTCTTCATGTAAGAAGATCAGCTTTCTGCACATGACTGAGTGACAGCTCTTTCAGAGGCACAGATGTCTGAGTTAGTACAGACAGGGCATCCTTTATCCAAAAACTGAAATCATCCAAATTCTGATCTGCAATTGATTCTCAAAGTGTTCAGATAAAGGACAGTCGATGTTTACCCCAGGGAGATTGTTCACCAGATTACATTGGGAAAATATGACAAGATGGGCTGCGAATTTCAACAGGTCCAAACTTTTGCACAGAAATGTCACACAGAGAGAAGTGTCTGAGAGCTTCTTTACTTTTGGGTTGAAACTCAGCAGGTACAGGATAAAATCAACACCGAAAATTCAACTAATCCTTCCCAGAGCCTGCCTTTCTTAGGTCTTGGCTTGTTTCATGTTCAGTGCGCCAGACAACATTTTTACTCCTTCACTAACAGATCCATTCGAATGTAACACAATCAAAGTGCAACATTTTTTTTTTACCTATGCAGTGTTTTTCTATTGATCATTAACTTTTGAGAGTCAGTCTCACAATAAAATTTCAGTAACTGGTCTTCTGCTTATTTAAATCATATATGGTGGTAACATCTTCTCCATATTCCTCACTCAATCATTTCATAGACTCTCATAGAACATAGAACATAGAACATAGAAGAATACAGCGCAGTACAGGCCCTTGGGCCCTCGATGTTGCGCCGATCCAAGCCCACCTAAACTACACTAACCCACTATCCTCCATATACCTATCCAATGCCCTCTTAAATGCCCATAAAGAGGGAGAGTCCACCACTGTTACTGGCAGGGCATTCCATGAACTAACGACTCGCTGAGTGAAGAACCTACCCCTAACATCAGTCCTATATCTACCCCCCCTTAATTTAAAGCTATGCCCCCTTGTAATACCCGACTCAATACGCGGGAAAAGGTTCATACTGTCGACCCTATCTAACCCCCTAATCATCTTGTACACCTCAATCAAGTCACCCCTAAACCTTCTTTTCTCTAGTGAAAACAGCCCCAAGTGCCTCAGTCTTTCCTCATACGATTTTCCTTCCATACCAGGCAACATCCTGGTAAACCTCCTCTGCACCCGTTCCAATGCCTCCACATCCTTCCTATAGTATGGCGACCAAAACTGCACACAATATTCCAGATGCGGCCGTACCAGAGTCTTATACAACTGCATCATGACCTCAGGACTCCGGAACTCAATTCCTCTACCAATAAAAGCCAGTACGCCATATGCCTTCCTCACCGCACTATTTACCTGGGTGGCAACTTTCAGAGATCTGTGTACATGGACACCAAGATCCCTCTGCTCATCCACACTACCAAGTATCCGACCATTAGCCCAGTACCCCATCTTTTTGTTATTCTTCCCAAAGTGAATCACCTCGCACTTAGCTACATTGAATTCCATCTGCCACCTTTCTGCCCAGCTCTGCAGCTTCTCTATATCCTGCTGTAACCTGCCACATGCTTCCTCACTGTCAACAACTCCTCCGACTTTCGTATCATCCGCAAACTTGCTCACCCAACCTTCTAACCCCTCTTCCAGGTCATTTATAAAAATGACAAACAGCAATGGTCCCAAAACAGATCCTTGCGGAACACCGCTAGTGACGGCACTCCATGAAGAAACTTTGCCATCAACTACTACCCTCTGTCTTCTTCCATCCAGCCAATTCCTAATCCAAACCTCCAACTTACCCTCAATGCCATATCTCCGTATTTTCTGCAGTAGCCTACCATGGGGAACCTTATCAAACGCCTTACTAAAATCCATATATACCACATCTACCGCTTTCCCCTCATCAACCTCCTTCGTCACCTTTTCAAAGAATTCAATAAGGTTTGTGAGGCACGACTTGCCCTTCACAAAACCATGCTGACTATCCCTGATCACATTATTCCTATCCAGATGTGCATAAATCCTATCCCTTACAATTCTCTCTAAGACTTTGCCCACAACAGAAGTGAGACTCACCGGCCTATAGTTACTAGGGCTATCCCTACTCCCCTTTTTGAACAAGGGAACCACATTTGCTATCCTCCAGTCTTCTGGGACTACTCCTGTAGACAAAGAGGACATAAAAATCAAGGCCAATGGCTCTGCAATCTCCTCCCTTGCTTCCCAGAGAATCCTAGGATAAATGCCATCAGGCCCAGGGGACTTATCTATTTTCACCTTTTCCAGGATTTCCAACACCTCTTCTCTACATACCTCAAAGCCATCCATTCTACTTATTTGTGACTCAGTATTCTCATCGACAACAATGCCCTGTTCCTGAGTAAATACTGAAGAAAAGTATTCATTCAGTGTCTCCCCAATCTCTTCCGCCTCCACACGCAACTTCCCCCTACTATCCTTGACTGGACCTATTCCTACCCTAGTCATTCTTTTATTCCTAACATACCTATAGAAAGCCTTAGGGTTTTCCCTAATCCTATCGACTAAGGACCTTTCATGCCCCCTCCTTGCTGCTTTTAGCTCTCTCTTCAGGTCCTTCCTGGCTACCCTATAACTCTCAATCGCCCCAATTGAACCTTCACGTCTCATCTTGAGATAGGCCGCCCTCTTCCATTTAACAAGGGATTCCAATTCCTTATTAAACCACGGCTCCCTCGCACGACCCTTTCCTTCCTGCCTGACAGGTACATAATTATCAAGGACACTCAATAGTTGCCCCTTGAACAAGTTCCACATATCATTTACACTCTTGCCTTGGAGTCTACTTTTCCAAGCCACACATCCTAAGTCATGCCTCACCGCATCATAATTTCCCTTACCCCAGCTATAATTCTTGCCCTGTAGTACACACTTATCCCTCTCCATCACGAGTGTAAAAATCACCGAATTATGGTCACTATCCCCAAAGTGCTCACCTACCTCTAATTCTAACACCTGGCCTGGTTCGTTACCCAGAACCAAATCCAGTATGGCCTCACCTCTTGTTGGCCTGTCTACATATTGTGTCAGGAAACTCTCCTGCACACATTGAACAAACACTGACCCATCTAACGAACTTGAGCTATAGCTTTCCCAATCAATATCAGGAAAGTTAAAGTCCCCCATAACAACCACCCTATTACTGTCACTCATCTCCTGAATCACCTTCCCAATCCTTTCTTCAATGATTCTAGGACTATTAGGAGGCCTGTAAAAGACTCCTAACAGGGTGACCTCACCTTTCCTATTCCTAACCTCAGCCCAAACTACCTCAGATGGCAAGTCCTCATCCATCGTCCTTTCCACCGCTGTAATACTATCTTTGACAAGCAATGCCACACCTCCCCCTCTTTTACCCCCACCTCTGACCCTACTAAAACATTTAAATCCCGGAACCTGCAACAGCCAATCCTGTCCCTGTTCTAGCCATGTCTCCGTAATAGCCACAACATCGAAGTCCCAGGTACCAACCAACGCTGCAAGTTCACCTACCTTATTTCGTATACTTCTTGCATTGAAGTATACACACTTCAAGCCACTTCCCTGTTTACAGGCATCCTCCTTGGAAATTGATGCCATGTTCCTCACCTCCCTACACTCCAGGCCCTGCACCCTGAAGCTACAATCTGGGTTCCCATGCCCCTGCCGAGTTAGTTTAAACCCCCCCCAAGAGCACTAGCAAACCTCCCCCCAAGGATACTGGTTCCCCTCAGGTTCAGGTGTAGACCATCCTGTTTATAGAGGTCCCACCGTCCCCAGAAAGAACCCCAGTTATCCAAAAACTGGAACCCCTCCCTCCTGCACCATCCCTGTAGCCACGCATTTAATTGTTCTCTCTCCTCAACACCTACCCTCTCTTTGCTATTGATATTGAATACTTCTTCTTTCCTCTTGCACCATTCATATTTAAAGGCCTTTCTGACATGTTTTTGAGAAAAATAAAATCACTTTTGCATTGAAAAACATCAAAATCCTAAGGCAAGCTGGTGTGACTCAACAATGTTGCTGAACAGCTAAAGTTGATGGATTTCAAGTTATAGCCAGCCAAGGCAATTTGCTGAAATGTCAGAAGTGAAAACAAGTGACCCAATGACCTTGAAAGGTTTTCCAGGGATCCTCATGTAATTATTTGTAGAGTCTCAATGAAGTTTAGGTTAATTTTCTTTGTGGGGCTGGACACTAAGATTCTGCTTAAAGGAGATTTATCTTCCAGTGGATACATGCCAGAGCTGCTTGATGTGGTTTTTAGGTTATTTCACGTTTCAGATGTGTGGTTAAAGGAGGCCCAACATTTTACTGCTAATATCTGCAGCTTCCTGGAACAACACCTGCATAGAGTGAGAATCAGTGATCATCAAGGCCACCACAGAATGAAATGTTTTCACTTTGGCTTCTTTCACAAGCTGTTAGTGACATCTGCAAACTTACACAAACTGCTGAACACAAATGGATCTCAGATCATAGAGATGGAGAGCAGAGAAAAAGGCCCTTCCGCCCACCTCGGAAATACAACCACCTAACAAGTCGATTTCCATTTTCTAGCACTTGGCCCATAGCCTTGCATGCCTTAGGCATCACAAGTGTACACCTCAATACTTACTAAATGTTTGGAGGGTTTCTGCCCTGTTACCCTGACAGGCAGTGGGTTCCAGATTCCCATCAGCTCAATGCCCCAGTCATTGATCACTACGCCAAAGGGAAAGGTTTCTTCCTGCCCACCCTGTCTGTGCTCCTCATAGTATTATACATCTCAATCATGTTCCCCCTCATTCTCCTCTGCCCCAATCTATCCAATTCTCTCTTCATAACTAAAATTCTCCAGCCAGTCATCCTGGCAAACCACCTCCTCCTCTTCTCCAATGCAATCACATCCCTCCTATAACACGGATCTCAGAACTGCACACAATACTATAGCTGAGGCCTAGCCAATATTTTATACAATTCCTGTACCACCTCCCTACTCTTCGTAACTATTTTATCTACCTTAAGGGATGGGAGGGCATGCAAATCATGGTCCCTCTGGTTCTTGGTGCTTCCCAAGGTCTTACTGTTCACTATGCATTCCCTTGCCTTGTTTGTCAGGTGACTGAAACCATACTTGTCAGGAAAGTCCACCTTGCTAGTGATGAGGCCCTCAGACTTGCAATGTCTGAATTCCCATAGTTCCTGTGAACCATAGACTGTGCATATATTGATCAAGACATCCTCAGCTCAACCAGCAATATCTCATAGAGTCATAGAGATGTACAGCATGGAAACAGACCCTTCAGTCCAACCCATCCATGCCGACCAAATATCCCAACTCAATCTAGTCCACCTGCCAGCACCCGGCCCGTATCCCTTCAAACCCTTCCTATTCATATACCCATCCAAATGCCTCTTAAAAGTTGCAATTGTACCAGCCTCCACCACTTCCTCTGGCAGCTCATTCCATAAATGTACTACTCTCTGCATGAAAAAGTTGCCCCTTAGGTCTCTTTTATATCTTTCCCCTCTCACCCTAAACCAATGCCCTCTAGTTCTGGACTCCCTGACCCCAGGGAAAAGACTTTGCCTATTTACCCTATCCATGCCCCTCATAATTTTGTAAACCTTTATAAGGTCACCCCTCAGCCTCCGATGCTCCAAGGAAAACAGCCCCAGTCTGTTCAGCCTCTCCCTATATCTCAAATTCTCCAACCCTGGCAACATCCTTGTAAATTTTTTCTGAATCCTTTCAAGTTTCACAACATCTTTCCGATCGGAAGGAGAGCAGAATTGCACGCAATATTCCAACAGTGGCCTAACCAATGTCCTGTACAGCCGCAACATGACCCCCCAACTCCTGTACTCAATACACTGACCAATAAAGGAAAGCATACCAAACACCTTCTTCACTATCCTATCTACCTGCGACTCCACTTTCAAGGAGCTATGAACCTGCACTCCAAGGTCTCTTTGTTCAGCAACACTCCCTAGGACCTTACCATTAAGTGTATAAGTCCTGCTAACATTTTCTTTCGCTTTTTAAAAATTCATTCACAGGACGAGGACTTTGCTGGCTAGGCTCACATTGAGGGCAAATAAGAGTTAATCACATTGCTATGGGTCTGGAGTCACATGTAGTTCAGACCAGGTAAATATGGCAGTTTCCTTCCCTAAAGAACACTAGTGAACCAGATGGATTTTTCCTGACAATTGACAATGGTTTCATGATGATTGTTGGACTCCTAATTCCAGATTCTTTTATTGAATTCAACTTCGACCACCTGCCATGGTGGGATTCCATCTGTGTCTCTGGAATAACTGTCCAGTGTTGATACCACTAGGCCATCTACTCCTTTACTTTATTAATACTCAGCTAATATTTTGCCACTGAAGGATATTCTTTCATGGTCTGGGTCCAGTCAGGATAAATCCTCAGAAAATAAAAGGTGTGGCATGCAAGATCAGTGCTATCTGTGTGGTGAAAAAGATAGAGAGCAGAACACACTATTTATGTTGATGTCACATTGATAATAATGGGGAAATTAGTGGAATTAAAGAGTAGCAAATTCCCAGGGCCTGATGACTACCATTCACTGATGTTAAAGGAAAGCACAACGCCAATAATCTAACCATAATCTTTCAGAGTTCTCTGGATTCAGGAGTTGTACATCTGGATTGGAAATTTTTTTATGTTACTCCACTCACAGAGGTAAACCAGGGAATTACAGATTAGTCAGCCTGACATCTTTAAAAGTAAATTGTTGGAGTCTATAATCAAGAACAGTATAACTGATCACCTTGAAAAATGTAAGTTAATCATAGAGAGTTAATATGGACTCATAAAGGGTGGTCATACCTGACAGACCTCATAGAGTATTTTTGAAGAAATGACAAAACTTTTGGACAGAGGTACATCGATGAATGTTGTTTACATGGACTTCCAGAAGGATTTTGATTAAGTCCCAAAAAAAAGACAGTCAGCTAAGGTGGAACCCCAACAAAATGGAGGGAAAGTTATTGACATGGCAGGAAACAAAGAGTTGGAATAATGGGTAAGTCCTGACTTGATGGGTCTGGTCTGTCCCTCCTTGCTATGGCAACGATGCAGTGGCTTTGGTGTCAGCTTGTCAGTGACAACATGGTGGGTCCAGTCCAGAAATCCTTGCTTTGGCAGCCTCAGGGATGTCTTAAGTGGCAGCATCTTGTAGCCACTCTGAAAACCAAGAACCCTGGAGGAACTAAAGATGAACTTCTGCAGCTTCACCCTTGATGGGGTTTGTCCAATACATCACATCTGTAGTATGACACTTTGATCTTTTACTTTACAAATTCTGCATCCTATGTATCCTGCCCCAATACCTACATGATGAAGGAGCAGTGCTCTGAAAGCTTGTACTTTCAAATAAACCTGTTGGACTATAACATGGTGTTGTGTGATTTTTACCTTTATTCCTGATACAGGCAGTTCTTCTAAACGTGATGGTTGCATTGTTGTGCAACCTCGCATTATACAAAAATCACATTTTAGAAACAGCAGTTAGTGTTGGCAACGTAATTGTGTTACAGCCAACACATGTTTTAAAAGTTTGCGCTTTAGAAATAGCCTCTCCAACTCGTCAATCGTGTTACAGTGAATTTGCATTAATGAAACACACGTTATAGCAACATAATCTGTATTGACCAAAACCTATCCCAATTCATGGTTTCTTAATTTAGGTGATCCTTCTCTATTAGAACATAGAACATAGAACATAGAAGAATACAGCGCAGTACAGGCCCTTCGGCCCTCGATGTTGCGCCGATCCAAGCCCACCTAACCTACACTAGCCCACTATCCTCCATATGCCTATCCAATGCCCGCTTAAATGCCCATAATGAGGGAGAGTCCACCACTGCTACTGGCAGGGCATTCCATGAACTCACGACTCGCTGAGTAAAGAACCTACCCCTAACATCTGTCCTATACCTACCCCCCTTAATGCCCCCTTGTAATAGCAATTGTACTATTGTGCAAATTAATTAACAAAATCACCTTCTCCATCATTTCCTAGATTCCTGTCCTTCCTAAATATCTTATATCCTTCAATATTCAGGCGGCAATCCATGTTATCCTACAACCATGTCTCTGTAATGGCCAGCAGATCATACTTACTTCTTTCTATTTGCACTAACAGTTCATTTATTTGTGCATTCAAATACAGAGTCTTGAGTTTTATTCTTTTTGTAAACCATTAGCCTTATTGGTGATTTACTCTTAGATTTGTTTTCTCTATCCCTTCCTGTCATGGTTTGTTTATCATTTCCAACATTAATACTTTTCTCTTTTACCTTGTCTCTGCTCTTTGATTTGCCATATCATTCCAAATTTGATCCATTGCCCCACTGTTTAGTTTAAAGCTCTTTCTACTTCCTACTTACACATTGTGCCAGAACACCATTCCCAGTAGGGTTCAGGTGTAGACTGTCTCACTGTATACATTCCATGTCCCCAGTACTAGTGCTGGAGCCCCACAAACCAGAACCCACTTCTCCAAGAGCTGATCTCTGAACCACAGATTCATTTCTCTAACCTTGTTTGCCTTATGTCAATTTGGTCTGGCTTATGTAAAGATTTAAGGAAACGTTCACTTAACTATGGCAAGTTCAGTTCCTTCTGCTCCTCCTAAATTTCCTTCTGGCGTTCTGACAATATATGATCTTGGTTGATCTATTTCTCTGATGACAGTGGCTTCTGACTCCCTGTACCTTACAGTCTTTCTGCCCTGGCCTTATATTTGTCAGACTTTTTACCATGCCTAGACTTGCACCACCTATGTCATTTTTTTGCAGTGGCTTTTCTCTGGTTGTTTTAGCTTTTTGATGTCTTTCGAGATTACAATATAACCTCATGACAAAATCTGTTACCAGCCTCCTTCCCATCAAAACTTCTGCTGGTAGTTACTCATTATTTCATGGTGTTTCTCAGTAACAGAGTAGAACTAATTCCCAGTTTGGAGTCTTGTGAACTAGGGTCTGCACAGCCTTGAATGCTTTTTTCTGCTTCTCCATTTAACTGAACATAGAGTCGAGAATTTATTAGCTGGTTAACGCTTGTCTCCAAAGCAAACTTACTGAAATCTGTATTCATGAATTAATGTCCATTGTCCAATTCTCAATCTTCTGGGAAACTGTGTATCACAAGGGTCCTTTTCAGTATGGAGATCATTGAGCTTGCTGTGCTTAATTGAAGCCCTGTCACGCCAGTGCATCTTGAATAATAGTTGACTAGGATTAAATACATTTTCCTATGAAAAATCAAACAAATCCACAGCTAGCCTTTCCTGGGCCCTTTCAGGAAATCTTGTTCAGATCATTGGCTTTGTGAGCACGAGGCAGTGTATTGTACATGTTTGACATAATGGAAAGTAACTCTATAATAAAAGCAAAGCACTGCCGATGCTGGAAACCTGAAAAAAAAACCAAAAGATGTTGGAGAAATTCTGCAGGTCTGCAACATCTGTGAAGAGAGAAACAGAGCCTAAAGAGAGAAAATCTCAGCACTGCTGCCTCACAGCGCCAGAGACCCAGGTTCAATTCCTACCTCAGGCAACTGATTGTGTGGAGTTTGCACATTCTCCCCATATCTGCGTGGGTTTCCTCCGGATGCTCCGGATTCCTCCCACAGTCCAAAAATATGCAGGTTAGGTGAATTGGCCATGCTAAATTGCCCGTAGTGTTAGGTGAAGGGATAAATGTTTGACATAATGGAAAGTAACTCTATAAAAAAGCAAAGCACTGTCGATGCTGGAAATCTGAAATAAAAACAAAAGATATTGGAGAAATTCTGCAGGTCTGCAACATCTGTGAAGAGAGAAACAGAGCCCAAAGAGAGAAAATGCTGGAAAATCTCAGCAGGTCTGGCAGCATCTGTAAGGAGAGAAAAGAGCTGAAATTTCGAGTCTAACTGACGCTTTGTCAAAGCTGCTGCCAGACAGATGCTGCCAGACCTGCTGAGATTTTCCAGCATTTTCTCTTTTGGTTTCAGATTCCAGCATCCACAGTAATTTGCTTTTATCCAGAGAAACAGAGCCATGGTTTTGAATCCAGTATGGCTTCTTCAGAGCAGAATATAATTTTCTACGTTGTTGGAAATGCCTAGCAACTTCTGCACTGATACCTAGATGACCCCTGTTGAGTTTCTGTGGGATTTCTCAATGTGTCGACTTTGATATAATTTTTTTTTTTGGTCTTACCCTAGAAAATTTTCCACGTTTGTCATTTCTTTTTGAGTTGTGGAAGCTTTTCACCACTAGGTTGGCTGGATTATATTTCAACCAATTTGAATGATGTATCTGTAGCTACTTTAAAGAATAGCCCTCAATTATAATGCGCTAGAATATCAGTAGAAAATAGCTATTCTTTAATTCTTTCTGAAGTTCCTGGCTATCCTGATTCCAATCCAGATGGCTATTAATTTCCTTTACAGGATTCTAGACATTGTCCTTTTGAAAATCTCTGATACAAAGGAGATCCCTATTGGTAAAAGGTTGAAGCAATATGCCATAATGTAATAAATATAGTCACTGATCTTAACATTTGGTCTAAGCGTATCTACCAGAATCTACTGTTTGCATCCAGTTTTGTGAAAAACTTTGTTATTGCCAATATTCTCAAACTATCATTGTCAGGCAAAACAGGATAGTTTCCCTCCTCACTCCTTACTTAACTGAGTGAAATCCACATTTAACTTTAGTTCTCCAATTGACTTGGGAACAGTTATTAGCCCTGAGCACCACTATGTTAGTCCTGCCATTGGCAGCATGAACCCTCTTCCCATCATGCTGTCTGAGACTTTACTTTTCACATCAAAGGAGAAGGGATTTTCCTGTGAATCTATAAACAGATGGATTTAGCATTTTCTTGCCTGGTAAAGTGACAGTCCAGCTTCAATTTGTCGAAACCTTTGCATAGCTTTAGAATTCTTGCCAAAATTCTCTTAATTTATCCTTCAACTTTCTTCAATAGATGTTATTACTTAAACAATAATGGCACAATGGTTCTTGCTTTTCCACATATTTTGAAAAAGATTTTAACTGGTCACATACGGCAAATTACAGCAAAAGCCACAAAATATAATTGCAGCATTTTGCATTCCAAAAACGGTTGAATTTGTAATGTTACAGTTATCTGCTGGTAACTTGCCGAGTATGTTGGAAACATGAGGTATTTTTGTATGCCAGCTCATCAAATGCAAATTATTGCAGAATGATTTTATTCACTGCCAGGTATTCATCATGATCTTCCACATTAAAACTCGAGAAGATGAGGAAAGGATGACTGATTGGTTCAAATTAGCATTGAACTGGAAACTCTGATTCCAAAGGAATTACATAGATCTTATATACATTCAATTAACCAAGCACAAGAACAAAGAACAGTTCAGCACAGGAACAGGCCTTTCAGCCCACCAAACCTGCATGAACACATGATGCCTTTCTAAACTTAGGATGTTTTGTCTCTACGCAGTCCATATCCCTCCATTCCATATTTGTCAAGATGCCCCTTAAAGATTATTATGGTATCTGCCTCCACCACTTTTCTGGCAGCACATTCCAGGTGCTTGCTGTCCTCTGTTTAAAAATCTACTTCTTACATCTCCTTTAAACTTACCCCTTTTTGCCTTAGACCTATGTCCCTTAATAATTGACATGTCAGTCCTAGGAAAAATACTCTAACTATCCAGTCTACCTATACCTTTCATAATTTTGTCAATTTCTGACAGGTCTCTCCTCAACCTTCAACTTACACAGACCACATTTGTCCAATCTCTCCTCAAAGCTAATACCCTCCGAATATTGCAAATGTGGATTACTAAAGTTGCCAACTTTTATATTCTGTGCTGAAAATGTGTTGCTGGAAAAGCGCAGCAGGTCAGGCAGCATCCAAGGAACAGGAGAATCGACGTTTCGGGCATAAGCCCTTCTTCAGGAATCCTGTGCCCCAACTAATGAAGGCAAGCATGTCATATGCCTTCTTGACTACTTTATCCACTTATGTTGCCACGTTTAGGGAACTGCAGATCTTCATATCTTGATCCCTCTGTATGTTCATGCTTCTGTTAATTATAAAGTTATCGCTTTAATTCTGTGTAAATAAATAAAATTAGCGTGAACTATAACAAGTATTGTATGGACCACCTGTAGAATGATAGAATTATTACTTGCTTGTAAAATAAAACAAAATTATTTACTTTGAACAGAGGTTTTGTATTGTCATAACTTTAAGTTGAATAATGTCAACACATTTTGGCCTTGGTGTCTATCAGTGGTAGAACTGTCACTTCTTGAAGATCTTGTTTCAATCTGCAAGAAAGTATTCAGTTGGTAGTCTAAGATGATATGTTTGTTCATTACTGTCCAAATATGACATAGTCAGAGCTGTGATTTTCAGCTAAGATCTTAAATGCAATTTCATTCCGGTAGATGTAAAGAGTTTCAGAGCACTATTTGAAGTAGAATGGAGGAGTGTACTCACTATATTGCATAACATTTAGCCCTCAAACAGCACAAATGATCTAGTTTTTCACTGCAATGTCTGGGATACATTTTTGTATGCAAATTAGCTGCTGCATTTCTCTACATTACAATATTGACTAATTCTCAGAAGTAAATTCCTGTCAAACCTTTGAGCTGAAGCTGCTTGAACTTCAAACATTTATTTCAGATAGAATCATAGAATCCCTACAGTGTGGAAGCAGGCTATTCAGCCCATTGAGACCACAGTCTACTCTGAATCACAATGGTATCCAGGATTTCTCACATAGAGTCATAGAGTCATAGAGATGTACAGCATGGAAACAAACCCTTCAGTCCAACCCGTCCATGCCGACCAGATATCCCAACCCAATCTGGTTCCACTTGCCAGCACCCAGTCCATATCCCTCCAAACCCTTTCTTATACCCATCCAAATGCCTTTTAAATGTTGCAATTGTACCAGCCTCCACCACTTCCTCTGGCAACTCATTCCATGCACGTACCACCCTCAGCGTGAAAAGGTTGCCCCTTAGGTCTCTTTTGTATCTTTACCCTCTCATGCTAAACCTATGCCCTCTAGTTCTGGATTCCCCTACCCCAGCGAAAAGACTTTGTCTATTTACCCTATCCATGCCCCTCACGGTGGCACAGTGGTTAGCACTGCTGCCTCATTGCACCAGAGACCCGGGTTCAATTCCCGCCTCAGGCGACTGACTGTGTGGAGTTTGCACATTCTCCCCGTGTCTGCGTGGGTTTCCTCTGGGTGCTCCGGTTTCCTTCCACAATTCAAAAATGTACAGGTTAGGTGAATTGGCCATGCTAAATTGCCCATAGTATTAGGTGAAGGAATAATTGTAGGAGAATGGGTCTGGGTTGGTTACGCTTCGGTGGGTCGGTGTGGACTTGTTGGGCCAAATGGCCTGTTTCCACACTGTAAGTAATCAAGTGGGCGACACAGTGGTACAGTGGTTAGCACTGCTGCCTCATAGCGCCAGAGACCCGGGTTCAATTCCTGCCTCAGGCAACTGATTGTGTGGAGTTTGCACGTTCTCCCCGTGTCTGCGTGGGTTTGCTCCGGATTCCTCCCACAATCCAAAAATGTGTAGGTTAGGTGAATTGACTATGCTAATTTGCCCATAGTGTTAGGGGCAGGGGTGAATGTAGGGGAATGGGTCTGGGTGGGTTGCGCTTCGGCGGGTCGGTGTGGACTTGTTGGGCCGAAGGGCCTGGTTCCACACTGTAAGTAATCTAATCTAAAGATAAAGTCACCCCTCAGCCTCCTACGCTTCAGGGAAAACAGCCCCAGTCTATTCAATCTCTCCCTATAGCTCAATTTCTTCAACCCTGGCAACATCCTAGTAAATCTTTTCTGAACACTTTCAAGTTTCACAACATCTTTCCAATTGGAAGGAGACCAGAATTGCATGCAATATTCCAACAGTGGCCTAACCAATGTCCTGTACAGCCGCAACATGACCTCCCAACTCCTGTACTCAATACTGTGACCAATAAAGGAAATGCCTTCTTCACTATCCTACCTACCTGTGACTCCACTTTCAAAGAGCTATGAACCTGCACTCCAAGGTATCTTTGTTCAGCAACACTCCCTTGGATCTTACCATTAAATGTACAAATCCTGTTGAGATTTGCTTTCCCAAAATGCAGCACCTCGCATTTATCTGAATTAAACTCCATCTGCCACTTTTCAGCCCATTGGCCCATCTGATCAAGATCCTCTTGTAATCTGAGGTAAACTCTTTCGCTGTCCATTACATCTCCAATTTTGGTGTCATCTGCATACTATACCTCTTATGCTCAAATCCAAACCGTTTATATAAATGATGAAAAGTAGTGAACCCAGCACTGATCCCAGCACTCCACTGATCACAGGCATCCAGTCTGAAAAACAATCGTCCACCACCACCCTCTCTTCTACCTTCGAGCCTTGCTCCAGCCTTGAGCTGTCTTGCCATTCTTAATCACTTTTAATTAGTTTTCATGCTATGGAAAACATATTGAGGATTAGATTACTTACAGTGTGGAAACAGCCCAACAAGTCCACACCGACCTGCTGAAGCGCAACTCACTCCAGACCCATTTCCCCCTTCACCTAACACTATGGACAATTTAGCATGGCCAATTCACCTAACCTGCACATTTTTGGATTGTGGGAAGAAACCAAAGCACCCAGAGGAAACCCACACAGACACGCGGAGAATGTGCAAACTTCCACACAGAGAGTTGCCTGAGGGGGGATTTGAACCTGGGTCTCTGGCGCTGTAAGGCAGCAGTGCTAACCACTGTGCCACCGTGCCGCCCGTAAGGCTAGCAATTGTTGCCTACAACTATTCAGCTTGAATTGAATGGCTCACTGAGTCATTTTACAGGGCAGTTAAGAGATAACCTCATGGCTGTGAAACTGGAGTCACATGTAGACCAGACTCAGTAAGGATAGCGATGTCCTCCCTGATGATTTTTACTCCAAAGAGAGGTAGCTTCACAGTAGTAGCTGACACAAATGTAAACACATTTTCCCAATGCATTAGCACTTTCCTGGGCCTCCAGACTACTAGTTTAGTGACATTACCATTACCCAACTATACTTGTCCTCCCAACCCCACCTCAGTTTATCTGGAATAAAATTGTGATTGATACACCGGTCAAAATTAATGTGAATATCCTCATTTTGTCTGGTTGATACTACAGATCTGTAGGTCTGACCTTGCAGGTATCCATAGAGGCATGGACCTTCCACATTTGCTTTATCGTGATCCATGTCTAATTTCACTTGTGCTATCTTCATGGAAGGCTTGCTCAGCAGTAAATCTCATTGGAGACTACATCAGTACTAAAAGAGAGCCATATCTCTGCTATTTTGCATTGAATCACAATTCTTTAGTTATTTCAATATATTATAATTCCTGAACCAAGCAGAATATTCATTCTCCCTGATTTAACTTCAATCCTTAGAAGTAAGTGAATCTAAATAACACTTTAAGCAATTTGTTCCGCTCTGTCAAGATGCAAACACTTTCTAATAACATGGTAAAATTTAAATGATTCTGCAGTTATTACAATCATGATCAAATTAAAGCTCCTTGTAACAACAGCAAACTTTTTATTAAATGGCACTAATGGGACCAGAGTGTGCTGGTTGATCAAATAGTCTGAACAATCAAAATTAATGCAGTAAACCCTGACCAAGCGACCCTTCGAGACATCAACATCCCTTAAAATATCTAGTTAAAAACTCCTAAAATCAATGTTAGAACACACAGTAAGTAATACAAGTGTAATTTAGAGGGTTATACACATCAATGATAGGTTTTAGTTAAAGCATAAATACTTGGACATCGAGTTGGATTGCAGTATTTGACATAAATAACTTTCACTGGTTCATCAAGAGGGCCGGTTGATGAGATATTGCTTAAAACAAAGTGTTACTGCCTGCTATCTTCAACTTCTGTTGTTTTGCTTTGAACAGTTCATCATATAATGATCTTGAGAAGTCTATGAAACACCTGTAAACTGGGGTTCACTCATTGTTTTTAGAATAGATTAGATTAGACTCCCTACAGTGTGGAAACAGGCCCTTCAGCCCAACAAGTCCACACCGACCCTCTGAAGAGTAACCTACCAAGACCATTTCCCTCTGACTAATGCACCTAACATTATGGACAATTTAGCATGGCCAATTCACCTGACCTGCACATCTTTAGAATATGGGAGGAAACCAGAGCACCGGGAGGAAACCCACACAGACACGGGGAGAATGTGCAAACTCCACACAGACAGTCATTACACTAATCTTGTCATCTGCTATGAGATTCAGATCACTCCTCTGCCTCTACTGTTATTCGGACAATTGTATGCCATATGTGAATAACTTCAAAAGGGGATAATCATTGAGTCTCTCAACCTATGTGTCACCATGGACAATTTGATTTACACCATCAAAGCTGCTGGAAATGGCTACTTCCTCTGGAATACTTTTTAAAAGCATCAGACATCCAATCCTAAAGGTGTCTCCTGAAAATGGGATGGCAGTTAAAAGTCTGTATGCAATACTTTAGCACAATCCATTTGAATGCTAGCACTGATACAGGAAATACCAAATTGAATTTCTGCAATATTTTATATTGCCTGTTAAAATCCATTATATATATTCCTCTGTGAATTAACTATTTGGCTTCCAAATCTGACCAAATCCTACAAGCATGTAATAGATCATGTTTGATTCTTGAAGATCCAAACCTTCATCAGTGTTCAATTGATGGATAACCAGCTCACGAAATAAAAACAGAAATTGGTGAAAAAAACTGAATAAGTATGGCAGCTCTGTGGAGAGAGAATCAGAGCTAACATTTTGAATCCAGCGTGACTTCTTCAGAATTAGAAGTGGTTATAAAATGGTGCGATTTATGCTGTAGATAGAAGGAGAGTAGAACTGATGGTGAGGGTGATATGGGAGTGTTAGAGATGTAAAATAGGTCTAAACTATAGATGCAAACAGAATAAAATGGATCCTCTGTGCTGAGGGAAAAGTCAACAAGACAGAAACATGGCTGGGTTGGGGGTGTGGATCAGCAGGGTTTGTAATTGAATAGGGTGGCATGGTAGCTCAGTGGTTAGCACTGCAGCCTCACAACACCAGCATCCCAGGTTCGATTCCAGCCTTGGGTGACTGTCTGTGTGGAGTTTGCACATTCTCCCTGTGTCTGCATGGGTTTCCTCCCACAGTCCAAAGATGTGCAGGGCAGGTGAATTGGCCATGCTAAATTGCCCGTAGTGTTAGGTGCATTAGTCAGAGGGAAATGGGTCTGGGTGGGTTACTCTTTGGAGGATAGGTGTGGAAGGGCCTGTTGGGCCGAAGGGCCTGTTTCCACACTGTGGGGAATCTAGTCAAAATGGAGGAGAGGTGTCATGCTCTGATATTGTGAAACTCAATATTGAGTCCTCGAGACTCAAAGACAAGACCATCAATCAAAACATTTTAACAGATATAATGCATTATCCAAGATCCATATACATCATCAAGCTCCATATAAATTAACAGCCATAATAAAAGAAAAGGTCAGCAATACAAAATAGCCAATTCTCCCAGCTTCACAGAAATTTTGTTCCATTGGTAATGTGTCATGACTAAATGAGCAGACTACATGTAAACGCTACAATTCAGTCAATTCCTGATTCACTGTTTTCTTTTCATTTGTTTCAGTACCAGAATTTCAATAATGAATAGGGATACTGTAGAAAAAAACCCAAAAGAACTGCAGATGCTAGAAATCAGAAACAAAAACAGAAATTGCTGGAAACACTCAGAGGGTCTAGCAGCATCTGTGAAGAGAAATCAATGACCCAAGTCACTGTTTTTGGCCCAGTGACTCTTCTTCAGAATGTTCTGAAGGGTCACTGGCCCTGAAACATTAATTCTACTTTCTCTGCACTAATATGTTAACTCAGATCTGGGTAGCCAAGAGTTGCGATGGACCATTAACAGCAGCAGAATTGTACTCCAGCACAATTTTGCAATCTCATGGCCCAAAATATCCCCACCCAACCATTACTATCAATCCAGTGGATCAATCTTGAATCAATGGAGGGTGCAGAAGGGCATGCCAAGAGCAGCACCAAGCATACCTAAAAATGAGGTGCTAACCTAGTGATGCTACAACAGCTTGTATGCCAAACAGCATAAATGTGAAGCAGTTCCACAACCAACAGATCAGATGTAAGGTTTGCAGCCCTATCATATCCAGTCAGGAATAGCAGTGGACTATTAAACAAAAGTTCTGTTTTTTGTAACCTTCTGCCTCATCACTTATATTCACTCAGCAAAGTTTTAACCCTTTCCTTAACTATGTCATTCCTACCAACATGTACAACTTTGTATTACTTTGAATTTGTAATATTGGTAGAAACACATTTGTTTATTTACAAAAAGCTTTGAAAGAATCTTAAATATAAATTTAATCAGAAATATATGTTCAGAATTCCATAGCTGATCATGCAAGGAGATTAAAAGACACTTTGTATTTAGGATCTATCTGCTTTATTCCATGTCTTTGAAATCAGACTAATTCATTACCATGTTTCCTGTGGATACAACTGAAGGAGTAGAATTGGGAATTTCACAAAAGTCACATTAGTTTGATTACATCTCAGACATAAATCAATATCTGTGCTCTTTGCAAATCTTTGTTTCTCCTTCCAGGTTTCATATTGCTCTCCAAATGTTCGACGTCAAGGATACTCAGATCTCTGAAAACTTGATTTCTGCCACTTCAAATTGTATACTTGACGATACTTAAGAGTGATCCAGCTTCAGCTGTCTCCTGTTTTATAGACTGACCGCTCTGGAACTGCTTCACTTGTGCCCAATACTTCCTGTTGATGATGAGGCTGCAGTTTTTAAAATTAACAATTCATGAAGGTGACTTAAAACTACTGTACTTCTAAAAAAAACTCTCCAACCTGCTATCAGGAAGTGTTATGGAAATGACTGGCTTTTATAAACATTATTTTGATTAAATGTATGGGCAATTTCAGGTTCTAATTGTCTCCTGAACATTCTTGATACCTATTTAAATAGAGCCTATGAGAATGGTTGTCTGTGTTTTGTTGCAAGTTACTTATCTGATAGTTAATTTCCTGTGAAAAATACCTGTCTTTGATTTATTTGATATTTTTTCTTTAAAATATAAACGATGTGACAATATAATGCTGAAGCATAGGATTGAGTACATGAAGATACTGTGATGCAAAGGCTAGTGTCCCTGCCTCTGAGGCAAAAGTTCCAGATTCAAGTTCCATTCCAGCACTTGATGACCAAGAAAGGTGTATTCATAATGTGACCAAATAGTTAATTATTAATATGCCAGCCCTTCCTGCATGAGCCAATGGCAGGTGAAAAGAGCTGGGGAGGATCCTGGTCAGCCATGAGATAGAAAGAAAATTGGAGCCTCTATCATCACAATTCACATGGCAGTCCATGGTCAGTTGTCTGATGTGGATCAAATTGGTGCCAACTGCCTGGGGTAGGCTCCCATTCTGGCTATAGTGTATCTGGGCCTTTCCTTCTTGCCCTAAGTGGTAAAACACAATGTGCTGTGGGTTAGACCTGCCTCCAGGCGGACAACTGAACAAGAAGGATTGAATATATGCTGTTCAATGAAATCATTTGGCTCTGGCCTTCAATTAACCACCTAGGCCTAATTTACACTATAATTGATACATTCCGATTCAACTTCAATCAAATTTTTAAAATTCAGTCATCTAATCAGACACTGAATTTCTTTGAAAGTAGCTATGTCTAAAATATAATCCATTTATTAATTTTACTTCACTGTCAGAAACAATGAGCTCATCCAATACTTGAAAAACATCAAAACTTAAAATTCAAAAAATGACAGCTTCTTTCATATTGATTTATTTTAAAACCGTGTTCCTAAATTGAAAAGTTATGGGCAGGATTTCCCACACTTAGCCCCCTTCTGTAGTTGTTGGTGGAAACATTTGCCAATTGGGATATAATGCACTAATCGGTCAGCTTTGTCAAAGTTCTTTCCCAAACTCATGTATTATCCTTCCAGTTCTGGGCTTCCCTAACCCGTCAGGGAATATGTATTGGATAACATCCCTCAACAACTAACAAAGGATCTCTATTTAAAAGGACACCTTGCTGAAAATGCTTAAAAAGACAGCACTGGCTGAAGCATAAAAAGTAGTGGCAGCCTCTTTATGAACAATGATTCCTGTCTATGTGAATGCAATCATCAACCTCTGAAACTGTGTAAATCCTGCAAGTTAACCGAAGCCTTCTCCATCAACCCTTGGGATCTGACTGGCTTGATCCGTGTCAAAATGAACATAGTATGGCAAACATGTTATCAGTATCTTGGCTTCAGATTGAGTTATCACCATCTGATCCCCTGTTAGGAACCGGACATGAAGAAATCGACGACCCAGGTTACGTTGACATCCTAGCCATTTGCTCCTCTTGGGTCAAGGTCTACTTCTAAAGGCTGTAAAATCCTATGACAATCTGTTCTGAGAGTCTGCGCCTCCTGAGGTATTCATTTTAGAAAAATCAAGGAAACAAAACCATGGTCTAAACACCTTCTTGTTCAGGTTATCAGCTCTTTCAATTTGCGCCTGTGTATCCATCCTCCCACTGCCATGTGGTCTGCATTTCTGTGGAGAAGGCACTGCTGCTGCTTCTGAAGTTACTACACCGTTGCTAGGGGAGCTAGCTGCAGCCTAACCTTAGTTGTCTATGTGACTGCATAATAAGGAGCTCTTGCATTGCAAGAAATTCTCACACATAAAAAAAGTTGAGATTGAGCTCAGTGGACTCAAACCACTTAAAATTTATTGAAATTAAGCTTCAGTTCCCAAAACGAATCATTGACTTTAGGCTGAAAGAAGTGCTTCTGACAGTGTTAACCTTTCACTGAAGCTAGCCATAGACCTGTTGATTTCAACCTTTATACTATTGCTATCAGGTAAGTTTTAGTCAACAATTTATTGATGTTCACTCAACCCTCCAATTTGGCAAGATGTAGTAATTTTATGGGACCCGCACACTGGCTGGAAATGTCAGAAGGTAAAGTTAACGAATCTCCAACGTCTGTATATCCCAAGGACTGCTAATTGTATTAAACAGCATATCCCTTCAGTTGTTTGCAACAAAGTACTGACTGTACCCACCCAGCCAATACTTGCAAAACTCAAACCACATTGTCCAACATTAGATGAGATTCTGCAATGGACAACATTTGTTAAATTATCCTGTGTATGAACTATGGAACTATGCAACTATGCAACTACATATGTTAATAGACAATCCTTGTTCTTTGCAGACTGAAATAATATATTCATGACTCAACAACACAGCTGGCACCTATTTTCTGGTTCATTTCTCGGGGCAATATCTTGACCTTTCTGGTTTTAAACTTTGTCATTTAATTATCAGTTGTCATCTAACTGCTGTGTTCCCATTACATGGTAGTGCCTCGACAAATAAGAGACCAGTTATCTTCTCACAGTGTAAAAACGTTGTTTTCCTTTTGCATTGGTAATTCTTGTCAATTGCCCTGGTGACTGCAAGATGAAAAGCTTTCAATCAAATGTGTTTTTATCAGCAAAACATAATCTCCTATTTGTCTTAATTGGTTCCTGTCAGATCCAAGAGAGGTTCCTCACTAGACACAAAATTTAGGCCAGGAAAACATTGAAGAGAGTTAAATGAGAGTTTGGATCTCAACCTGATGTCAGTTTCAGGGATTCAATCTGAACACACACAAAAATCCATCTTATCTGATAAAACTTTCACCTTCATAGGCAGAATCTAATGGAGCCTGCCAGAGTGAGTATGATGGTCTGGATTTGAGAGACGGCCCCTATCTAATTCCTGGCTTTATGAAAACTTAACTTAGTGAAGGGTGGGAATGGACCAATGCTGGAATGGACAGGATGTCAGTTACATTCATTAACTGGGCAGTTATAATTAATATCCCTGAACCCATCATGATTTAATGCTGGTTCAGGGATTTTATGGGACCCAGGCGAGTTTCTGGTGCCTCCTAGAAACTACCCAGCAAATCCTGTCAGGTTTGCCCTGTGGTCCCCTCCGGGGGGGGGGGGGGGGGGGGGTGTGCCTCTAGTGACAAGCGACTCCCCTGGCATCTGACATCCCTCCCCAAATTGTTGATAATCTCATCTCCCCACAATCACCATCCTGCCCCTCATGTCTCCAGCGATCTAGCGATGGTCCATGATGAAGGTCTCAAAGCATTACTGACAGTAGCTATCATTTTGGATGGCGCTGCATGTAATGAAGTGGCTTCAGCTCTTGAGGCAGGATTTCCACATCTCTTGGGGCCTTAAATGCATGAAGAAGACAGCACTGGCCAGTTAACTGCCTGTTGCACATGGGCTCTCTGCATCATAGGAACTAATTTCGGTCCTGTGTGTCACCTAAGTTACTTCAACATTTGATGTATCATTTTAACCAAATGCTAATAAAGTAGGAAATTCACAAAACAGTCTTCTTAATGAAACAAAGGATTTTGTGAAACTTGAAAAGTTTCAGAAGAGATTTACAAGGATATTGCCAGGGCTGGAGGATTTGAGCTATAGCGGGAGGCTGAACAGGCTGGGGCTGTTTTCCCTGGAGCGTTGGAGGCTGAGGGGTGACCTTAGAGGTTTATAAAATCATGAGGACCATGGATAGGGTAAATAGACAAGGTCCTTTCCCTGGGATGGGGAAGTCCAGGGTTTAGGGTGAGAGGGGAAGGATATAAAAGGGACCTAAGGGGCAACCTTTTCACGCAGAGTGTATGGAATGAACTGCCAGAGGAAGTGGTGGAGGCTGGTACAATTACACTGCAGGGCATGGAGTGTTTTATTTCCCCCTCCAACTCTATTTTGACTTGATCCCTGCCCTCCCCCTCACCTTTTTGATCATTCAGCATTGCCTTTTGTCGAGAAGGGCATTGCTTGTCACTTTAGCAAAAGTGGGTACTGCAGATGCTGCAGATTAGAGTCAAGATTAGAGTATTGCTGGAAAAGCACAGCAGGTCAGGCAGCATCCGAAGAGCAGGAAATCGATGTTTCAGGCCAAAGTCCTTCATCAGGAAAGCCCTTTACGGCCCACTTTCCTGCTCCTCGGATGCTGCCTGTACTTTTCCAGCACTACTCTGATCTTGACACATTGCTTGTCTCTAGCCACTCGGGTGTTTCCTTTCTTTCTGGTGGTGGAATATAAATAAAGATTTCTGCACTAGTTGTTCTTCATTGTGTCTTACATCTGCACACACACGACATGGGTGCTGGGGAGAATAAGCCATACCATTGTTTGGTGGTAGTGTGGGGGTAAAAAAACCCAAGAGATTAGAATCTCTTTGGAAAAGAAAAAGGCCTCTAGAATCTCCTCAGTTCAGGGGTCTGTGTTGTGGCAAGGAAAACTGATTTCTGTGCTGGCTGAGTTAAAGCCATTAAAAAATATAAAAACAGGAGGTTCTGTGGTGCTGTGAAGTCTGTGGACCATGTGTAATTGGGGTGTAAGAGTCTGCAGTCTCTTTTTGTTTTCCTCAAGAATCGTCTTTTATGTTTTTGGTTACACTTTAGCCCCACACTCCTGATTTTTGGTCACCCAATGCAGAGGGGGGAGGGCAGGACAGAGGACCTCCTCGGGGGCCTGTTCCTGGGCCTGGCCAAACTGGCCATAAACAGGTCCAGGCAGTGGGACGTGGAGGGGGTCGTTAGGGCCAATTGCCTGCCCCTCTTCCAAGGTTATAGAACATAGAACATAGAACATAGAAGAATACAGCGCAGTACAGGCCCTTCGGCCCTCGATGTTGCGCCGATCCAAGCCCACCTAACCTACACTAGCCCACTATCCTCCATATGCCTATTCAATGCCCGCTTAAATGCCCATAATGAGGGAGAGTCCACCACTGCTACTGGCAAAGCATTCCATGAACTCACGACTCGCTGAGTAAAGAACCTACCCCTAACATCTGTCCTATACCTACCCCCCCTTAATTTAAAGCTATGCCCCCTTGTAATAGCTGACTCCATACGAGGAAAAAGATTCTCACTGTCGACCCTATCTAAACCCCTAATCATCTTATACACCTCTATCAAGTCACCCCTAAACCTTCTTTTCTCCAATGAAAACAACCCCAAGTGCCTCAGCCTTTCCTCATACGATCTTTCTACCATACCAGGCAACATCCTGGTAAACCTCCTCTGCACCCGTTCCCGTGCCTCCACATCCTTCCTATAGTATGGCGACCAAAACTGCACACAATACTCCAGATGTGGCCGCACCAGAGTCTTATACAACTGCAACATGTTATGTCAGAGCCCAGGTGTCCCTGGAGAAGGAGCACGCGGTGCCTACCAGCACCCTCAAGGGTTTCAGGGAGAGGTGGGCACCGTAGGCTGTGGAGTGTTTTATTTCCCCCTTTGATTCTGTTTTGATTTGATCTCTGCCCTCCCCTTCACCATTTTGATCACTCAACTTTGCCCTTTGATGAGGAGGACGCTGCTTGTCACTGGCCACTCAAGTGTTTCCTTTCTTCCTGGTGGTGGAATATGAATAAAGTTTTCTGCACTCGTTTTTTCAGTGTGTCCTACACCTGCAAACACATGACATGGATGCTGGAGAATAAATAAGCACCATTGCTCTTTGGCGGGAGTGTGGGCGTTTATCAAAAAAAAATAAAAGCAGGAGGTTTTGTCAAAGGTTCTGTTCATTTTGAGAACTGGCTTTGAGGGAGCTGGATCAGTGTCAAGGACTGTCCATGTGTAAATAAATAATGACTTAGTGATGGGATACCTGCTGTGGAGTTATTTCACTGTCCAAGCCCCCAAACACATCTTCCAGGTGCTGAAGCATTTTACTTAAACTTTTTTCAACCTAGTCTACTGTATTCACTTTACCAAAGAAAAAGGTCTCCTTTCCATTGAAAAGACCAAATAGAGACTGGGTGACCTCTTTGCAGAACATCGCTGTTCTGTTTCGAACCAAGTGTTCCTTTCATTACAAATCAGCCAGTGCAGAGTTTTCACCAGTTTCCATTAATTTAAATTTATAAAGATCCTTGATGCCATGCTCAGTCAAATGCTGCCAAGATGTCAAAGGCAAACTCTTTCATGTCATCTCTGGAATTCACTATTTTGTGCATGTCTGAATAAAGGCTGTAATGAAATTTAGAATTTAGCATCAGTGGGTAGTTGTTGGTCATTAACTGTTGCTTCACCGCATTGGTGATAACAACTGCCAACAATTTGCCAGTGATCAAATGTGGATTGTAAAGGGTAGCAATTGGTTGGATTTGATATATCTTGCTTTAATCGTACAGGATATACTTGGATAATTTTTCACTCTTGGGTAAATGCTACTGTTAAAGTTGTACTTTGAACAACTTGGGCAAGTGTAGAGTTATTAAGGCCAAAACCACAGTTCTACAGCCAGGAAGTTGTCAGGTTATAGTTTTGTTGTATTTAGTGATGTTCAGTTGTTTGTGAACGTCATATGCAGTGAATAGAAATCTGGATTCTGTAATGGTGGGGATATTGGGTAAAGACTGAGATGGATCATCCACTTTGAAGATCTGGCTAGAGATGCTTGCAAATGCTTCATGCTCGTCTTTTGTAGTCAAATGCTAGGCTCCCCATATCATTGAGAAAGGGATGGTTGTAAAATCTCTCCTACAGTTAGTTACTTATTTATCCACTAAAACTCACAAATGAACATGACAGAACTGCAGATCTTTAATCTGATTTGATTTCTTTAATTTTTTCTTGGGATGTGTATATCACTTTGCTGCATTTATTGCCAATCCCTATTTGCCCTTAAGCTGAGTGGCTTGCTAGACCTTTTCAGAGGTAAAACCCCAGGGCATCAATGTGGACTTCAACAGTTTCCTCATTTCCCCTTCTCCCACTTCACCCTAGTTCCAAACTTCCAGCTCAGCACTGTTCCCATGACTTGTCCTACCTGCCTATCTCCTTTTCCACCTATCCACTCACCCCTCCCCACCGACCTATCACCTTCATCCCCTCCCCCTCTCACCTATTGTACTCTATGCTACTTTCTCCCCACCCCCACCCTCCTCTAGCTTATCTTTCCACCCTTCAGGCTCTCTGCCTTTATTCCTGATGAAGGGCTTTTGCCCGAAATGTCGATTTTACTGCTCCTCGGATGCTGCCTGAACTGCTGTGCTCTTCCAGCACCACTAATCCAGAGACCTTTTCAGAGGGCAGTTAAAAGTTGGCAACAGTACTGTGGATAGAATTATAGAGTTGAACAAGTTTTTGATCTTACTTATATGTAGACCAGACCAGATAAAAGTATCTGATCTCCATTCAGTTTTCACAAAGACTAATAGTTTCATAGTCAGCATTACCTGAGACCAATACTTTACAATTCCAGTTTTTACTGATTGAATTTAAATTCCACCAGCTGCCATATTCCATGACCCTTGAGCATTAGTCAGGAACCCTGGATTACCAGTTCAGTGACATTACCAACAGAGCACCATCTCCCTCAAATTGCTGCTTTTATTCACTAGCATGAAAATAGTGTTTTAGCTTTGTCAGGTTAGCACTTCATTTTTAAGTGTACTTAGCAACTCTCCTATATTCTACACTGCGTTGGACTCCCAACTTGCTTGTAGTGGAAATTGAGGGGTAAACCAAGGATGAAGTTACCAATTGCAATAAGACAGAATTTTGTGCCACTTTTGGCCCACAGCCATCTCCTTCTCAGCTCTCTCCAAATTATGGGATACATTTCACCTGTCCCTGCATGACAGTTATCTTATTTAGTAAAATTATTTATCTTCTTTAAGTACTGCTCTTGAATGTCTGCAATTTAACTTAACGTAAAAAAGAAATGCAAATTATGAAGTGTTGAAAGCCAGACATATTGTTGAGTTATGTTGACCTAATTCAATGTCCCTGAAGGGTCTGAGATTAGATTAGATTCCCTACAGAGTGGAAACAGGCCCTTTGGCCCAATAGGCCCACACTGACCCTCCGAAGAGTAACCCACCCCAGACCCATTTCCCTCTGACTAATGCACCTAACACTACGGGCAATTTACCTAACCTACGTATTTTGGACTGTGGGAGGAAACCGAGCAAACCCACACAGACATGGGGAGAATATGCGAACTCCACATAAACAGTCACCCAAGGCTGGAATTGAACCTGGGTCCCTGGTGCTGTGAGGCAGCAGTGCTAACCACTGAGCCACCATGCTGCTGTGGGCTCATTACCATCTTGCTCTATATCATTGTCGGTGGTGCCAGTAACACCGGTCAAATGGCATTGGTACAAATAATTTCCAGTTTTGTTTCCTGGGCAGCAATGAGATGGAGCAGGTTACCTGCTCATTATAGAACTTATTGGATTTTCACTTCAACCACTTTATTATGGTTGAGTGCCATATTCTATCAGATTTTAGAGTCAGTGAAAAATATGAATATGTACCCCCAGTCTGCAAAACAGCATCCTATGCCGAGAAATGAAACTCTAGAGCTTAGGGGAGAAGGTAGAATCAGCAATGGTGGTACAGTTGAAATCAGGGAAGCACAAAAGACCAGAAATGAATTAGCACAGAAAACTCAGGGTAGGGAAGTGCTTGGAGGGTTGTCTGATTGGGACATTACCAGTTTGATTCTACAATGTATTTAAGATATTATTATCTAATAACATGAAGTAACTCTTTTGCACTCTTTTGATATATACTTAATGCAGATAGTTTAAAGACATTTTGCATTGTCTGGCTGTTATTATTATCAATTTTCACAATAAATCTCTTAGTTTAACTGTACAGTATATTCTTTTCTTTACATAAAACTCTCAGTGTGCTGTTTCAAACTGTTTACTGACTGCTGCATGATTTTCAAGCTCTCCAATGCATATTTCTATCAAAGAAAAGAATAAAACTGATTTGGCATGTAGCAATTCTTGATATACTATATAAGGACAGCCTTACTATTATATAAACAGCACACATTTCTTGAAACACTAAAATTATGTCACAAATTGCAATTTCAACCAATATGGCTTTTGATTATCGAGTATAAATAAAATCAGACATGGAATAAGATTCTCTCACTAACAAACTGCAATTCAATTCACTAGATTTATTTCTATAATATCTAATATGTTTTGTAACCAGCTAATGCATTTAGGAGGTTTCGGTTTTCAGCCTGACCTTTATAATAATTAACATTGCCAAGACATGCAGAGACTCTCCAGAATACAAAGTTGCTACCTTGCCAACAGAAAACCAATGGCGTCCATTCGTATTAAGGAAACAGACCTCTCTGCCTGCCAGTTCTGTTCAACAGATTTTGTGGTGCAAAGACACAAATGATGCTTAGGTACTCTTTAATATAATATTCCACTGAAATTAACCATCAATTAAATGACTTAGTCATTTTATTCCTACAAGGCTTTTTAAAAATATTTGGATTCGTCTTTTATTGATGGCTGGCTGTTGGATTGAAATGTAAGTTTAAATTCAGTTCATTTTGCCAAGTTTCATGCAGACATTTCAATTTTATCAAAACTGCCTTTAATAGTTTAATATGTTATTTAGATTAGATTACTTTACAGTGTGGAAACAGGCCCTTCGGCCCAACAAGTCCACACCGACCCGCCGAAGCGCAAACCACCCATACCCCTACATTTAACCCTTACCTAACACTACAGACAATTTAACATGGCCAATTCACCTGACCTGCACATCTTTGGACTGTGGGAGGAAACCGGAGCACCCGGAGGAAACCCACGCAGACACGGGGAGAATGTGCAAACTCCACACAGTCAGTCGCCTGAGGCGGGAATTGAACCCAGGTCTCTGGCGCTGCGAGGCAGCAGTGCTAAACACTGTGCCACCGTGCCGCCCACACGTGGCTTGTAGAAATGTTCAGAATGCTCATAAACATGTGTGTAATGTTATAGGTTCAAATGTAGTAATAATCCATAGTTTTTCCATAAGATTTTATATTTTTCTTTCTAAGGATATTCTTATAGTTCAGAAATGCAATTAATTGCATTTCCTCTGCAGTTAATTATCACTCAATGTTTTGTAATATCTTCTAAATAACATTTACACTATATAAGCCTGTAGGATAGCTGGGATGTTGAACAAAGGGTAAGCAGGGATATGTTTTCAATTATAGCAGGTCGTCTCAGTAGGGCGAAAGTGCTGGATCTCCATATTGAAACTATATCTTAGAAATCACAGTAATGGTGACACTATTCTTTATTTCTATATAATTCAATAAAGAGGGGGAAAAATAAACCAGATTAAAGTTAGTAAAGAGGCAGACACTCCATTATAAAGAGATAGTTAAGACCTGCCAAGCCCAGGCTTACTTTCACAAAAAACAAAGATTATTCCCCCAATAACCCATGGAAAGTTGGCAAAACATGTGTCTACGATCTGAGTTTTGGCTTTAATTTCTGGATTATTTTTATTTCATTAAAGGGTTGTTAGACACAAATGAGAAAAATTTCAATGAAAAGCAAATTTATTGTGGCTCAGCATCAACAATGGATCCAGTTCTCTTTAACCTAAACTGCTTAAATGGTGACATTATTGTTCTTTTCATTCTTTAGCAAATAAACTATAGATATATTTCCGTCTTGTTTGGCTGCTGCACAGACTCAATACAACACGATATTCAACTTTTGTAGTTTTATTCTTCTGAGAGCTCTTACTGAGGTATGGTTTCACAAGTGCCTGGACTTTGCCAGTCCCTTCTTCAAAACCCTTTATCCACAAGGCCATTTGGGAACACTTTTTGCACAGAGTAAATATTATTGAATATCAAATGATATCTGCAATTTAAAGTTAATTGCACACTTCTTATCTGATGTCGCTTGATGTTTTTTTATTTTCTTTGATTTAAGTTTACGTGAGATCCTGCTTAAAATTGTAGTTTAGACTAGTATGGGAGTAAAGATTTCCTGTAAATTATATGTAGTGTGATCATTTCTAGGACTTCACTACGTTTAGAAATTGGAAGAAATAAATTCCCAGATTTCTGTATAGTAGAATATTAAATGTACCTATGGAATAATAACTTTTCACAGACACAAAAATTACACATTTATATAATATCTGTCATGACCTCAGGATGTCTCAAAACAAATCAGTCAATGAAGCACTTTTAAACTATAGTTGCTATTGTAATAAAGGGACAACAGAGCAATCAGTTTTTATACATATGAGCACCAATGAAACTGAAATTAATGACAGGTGCTTTTGTTTTAAAAGTGGCCTTGGTAAATTACCCTTTCTCTTCAAATAGTACAATCAGGATCTTACACAATTATCTGAAGAGGCTAACAGGACCTTTGCTTCACATCTCTTCTGAAACATATTTATAGTTCATTTCTCCAGCTGTATTGCTATGGTGCAACAAACACTACACTGAACCATCAGGCAGGAAACTAGCCACAAGGATGCATGAACATCAATTAGCCACAAAAAGACATGACCCACCATCACTAGGATCCTTACATACAGACGAGGAAGGATACCATTTTGTCTGGGACAACACATCCATCCTAGGACAAGCCAAACAGAGGCACACACAAGAATTCCTAGAAGCATGACTTCCAACTGGAACTCTATCAATAAACACATTGATTTTGACCCCATCTACCATCCTCTGAGAAATAGAACTAGAAATTACATCACCCAACACCCAAAGAAACCTAAGCACTTAAATAGGAAGTTGGACATAACACGAGCACTTCAACAGAGGCTCACTAATGATATAATCTAGTGTGGTGACAAAATGTCTGAAACCGAATGTTCTAGCTCAGCGAGCAAACTTCCGTCCACATCCATGGTGCAGTGTCTCTGCAGCTAAGATAAGAAACTTTGGTTCAATTCTTTTACTCCAGAGGGTGTCTAATACAATCTTCAAAAAGGTTGATCAGAAAAACTCAAGCAGTATTGCTCAACCCAGATTATGTCCTCCTGTATCTGGATGAGATATGAACCTGGACCATCTGACCGAAAGGTATGAGTACTATTGCACAGTTACTATTCCTGGTAGTCACAACATGATTTTTACAAGCACAGAACTATGAAAAAGTCCAAATGAATTTGGAGAGAAAAAATCTATATTTTAGACATTCTACAGCTGATTCTGGTGATTATATTGAGCTGTATTTAATCCAGCATTAAATAAGTCTCGGATACAATGTTACCATTGTTGTCTCTGGAAAGTTAATTAGTTTTCTCTTGCAATGTTCTCACAGTAATGTGGCCAGAAGAAGCAATTCTCATTTGACACAGCCAAGCTTTAACAGAAATAATGGAAACAGTTTTAATGTCTTTTAAATAGGATCAATTTATAACTGTAGGATGAATAGTCTGTAGGATTATATTGCAGAATTACTTCAGTCATTTTGAGCAAGTGTTTACCATGAAAGGGTGAATTATCTCTCTGCCTTCTGTTAAACACAAAAGTGAGTCACGATTATTACAATGGGTCTGAATGATCTGGGAGATTTCTACAGTATAGGGCTATATTTTATCTGGGAGTGAGATCCCCAACCCCCTCCAACGTTCATATGGGTGAGTGGGAGTGCCTTTCCTTGGATTAATCACCTGGTAATCAGGCTTTGGCTGTCTGGTCAGTAAAGGTTCGATGTAGGCTTTCACCATCACTGGAGACAAAATCCTGCATAAGAAAACTGCGAGCCAATCTGGGCAGTGGCCACTGTTGGGACAGCAGAAGATACACTGATAGAGCTCAGAGTGAACAATATCAAGTGTCTTTCTGGAGCCAGGATTATGGAGGTTGTGATTGACAGTGTGGGTTAGGTGGGGCAGAGGAATTTTTGTCAGGGAGAAGGTTGTGGAGGATTATATTGTATTAATAATTATAGTAGGTCAGTTTCTAATGGAGTCGAGAGTGTGGTGCTGGAAAAACACAGCAGGTCAGGCAGCATTCGAGGAGCAGGAGAATTGACATTTCGGGCATTAGCACTTCATCAAGAATGAGGCTTGTGGGCTGGGGGGGCTGAGTGATAAATGGAAGGGGGTGGGGATAGAGGGAAAGTAGCTGAGAATGCAATAAGTAGATGAAGGTGAAGGAGAAGGTGATAGGTTGGAGAGGAGGGTGAAGCGGATAGATGGGAAAGATAACAGACAGGTCAGGAGGCAGTGCCGGGTTGGAGGCTTGGGACTGGGATAAATGTGGGGTGAGGGGAAATGAGGTAATTTCTTTAGACTAGATTACTTGCAGTGTGGCCCTTTGGCCCAACAAGTCCACACCGACCTGCCAAAGCGCAACCCACCCAGACCCACTCCCCTACATTGACCCCTTCACCTAACACTACAGGCAATTTAGCATGACCAATTCACCTAACCTGCACATTTTTGCATTGTGGGAGGAAACTGGAGCAGACCTACGCAGACATGGGGAGAATGTGCAAACTCCACACAGAGAGTCGCCTGAGGTGGGAATTGAACCCAGGTCTCTGGCGCTGTGAGGCAGCAGTGCTAACCACTGTGCCACCGTGCCGCCCACATGGTTGAAATCTTGGGATCAATGTGGATTTCAACAGTGTCCTCATTTCCCTTCCCCCACATTATCCCAGTTCCAAGCCTCCAACCTGGCACTGCCTCCTGACCTGTCCGTTGCCTTTCCCACCTATCCGCTCCACCCTCCTCTCCAACCTATCACCTTCTCCTTCACCTACTTCTACTTATTGAATTCTTAGCTACCTTCCTTCTAGTGCCACCCTCCTTCCATTTATCTCTCAGCCTCCTGGCCCACAAGCCTCATTCTTCATGAGGTGCTAATGCCCAAAATGTTGATTCTCCTGCTTCTCGAAGGCTGCCTGACCTGCTGTGCTTTTCCAACACCACACTCTCGACTCTGATCTCCAGCATCTGCAGTCCTCAGTTTCTATCAGTTTCTAATGGACACAGGATGCCAGAAATGGATACACTCTATAGTTATCCAACTACTAATCTACCAAACCTAGCAGCCTGGTCACTCAACAGCAGTCTCACCTGCTGTGGGTACAATCCAAGTGATATGGGAGGATGCCATTAATTGATTGCTTGAGTGCCTCAATTGGCCCCACAAATGAACAGGTTGTTCTCCCACCATTGGTAAAACTGGAGCAGGGAGGACGGGTCCAGGTAGCTATCTTGTTCATGTCCAATATTACACCACAGCTACCTGCAACCCAAATCCCCCTGAAGACCATCAAATTCCCATGTAATATTCTGACTACTCTAGTAATGTTGACATGAAAAAAATCTGTATGTACACAATGCTTTTCACCTTCTCAAGCATCCCAAAATACTTCAGGGTCACTCCTTTAGGCTTAGTGCTATTGTTACTAGACTAGTAATCTGGAGACTCAGATTCAATCCCATCTATAATATATGGTAAATTTAATTTAATAAAGGAAATATCTGGAATTAAGAGGTCTAATGTTGACAATGAAACAGTTGTCATTAAAAAAATAATGTTCATTTATATCTTTTAGGGAAATAAACTGTTGCCCTTACCTCAGTCAGCCCACATGTGACTCCAGACCCACAGAAATGTGATTGATTCTTAACTGCCTTCTGAAATAGCCTAACAAGCCACTCAATTGTATTCAAGGGCAACTAAGAATTGGCAATAAATGCTGGCTCAGACAATAACAGCCACAACCTATTAGTGAATAATAAAAGTCATAACCTCTATGGAGAGATGGAAATGGCCATTACTGGAAGAGTAATTTGTGTCTTATCCAATCCACTTCCTGACCATGGCAAACTCTTTTCTTATTTACCAGATGCAAATCATATAAGCATGCACCTCTTTTTTTCCCTCTCTCCTAACAGCAAGTTCGACCCTCGTGTCTCTCTCTTTGTGGCTACAGAAGAAGTGAAGAGTGATTGGTCTGCGGTTAAACAGCAAAAAGACATTAATAATGGAGACACACCATCACTATATTTAACACTCACAGTCACCAGCTCAGATGTTAACACTGCACTGAATTTAGAAATTAGCTGTGAGATGGGACCTGTACAATGTGACACACTGGGCACACATGGCCCCCCCCCCCCCCCCCCCGTCAGACAGAGGACATGGATAGCACAGGTGCCAGTTTACTAAAGGTGTATCCTCATAGCTAAAATGCAGATGGCATAGTGGACTGCTACAGAATGAAGTTGGCATCATTACAACCACCACGATGTCTGATATTAAACTGCATGGTTGCAGAACAATGCTTATACAGCAGTTGGATGTTGAGGGTGTCTCGGTTCTCCAACATGGCATAGTTGACAAGCACTGTCTACAAAGCAATATGTGTGTTGTCAATAGTACATTGGGGATGTCAAGAAAAGTTGCATGGCATCTCTGATTCTAGTGTCTGTCAGGAAAGAAGGAAATGCACACGGTTTTCTTTGAATAGGCAGCATTAATAACCTCTGCTACATAACAGCTTGTGACAAACTGCAGATGATACAAATATCTGCAGTTTCTTTTTATTCATTCACAGGATGTAGACACCTATGGCTAGGCCAGCATTTTGTTTTCATCCCCATTTTCCCAGAGAGCAGTGAAAAGTAACCACATTGCTATGGGTCTGGAATCACGTGAAGGCCAGCCCAGCAGTTTCCTTCCCTGAAGGTTATTAGTGAACTAGATGTATTTTTCCTGATAGTCCACAACATTTTCATGATCATCCTTAGACTCTTAATTTCAGATTTTTTTTATTGAATTCAAATCCACTGTATGCAATGGTGGGATTCGAACCTGAGAACATAGAACATTAGAACATGACCTGCCTTGCTAGATAACACCACTAGGCCAACACCACTCCTGTTTCAATCTGAAAAGAGCCATATGTATGAGATTTCCACAGTTACAGGCAATGGTGTCCAGGCTTTTCTCTGTGGTTCTGCTGCAACAGGTGGCTGTGAGAACAATCTGATTGAAGCACAGATATCGGAAATATTAGATTAGATTACTTACAGTGTGGAAACAGGCCCTTCAGCCCAATAAGTCCACACCGACCTGCTGAAGCGCAACCCCCCCAGACCCATTCCCCTACATTTACCCCTGCCCCTAACACTGCGGGCAATTTTCCATGGCCAATTCACCTAACCTGCACATTTTTGAACTGTGGGAGGAAAGCGGAGCACACAGAGGAAACCCACGCAGACACGGGGAGAATGTGCAAACTCCACAGTCAGTTGCCTGAGGCGGGAATTGAACGCGGGTCTCTGGCGCTGTGAGGCAGCAGTGCTAACCACTGTGCCACCGTGCTGCCCACTACTTCCAGCTGAGTCTCAATTGACAGTCCTCTCCTCCTCCTCCTCCTCCCTCCTCTGGGAGCTTGTTGCATTCTGATTTCCCTCTGTTCTTTTTCGTGGTCATGTTTTATTCCAAGGGGAATATCTATTAATATATCCATGTCTAAGAACAACAAGCTATTTCGTATCTGCCACCACTGTCTGTAAACTTTGGCAACTTGAAGCAGACAAAGAAAACAAGCCACACTTGTAGAATTGTAACAAAAGCCAGAAAAGAAAATTATTCAGCAAGCAATGAGTTAGTGGCTATTGATCTCCTAAATAATAATGGTAGGGGTGCTAGCTGCTGCTGAATATGTGTTTGACAAGGTAAGAGATGGTGTTGGCTGGAGCTTTCAGCTCCAAATTGGCAATGTCAGCATCAATTCAGGGCCGCATGCTAAGTGACATCATAATCAATCTCCCATATAAACCTAAGGGGTACATTCACTGTATTTACACTGTTGCCTTCACCAACCTGGTACCTGCCTTATTTTTGAGCTCTAAAATTATTTATAAAGTCAAAGAAAATGGAAAGTAACAATGCCAATTTCTCAAACCTCTTTCCCCAAAATTGTGGCATGGGATCCTTTAGAGTTGACAAGGCTGACCAGGACCTGCTGTTTAACTTTTCTTCTCTGAGTCTACAGTGAAAGTGTCAGCCTAGATTATGAGCTAATGTCTTGGAACAGGACTTGAAACTATAACTTTATGACTCAAAGGATAAGAATGTGTCCACCGAGCCAAAGTAGTAGAAATGTATGGATGGAAATTACTATCAGTGATATTCCGATAGCATTCCTCTGTGCATTGATTTAACAGTTGCTCGTGCAATTATTTTGAATTAGTTTGTATGTCTGTAAAGAAGCAGACTAAGAAATGTTTTATAAGCACATTTAGTATCTGTCCACTATACAAACAGCAATTTGCCGGCTCAAAATACAATGGTGCAATTGAGAAAAGCAAGATGCTTTATTAGGGCAAAGTGAACTTAATAAACTTACAAGGGAGGTGATAGCTAGTAGTATTATCACTCAACTGTTAATCCAGAGACCCAGATAACATTCCAGGAGCCAGCATTCAAATCCTGCGACGGAAGATGGTAGAATTTGAATTCAACAAAAAAATTTTGGAATTAGGGGTGTAATGATGACCATAGTCAATTTTTGGAAAAACTCACCTGGTTCACTAATGTCGTTTAGGTGACGGTGTCACAGTGGTTAGCACTGCTGCCTCACAGCACCAGAGGCCAAGTTCAATTCCTGCCTCGGGCAACTGTCTGTGTGGAGTTTGCACGTTCTCCCCATGTCTGCATGGGTTTCCTCTGGGGGCTCCAGTTTCCTCCCACAGTCCAAAGATGTGCAGGTAAGGTGAATTAGCCATGCTAAATTGCCTGTAGTGTTATGTGAAGGCGTAAACGGAGGGGAATGGGTCTGGGTGGGTTGCTCTTCAGAGGGTCGGTGTGGACTTGTTGGGGCGAAGGGTCTGTTTCCACACTGTAAGTAATCTAATCTAATCATTATGGCCCACATGTGACTCCAGACCCACAGCAACGTGGCTGACTCTTAACTGCTTTCTGGGCAAATTAGGGACGGGCAATAAGTGCTGCCTAACCAGCGAGGTCCACGGCCTGTCAATGAATAAAAAAAATTAAAGCTTCTACCAATACTAACAGAATCAAGAAAAATTCTATAACCAGTGAAATAAAATTCAGTGAAAATAAGGAGTTCATTTGCTACCACCAGCGGAGAAACATTATGCCACAGAAAATCAAAAGATCCAGTGGAAGAATTCCAGACCTGCTTGGTATTTCCCACAGAGTTTAAACTTTGCCAGAAAATAATGTCAATAATGTGTCCTTACCAATTGTATAACTCATAATTAGGAAAATCAACATGTCAAAACAGGGTCAGGATACTGCATGAAGACTACATTGAAGAGAACTATTGTATTTTGAGAATGATAGTCTGGGAAGCGAGGAGACTGGTTTCTAACAAAACAAGAAATACTACAACCTTATCTATAATAGAAGGTATTGTCATACAATCTACAAAACATTATAAGAAAGCAATTATAGCATATTAAATGTTAAATAGCTCTTTTTTAATGATATGTCTGATATTTGGATTTATTCCCCTTATTACAATATCAAAGATAAATAATTGACCTTGCAAAGAACGTATGTTTAACTGAACCATAACTGAATCTATCGTCTAGGATAAAGTTTGTCTTCTACCCCTGGAGATTAAGAAAGGGGAAATAGGCCATTTCTCATAGTAAACTCTATCCAGTAACCTCATCTGGATGTACATGTTTGTATACATCACCTGTGTACCCAAATCCATTGCGCCCCTCATGACCTCAGGTCAACTGTGTCAGCACATGGTCCTGAGCCTTCATGAACATACGTGTTTCCAAGATTGCCACACCACCATCCCATGAGAGGAATAGGAGGGTTAAGGATCAGAAAGTTCCCCCTGCTCCTCACTGATCACGCAAAGGGCACCAATCCTCAGAAGCAGAAGAGACAACAAAACAAGACCTGCCACTCAGCTGAAGCGGGAGTTGCTCCCCCAAAGCCCCTCTCTTCTCTCCTCTTAAAATCATAGTTATAGAGTCATACATCACAGAAACAGACCCTTCTGTCCAACCAGTTCATGCCAAATATAATCCCAATCTAAACAAATCAACTGGGGAAAACACTCCAGAGACCTGGTTGATCAGTGGAGGAATTCAGGGTCTTCACCTGGAGACATGGGAGACTGTCTTAGCTGAGGAGCCCTGGCTGGTGAACAGATGAGAGCTGGAGACCACAGTCACCATTTGCTCAGGCCACTGGACACGATTGCTGCCAGTGCTGCCCCATAAGGGTTGAATGTTAGTCATAAACCAACTGATTGTCACCATGATCTGGTACCAGTTGGTCACTTTGACCCTTCTCTGGAATAAATGTAGAGAGGATGCTGATAGAATTCTCAAATGACAGCACTGGGTCATTGCTGAGATTCTGCCTGTCCCATTTAGGGAAGGCTGTCCAACGCTGGTGTGCCTTCACAATCTAATGGTGACTTCAGACACTACAGCATTACATTTCCTTGGAGCCTCCTGGTGGATGGTGAGCCTTTGGAAATTGCACAGCCTCAATTATAACACACAGCTCCTGTTTGTAGTCCAATACAGTTGATGTCACTTACAGGAGAAAAAAAAATCAAGAGAGAAAAGAAACCTGGAATTAAGAATCTGCTGATGGCTATGAAACCCATCTGGCTCACTAAAGTCCTTCAGTGAATGAAATCTGCCATCCTCACCTGTTGTAGCTGATATGTGACTCCAGAGCCACACAAATTTGGTTGACTCTCAACTGCCCTCTGAATTGGCCTAGCAAACCACTCAGTTGTATCAATTGCTATGAAGTCTCAACAAAGAAATGAAGCTGGACAGACTGCTTGGCAACAACCTGGGCAACGGAAATGACAATAGCAAAAACAGTTCTGTCAACCTGCAAAGTGCTCCTCACGTACATCTGAGGGCTTGTGCTAAGATTGGGAGAGCTTTTTCACAGACTAGTCAAGCAACAGCCTGACATAGACATACTCATGGAATCATACCTTACAGTCAATGTCCCAGACATCACCATCACTATCCCGAGATATGTTCTTTTTTCACCAGCAGGACAGACATTGCAGTGATATACAGTTGGGATGGAGTTGCCCATCTTCAATATGGACTCTGGACGCCATGAAGTCTCATGGCTTTAGGTTAGACATAGGCAAGGGTACCTCCTGCTGGTTACCATGTACCATACTCCCTCATCTGATGAATTGGTACTTCTCCAGGTTGGACAGCACTTGGAGGAAGCACTGAGGATGGCAAAGGCACAAAATGTACTCTGGGTGGGGGATTTCAATGTTCACCACCAAGAGTGGCTCGGCAGCAGAACTACTGATTGAGCTGGTCAGGTTTTAAAAGACATTCCTGCTTGACTGGGTCTGCAGCAGGTAGTGACGGAAAAACATGCTTGGCTTCATCCTTACCAATCTGCTGGCTGCAGATGGATCCATCCATGACCTTTTTGATGAGAGTGACCACTGCTTGTGGAGATCTGGTCTCACTTTCACACTGAGAACATTCTCCATCATGAGTTGTGACACTGACACCATGCTAAATGGGACAGACTTCAAACAGACCCAGCAACTCAAACCTGGGCATCCATGAAGTCACTGTGGGCAATCAGCAGCAAAATTATACTCCAGCACAATCTGTAATCTCAAAGCATATCCCCCACTTAATCATTACCATCAAACCAGGGGATCAATCCTGTATGAATGGAGAGTGAAGGAAAGCATGCCAGGAGCAGCACTAGCTATATCAAAAGTGTGGTGCTAACCTGGTGAAGCTAAAATTCAGAACTACTTGCATGCCATACAGCAGAAGTAACAAGTGATTTACAGAGCTAAGCAAGTCCACAATCAACAATTCAGATCTAAGCTCTACAGTCTCTGCTGCATCAAGTGGACAGTTAAACAACTCACTAGAAGAGGACACTCCAAAAATATCCCCATCCTCAATGAGGGAAGAGCTCAGCACATCAGTGCAAAAGAAAAGGCTGAAGTATTTGCAGTAATCTTCGGTCAGAAGTGCCGAGTGAGTGAATCATTTTGGTCTTCCCTAGTGGTCCCCAGCATCACAGATGTCAGTCTTCAGCCAATTCAATTCACTCTACATGATATCAAGAAACATATCTGACCCTGGATAATGCAAAGGCTATAGGCCCTAACAACATTCTGGCAATAGTACTGAAGACTTGTGCTCCAGCACTTGCTGCTCCTCTAACCAAGCTGTTCCAGTACATTACAACACCAGCATACACCCACCAATGTGGAAAATTGCCCAAGTATGTCCGTACATAAAGTGCAGGACATATCCAACCTGGCCAAGAACCGCCCCATTAGTCTACTCTCAATCATCAGTAAAGTGATGGAAAGTGTCATTAATAGTGCTATTGAGTAGCAACTGCTCACCAATAACCCCCTCCATGATGCCAGTTTGGGTTCTGTCAGGGCTACTCGGCTTCTGACCTCATCACAGACTTGGTTCAAATAGAGACACAATATCTGAATTCCAGAGATGGGGTGAGAGTGACAGCCCATGACACCAAGGCTGCATGTGACCAACATGTGGCATCAAGGAGCCCCAGCAAAACTGGAATTGAGGGCTATCAAGAGACAAACTCTCCAATGGTTGGAATCATAGCTGACACAAAGGAAGGTGGTCATAGTTGTTGGAGGTGAGTCCTGTCAGCTCAAGCACAGCCCTGTTGGAGTTCCTTTGGGTAAAGTCTGAGGCCCAAATACCTTCAACTACTTCATAAATGGCCTCGCTCCATCATAAGGTCAGAAAATGGAATTGTCACAGAGGATTGGACAATGTTCAGCACCATTTGACTCTCCTTAGATACTGAAGCAGTCCATGTTCAAATGCAATAAGATGTGGACAATATTCAGGCTTGGACTGAAAACTGGAGAGTAACATCCATGCCACAGAAACCAGGCTATGACAGATTATCATAGCTGTCTGAGTGCCCTCCTCCACCAGCCACCTAAAATCATATGGATGAATATGCAGATTCCTGAGCAGCAGCTCCCCAAAGCATCCACTGCTCCTGATGGGAGAGATGACCATGTTCCAAACCTGGATCAGTTCCTGGTTAAAAAAAAAGGCTCCTTTTTTAAATTAACTCATGGGACATGGGCATCGCTGGATGGGCCAGGCAGTCATTGCCAGTCCCTAGCTACCCTTGAGAAGGTAAGATGAGATGCCTTCTTGAATCGCTGCAGTCCATATACTGTAAGTAGACTCACGATGCATTAGGGAGGAAATTCCAGGATTTTGACACAGAGATAGTGAAGGAACAATAATATATTTCCAAGTCAGGATAGGGAGTGACTTGAAGGGGAACTTGCAGGTGGCAGTGTTCCCATATATCTGCTGCCTTTGTCCTTCTCGATGGGTTTGGAAGACGCTGTGCATCCTATAGATGGTACACATTGCAGCTACTGAGTGTTGGGGGTGAAAGGAGTGGATGTGCTTCCAATCAAGCAGGCTGCTTTGTCCTAATGGTATCAAGTTTCTTAAGTGTTGTTGGAGTTGCACTCATCTCGACAAATCATAGTCCTCACTTGTGCCTTATAAGTAATGTACAGGCTTTGCAGAGTCAGGAGGTGAGTTACTCACTGCAATATTCCTAACTTCCGACCTGCTATTGTAACCAATGTGTTTATGTGGTGAATCCAGTTGAGCTTCTGGTCAATCATAAGCCCCAGGATGTTGATAGTGGGGGACTCAGTGATGAAAACATCATTGAATGTCAAGGGACAGTGGTTAGATTATCTCTTATTGAAAAGGTAGGCACATGCTAGATGGCAGAGCAGTGGGCAAGATGGCACCTCAGGGACATGCTGGGCAGACGTCAGTTAGTGTTCAGCACACAACCAAAGACCTCCAGAGCCTTGAAACAGTGACATTCATCCCTGAGGGAACTCATGGTGTCAGGATGGCTCAAACAAGTGGTAGCTGAATTGACTCCCCTTCAGATAGAATTTCACAATGGCCCTGCACCCTGTAACTGCCCTCAGGGTTCCACACCTAAAAAGTTGATAAGTGTCAAAGGAAATTAGTCTTTGTCCTTCCAGTCAGTATATAAGGGTTTCCTGAACAAGCTACTGTTGCCCATCCTTCACCCACCATTTGCGCACACCTTGGCACTCCACTTTGCCAGCTGGCAGTGGTGGAGACTCCAACAGAAGGCTGTCTATGCTACAGACCTCCCCAGTTTAATTTGTTTTCTGGAGTGGAGGATGTTGCAAGCATCAAGCCTGTGCAAACATAGAAAAGGTAAATTCACAGATGCCAGACTTCCTGTAATTACTGCAGCCTGGAGGAGTCCACTGGCTACATTTATAAAGTCTACTACAAACTCCAGATCCTCATTTGCTTTTCACAAAGCGTATTATGAAATGTTTGGTTATACTTCAGTCCCCACTTTTGATATATTTACAAGTGGTGCAGCGAGGGCAAGCAGATCCAGAACATATTGACGAGCCTGCTCCTGGGCCTGGCCAAAGTGACCATCAACAAGTCCAGGAAATGGGCCAGGGTGGTAGGGAGGGGGTGAGGGCTGGGAATTTCACATAGTGTCCACCAAGATGCTTCAGGCCTTTGTTGATAGGTGGGCACCTTGGGAGCTGGGGTACATCCTCAGTCCTCAAAATCATATTTTAACGCAAATTGCTAAGTTTTTTTGAAGTCTTAATTGTCTGTACCAGTACCCCTTAGAATCTGTCCACCTTAACCTGGTTTAATCTGGATATTTGGTTTACATCTAGGGCAGATTGGTGGTACTGAACTACATCCAGCTTCCAGGTTGGTGTCGAGATCCAAATAGAGTTATAGAGATGTACAGCACGGAATCAGACCCTTTGGTCCAACTTGTCCATGACGACCAAATATCCCAACCCAATCTAGTCCCACCTGCCAGCACCCAGATCAGATCCCTCCAAACCCTTCCTATTCATATACCCATCCAAATGCCTCTTAAATATTGCAATTGTACTAGCTTCCACACTCTCTCCAGCAGCTCATTTCCATACCCGTACCACCCACTGTGTGAAAAAGTTGCGCCTTAGGTCTCCATTATATCTTTCCCCTCTCATCCTAAACTTATGCCCTCTAGTTCTGGACTCCCATTGCAGAGAAGAGACTTTGTCCATTTATCCTATCCATGCCCCTCATGATTTTATAAACCTCTACAAGGTCAACCCTCAGCCTCTGACATTCCAGGGAAAACAACCCCAGTCTATTCAACCTCTCTCTATAACTCAAATCCTCCAACATTAGCAGCATCCTTGTAAATCTTTGCTGAACCCTTTCAAGTTTCACAACATCCTTCCAATAGGAAAGAGAGCAGAATTGCACACAATATTCCAAAAGTGGCCTAACAAATGTCCTGTACAGTTGCAACATGACCTCCCAACACCTGTACGCAATACTCTGACCAATAAAGGAAAGCATACCAAATGCCTTCTTCACTATCCTATCTACTGTCGGTGGCATGGTGGCTCAGTGGTTAGCATTGCTGCCTCACGGCACCAGGGGCCTGGGTTCGATTCCCACCTCGGGCGACTGTCTGAGTGGAGTTTGCACATTCTCCCCATGTCTGCGTGGGTTTCCTCCGGGTGGTCTGGTTCCCTCCCGCAATCCAAAGATGTGCAGGTCAGGTGAATTGCCCATAGTGTTAGGTATGTTAGTCAGGGGTGGAAATGGGTCAGGGTGGGTTATCCTTCAGAGGATCGATGTGACTTGATGCACTGAATGGCCTGTTTCCATATTGTAGGGAATCTAATAAAAAAACCTGTGACTCCACTTTCAAGGAGCTATGAACCTGCACTCCAAAGTCTCTTTGCTCAGCAACACTCCCTAGGACCCTACCATTAAGTGTAGAAGTCCTGCCAAGATTTGCTTTCCCAAAATGCAGCGCCTTGCATTTATCTAAATTAAGCTCCATCTGCCCATTGGCCCATTGGATCAAGATCTCCTTGTAATCTGAGGTAACCTTCTTTGCTTTCCACTACACCTCCAATTTTGGTGTCATCTGCAAAATTAATAACTGTACCTCTTATGCTCGCATCCAAATCATTTATATAAATGATGAAAAGTAGTGGTTCCAGGACCGACCCTTGTGGCACTCCACTAGTCACGGGCCTCCAGTCTGAAAAACAACCCTCCACCACGATTTCTGTCTTCTACCTTTGAGCCAGTTCTGTATCCAAATGGCTAGCTCTCTCTGTATTCTATGAGATCTCACCTTGATCACCAGGCTCCCATGGGGAACCTTGTCGTACCACGACTGAAGTCCATGTGGATCACGTCTACCCCTCTTCCCTCATCAATCCTCTTTGTTACTTCTTCAAAAAACTCAATCAAGTTTGTGAGACATGATTTCCCATGCACAAAGCTGCGTTGGCTACCCCCAATCAGTCCTTGCGATTCCAAATACATGTACATCCTGTCCCTCAGGACTCCCTCCAACAACTTGCCCACCACCGACATCAGGCTCACTGGTCTATAGTTCCCTTGTCCTTACCACCTTTCTTAAACAGTGGCACCACGCTAGCCAACCTCCAGTCTTCCAGTACCTTACCTGTGACTATCGATAATACGAATATCTCAGCATGAGGCTCAGCAATCAGTCCCAGCTTCCCACAGAGTTCTAGGGTACACTTGATCAGGTCCTGGGGATTTATCAACTTTTACGTGTTTCAAGACATCCAGCACTTCTTCCTCTGTAATATGGACATTTTTCCAGATGTCACCATTTATTTCTCTACATTCTGTATCTTCCAAGTCCTTTTCCACAGTAAATACTGATGCAAAATATTCATTTATTATCTCACCCAGCTCCTGCGGCTCCACACAAAGGCTGCCTTGCTGATCTTTGAGGGGCCCTATTCTCTCCCTGGTTACCCTTTAGTCCCTAATGTATTTGTAAAAACCCTTTGCATTCTTCGGAACTCTATTTGCCAAAGCTATCTCATGTCCCCTTTTTGCCCTCCTGATTTCCCTCTTAAGTATGCTCTTATTGCCTTTATACTTTTCTAAGGATTCACTCGATCTATCCTGTCTATACCTGACATATGCTTCCTTCTTTTTCTTAACCAAACCCTCAATTTCTCTAGTCATCCAGCAATCCCCATACCTACAGTCTTTCCTTTCTCTAACAGGAATATACTGTCACTGGACTCTTGTTCTCTTATTTCTGAAGGCTTCCCATTTTCCAGCCGTTCCTTTACCTGCGAACATCTGCCTCCAATCAGCTTTTGAAAGTTCTTGCCTAATACCGTCAAAATTAGCCTTCCTCCAATTTAGAACTTCAACTTTTAGATCTGGTCCACCCTTTTCCATCATTATTTTACAACTCATAAAATTAACGTCACTGGCTCCAAAGTGCTCCCCCACTGACACCTCAGTCACTTGCCCTGCCTTATTTCTCAAGAGTAGGTCAAGTTTTGCACCTCTCGAGGAGGTACATCCACATATTGAAGCAGAAAATGTTCTTGTACACACTTAACAAATTCCTCTCCATCTAAATCTTTAACACTATGTTTGTAAAGTTAAAATCCCCTACCATAGCCATCCTGTTATTCAGATAACTGAGATCTCCTTACAAATTTGTTTCTTAATTTCCCTCCGATTATTAGTGGATCTACAATACAATCCCAATAAGGTGATCATCCCTTTCTTATTTCTCGGTTCAGCCCAAATAACTTCCCTGGATATATTTCCAGGAATATCCTCCCTCAGCACAGCTGTAATTCTATCCCTTATCAAAAGTGCCACTCCCCCTCCTCTCTTGCCTCCCTTTCAATCCTTCCTGTAGCATTTGTACTCTGGAACATTAAGCTGCCAGTCCTGTCCATCCCTGAGACACATTTCTGTAATTGTTATGATATCCCAGTCCCATGTTCCTAACCGTGCCCTGAGTTCATCTGCCTAACCTGTTAGGCCTCTTGCATTGAAATAAATGTAGTTTAATTTATCAGTCCTACCTTGTTCTCTGCTTTGTCCCTCCCTGCCCTGATCTTTTAACTCACTTCTTTTCTCAAATGTACCAGTCTTAGATTTATCTCTTTCCTCACTAGCTCGCTGGGTCCCACCCACACCCCCACCTTAATAGTTCAAATCCTCCCAAGCAGCTCTAGCAAATCTCCCTGCCAGTATATTAGTCCCTTTCCAATTCAGGTGCAATTTGTCCTTCTTGTACAGGTCACTTCTACCCCAAAAGAGATTCCAAAGGTCCAAAAATGTGAATGTTTCTTCCATACACCAGATCCTGAGCCATGCATTTATCTGCTCTCCTCCTATTCCTGCCCTCACTAGTTCGTAGCACCGGGAGTAATCCAGATATTACTACTCTCAACGATCACCTTTTTAAATTCCTGCCTAACTCTCTGTAATCTCCCTTCAGAATCTCAACCTTTTCCCTTCATATGTTGTTAGTTTCAATGTGCTGGTCCCTCTCCTCCTTGAGAACATTCTGCACCCTCTCTGAGACACCCTTGATCCTGGCACCAGGGAAGCAACACACCATTCTATTTTTTTGCTCCTGGCCACGGAAAGATCTGTCTGTACCTCGGACGAGAGAGCCCCTAACACAATCGATCGCTTGGAACTTGACGTACTCCTCATTGCATTACAGCCAGTCTCGATACCAAAATCCTGGCTGTTCTTGCTACATTCCCCTGAGAATCCATCACCCCCTACACTTTCCAAAACGGCATACTTGTTTGAAATGTTCATAACTACACAAGACTCCTGTACTACCTGCCTACCTCTTTTACCTTTCCTGGAGTTAATCCATCTATGTGATTGTATCTGCAACTTTTTTCTCCTTCCTATAATTGCCATCCATCACATCCCCTTGCTCTTGTAAATTCCTCATTGCCTCTAACTGTCTCACCAACTGATCCATTCCGTCTAATCAGCATTTATCGCAAATATAATCCTCAGTAATATATAAACTCTCCCTATACTCCCACATTCATCAAGAAGAGCATATCACTCTTCTAAAGGCCATTATTGCTTCTTCCAATCTGCAGACCCAGAAAATAGCACTGTCTTATTCCCCTACAAAACATTGCTCCAGGCTAACTTAATACTTATGGCTTATACTTTTAAGTTTAATCAAGAGACATATCTCAATTAAAAAAAAATCAAGAAAGAACCCACTCTACTCACTACTGCAGACTTACGGTAAGTCCACACTTAAAAATATAATTTATCTGTTGCTTCTGTGCTATGACCTCTCCCATACAGATTCCTCCAAGACCAGTTGTGAATTTTACTGTTTGTTAATTTTCCCAGATACACTCTGATGTCCAGCGATACATGAAATCAAACAGCAAAGGCAGTAACTGCGCAGGTTCACTGCTGTGTCAGGGAGCGATGTGGGTTTTCTTCCTTCTTTTTCTCTCTCCTGCACTGACCTCACCATGTACTGCCTTTGTCTGTTCCCCTCCCTTCTTAAAAGTGCTGTTGTTCTGACTTTTTTTTCTCCAAAGTTCCAAAACAATGCAACAGCATAGAAAACAGTAATTGCTGCTTCTGAAATTCGAGAAAATCACTTCAACACTTAAAATACCTCAAAAACAGAGCAGCCTGTTACAGCCAGAAATGTTTCCCGTCCTCCATCTTTGATTGTCTCCATCTTGCCTTCATCATTTAAAAATGGTGGAACATATGAGTTTGGTACTACAATGGAGAAAAGGCAGCAAACAAATCCTTGCAGCAGTTTCAAGTGCAGGAATCGAAACCTATCTCTCCCTGACCATTTGATTATTTTCTCTAATGCTGTATTGTGAAATTGTGGGTGATATAGCAGATGAAAATCACTTCCAAAGAGAAGAATATCAGCAAGACAAATCATTAAAGCATTAGACATTGATCAATATGGAAAAATGAAAATTCAGAATCCAAGTTTCAAAATACCATTGGGAAAACAAACTGCTTATCACATGGGGGAAAGGAACATGTCCATCAGCACTTCAATAAGAACTAACCCTCTGATATTCAAACAAGGATATCCACTTAAAATGTATCCGGCATGGTTACTCAATGAGTTTATAAAGAGATGCTCACTGATTACATAATATTAAAAACAGATGCCAACAACAACCAACATTTGAAAGGCTAAATGCTTTCCTGTGGCAATATCTACATTTTCTCTCTTCAGAGAATAATGACTGATTGTTTTTCAGACTTTAGGGGCTAACTCAATGTTTTAGGTTGGATGGAAATCAGAACTGCAAAATTTCTCAAACCTGAACCTAGTCATCCTCAAACCCACTCACATTTGGTTTAATCGATTTGGAAATGGTGGGTGTTGATGGTCAGGAGTTGGGCAACACATTTAATGAATGTGGAACTTGGACGTTTTAATGAAGTTGCCCATTTTTTCTCTGTTCCAACAAATGTCTTCAGCTCCTGTTTGCAATGTGTGCTGCACTTTGTAGTCCATTTAAGATTGAGCTGTGGCCACATATGCATCATTCTTAAAAGGGCCTTGTTTATACAGCCTTTTGTTCCCTGTGGATTCCCAATGAATTCATGTAGTGATTGGAACCAAGTGGACCTTGTTGAGAACAAGGTCCTTGATTAGGGTCATCAATCTGAGCCATTTAGGAAGGCCTGGCTGACCAATATGACCAGGGATTTAGAATCTCCTCAGTTCAGGTGACTGACTCCGAGCTGCCTGGCCACAGCTAGTGTACTGTGCACAAGTAAATAAAGGGTGACTTGATGATAGCATATCATCCATTGTGCAATTATTTCAATTCATGATTGCACCCACTCAGCTTAGACTGAATATAGGCTCCACAGTTAAGGGCCAGCAGGCTTTTGCAGAACGCAGCAGCTAATGGCAGATGACGACTATTGCATGGAAAAAGTGTTTTCCCACTACTGCTGAGGGCAAGAAAGAATATAGTGTATCCATATTTGCTGAAGATAAGTGGGGGTGGGACAATAGAGGGACAGGTAGCATTGAGGAGGCAGTGACACTGCAGAAGGATTTGGACAGTTTAGGAGAGTGGACAAAGAAGTGCCAGATAGAGTACAATGTGGGAAAGTGTGAGGACACGCACTTGGGTTGGAAGAATTGAGGCATGGACTATTTTCTAAAAGGGGAGAAAATTCAGAAGTGCAAAGAGACATGGGAATTCTAGTCCAGAATTCTGTCAAGGTAAACTTGTATGTTGAGTCAATAGTTAGGAGGTCAAATGCAATGATTAGATTAGATTCCCTTCAGTGTGGAAACAGGCCCATCAAGTCTACAACGACCCTCTGAAGAGTAACCCACCCAGACCCATTCCCTCTGACTAATGCAACTAAGACTATGGGCAATTTATCATGGCCAATTCACCTGACCTGCACATCTTTGGAATGTGGGAGGAAACCCACGCATGGGGAGAACGTGCAAACTCCACACAGACAGCTGCCCAAGGCTGGAATCGAACCCAGGACTCTGGTGCTGTGAGGCAGCCATGCTAACCACTGAACCACCATGCCACCTTTGATGGAGGCTGGTACAATTACAACATTTAAAAAGGCATCTGGATGGGTACATGAATAGGAAGGATTTAGAGGGATATGGGCCAAGTGCTGGTAAATGGAACTAGATTAATTTAGGATATCTGGTTGGAATGGACAAATGGGACTGAAGGGTGTGTTTCCATGCTATACATCTCTATGACTCTAAACAGACCTTAGGGTCTACATTGAAGTAGACATGCACAACTCTGTGGTTCTTGATTCAAGACAAGTGTAAATGTTCATTATTAGTCTGTACAGGGAAGCATATTGCTCCAAAAATAGCCCAGTATCAGACCATGATCAACAATACCCTTAATAACCTGCCAGCAAAGGTGATAAGCTTTTATCAAGATACATTTTATCCATTTAAAAGACAGCTGCAACTTGGCATACCATGTATAAAAAAAATAGGATTATGATCACTGATTTACTATCAATTGCATGACAAAGTGAGGAGGTCACCTTTTATTCTTACAGTACTTAACAATACTAGAAATAGGCTTTTCTAAAAAAAAACAGTATGCAGATTTGTAATCAACTGGATATCATTGAATGGCTGATAATATAAAGTGAGGAGGTCACCTTTTATTCTTACAGTACTTAACAATACTAGAAATAGGCTTTTCTAAAAAAAAACAGTATGCAGATTTGTAATCAACTGGATATCATTGAATGGCTGATAATATAAAACCATTCATACCTCAAAAGATGAAGAAAATAGCAATAAAATAGCAGGGTTATTTTCTTTTGTACTCATGCACTGAACATACACAGATAGTACAGCATCTTCAATATTGACACTGGATCCAATGAAGTTTTGAGCATCGGGTCAAACATGGGCAAGGAAACCTCCTTGTTACCAGTGACTGCCTCCCCTCCAACAATTAACTAGATCTCCTCCATGTCATACACCAGTAAGGAAGGCAAGGGCACAGGATGTACTCAGGATAGGAGACTTAAATGCCCATCAAGAGAAGTGGTTGAACTCACTGATGTAGGAAGGATATTCTCCTCAGGCTCAGTTTGTGGCAAACGGTGAGGGAACCAAAGTCAGAGACAAAATCTTATTTAACTTCAGTCTCATCAATGTAGATGTTGCAGATGTACCTGTTCATGACGATACTAGTAGGAATGACCACTACTCAAAGTTCCTTCTTCACTTTAAGGATATTGCTATACAATATGAAGGGTACTACCATGTCAAGTGAGCTCCATTCAGAAAATATCTAGCAGCTCTAAACTGGTCATCCCCAAGGTGCTGAAGATGTCCATTTCAATTCACTGCATGTGACAAGAAATGGCTGACGGCATTGGATACTGCAAAGACCATGGGGCCTACTAATATCTCAGCAGTAGTATAGATGATTTGTGCTCCAGAACTACACACACCAACTACTCTTGTACAATACTGGTCCTGTCCATAAAAATTAGGACAATATCAATGCAGCCAATTATTGTCTCATCATTCTACTTTCAACTCCACAGTGAAGTGATGGAAGGTGATGCTGAGAGTAATATTAAGAAGCACTTACTCACCAATGCTCTGTTTGGGTCCAACCAAAAAGACTCCATCAATGAGCTTACCGATATCGTAAAGGTCAGTTATAAGAATCTTCATGGATGGTTACACAGTGAACTACCCCATTCAACCTCAGATATAAAGTGTCAAATAACATTCATACTACACAAATCAGGAATCTGATGCAATGCTCTTCACTTGCTCGCCCCGAAGTTGCAACTCAGTTCATGAGCTGCTCACCACTGTTTTAACCGCGGTTATCTGCGTGTTTGAGTTTGTAGTTATAGAGTCAGAGAGATGTACAGCATGGAAACAGACCCTTCGATCCAACCCATCCATGCCGACCAGATATCCCAACCCAATCTAGTCCCACCTGCCAGCACCCGGCCCATATCCTTCCAAACCCTTCCTATTCGTATACCCATCCAAATACCTCTTAAATGTTGCTATTGTATCAGCCTGCACCACATCCTCTGGCAGCTCATTCCATACATGTATCACCCTCTGTGTTAAAAAGTTGCCCCTTAGGTCTCTTTTATATCTTTCCCCTCTCACCCTAAACCAATGCCCTCTATTCTTGTGCTCCTCGACCCCAGGGAAAAGACTTTGCCTATTTATCCTATCCATGCCCCTCATAATTTTGTAAACCTCTATAAGGTCACCCCTCAGCCTCCGATGCTGCAGGGAAAACATCCCCAGCCTGTTCAGCCTCTCCCTGTAGCTCAGATCCTCCAACCCTGGCAACATCCTTGTAAATCTTTTCTGAACCCTTTCTCAAGTTTCACAACATCTTTCCGATAGAAAGGAGACCAGAGTTGCATGCAGTATTCCAACAGTGGCCTAACCAATGTCCTGTACAGCCGCAACATGACCTCCCAACTCCTGTACTCAATACTCTGACCAATAAAGGAAAGCATACCAAACGCCTTCTTCACTACCCTATCTACCTGCAACTCCACTTTCAAGGAGCTATGAACCTGCACTCCAAGGTCGCTTTGTTCAGCAACACTCCCTAGGACCTTACCATTAAGTGTATAAGTCCTGCTAAGATTTGCTTTCCCAATATACAGCACCTCGCATTTATCTGAATTAAACTCCATCTGCCACTACTCGGTCCAGATCCCATTGTAATCTGAGGTAACCCTCTTCGCTGTCCACTACACCTCCAATACATCTGCAAACTTCCTAACTGTACTTCTTATGCTCACATCCAAATCATTTATATAAACAACAAAAAGTAGAGGGCCCATCACCGATCCTTGTAGCACTCCACTGGTCACAGGCCTCCAGTCTGAAAAACAACCCTCCACCACCACCCTCTATCTTCTACCTTCGACCCAGTTCTGTATCCAAATGGCTAGTTCTCCCTGTATTCCATGAGATCTAACCTTGCTAATCTGTCTCCCATGGGGAATCTTGTTGAACATCTTAAAAAGTCCATATAGATCACATCTACTCCTCTGCCCTCATCAATCTTCTTTGTTACTTCTTCAAAAAACTCAATCAAGTTTGTGAGACATGATTTCCCATGCACAAAGCCATGTTGACTATCCCGAATCAGTCCTTGCCTTCCCAAATTCATGTACATCCTGTCCCTCAGGATTCTCTCCAACAACTTGCCCACCACCAGGGTCAGGCTCACTGGTCTATAGTTCCCTGGCTTGTTTTTACTGCCCTTCTTAAACAGTGGCACCACATTTGCCAACCTCCAGTCTTCCGGCACCTCACCTGTGACTATCGATGATACAAATATCTCAGCAAGAGGCCCAGCAATCACTTCTCTAGCTTCCCACAGAGTTCTAAGAACACCTGATCAGGTCCTGGGGATTTATCCACCGTTAACCGTTTCAAGACATCCAGCACTTCCTCCTCTGTAATCTGGACATTTTGCAAAATGTCACCACCTATTTCCCTACAGTCTATACCTTCCATTTCCTTTTCCACAGTAAATACTGATGCAAAATATTCATTTAGTATCTCCCCCATTTTCTGTGCTTCCACACAAAGGCCGTCTTGCTGATCTTTGAGGTGCCCTATTCTCTCCCTAGTTACCCTTTTGTCCTTAATATATTTGTAAAACCCCTTTGGATTCTCCTTAATTCTATTTGCCAAAGCTATCTCATGTCCCCGTTTTGCCCTCCTGATTTCTCTCTTAAGTATACTCCTACTTTCTTTATACTCTTCTAAGGATTCACTCGATCTATCCTGTCAATACCTGACATATAGTTCCTTCTTTTTCTTAACCAAACCCTCAATTTCTTTAGTCATCCAGCATTCCCTATATCTACCAGCCTTCCCTTTCTCCCTGACAAAATATACTTTCTCTGGATTCTTGTAATCTCACTTCTGAAGGCTTACCATTTTCCAGCCGTCCCTTTATCGGCGAACATCTGCCTCCAATCAGCTTTCGAAAGTTCTTGCCTAATACCATCAAAATTGGCCTTTCTCCAATTTAGAACTTCAACTTTTAGATCTGGCCTATCCTTTTCCATCACTATTTTAACATGAATAGAATTATGGTCGCTGGCCCCAAAGTGCTCCCCCACTGACACCTCAGTCACCTGCCCTGCCTTATTTCCCAAGAGTAGGTCAAGTTTTGCACCTTCTCTAGTAGGTACATCCACATACTGAATCAGAAAATTGTCTTGTACAGACTTAACAAATTCCTCTCCATCTAACTTTTAACACTATGGCAGTCCCAGTCGATGTTTGGAAAGTTAAAATCCCCTACCATAACTACCCTATTTTTCTTAGAGAGAGCTGAGATCTCCTTACAAGTTTGTTTCTCAATTTCCCTCTGACTATTGGGGGGGTCTATAATACAATCCCAATAAGGTCATCCCTTTCTTAATTGTCAGTTCCACCCAAATAACTTCCCTGGATGTATTTCCGGGAATATCCTTCCTCAGCACAGCTGTAATGCTGTCCCTTATCAAAAATGCACCCCCTCCCCACCTCCTCCCTTGCCTCCCTTTCTATCCTTCCTGTAGCATTTGTATCCTGGAACATTAAGTTGCCAGTTCTGCCCATCCCTGAGCTATGTTTCCGTAATTGCTATGATATCCCAGCCCCATGTTCCTAACCATGCCCTGAGTTCATCTGCCTTCCCTGTTAGGCCCCTTGTGTTTAAATGGCATTTATCTTGAGAATATAAAAGCAGAGATGCTCCAGAAGCTCTGGTCAGCCCACATTTGGAGTTTTGTGTGCAGTATTCAGTCCTATATCTCAGGAAGGATGTACTGACCTTGGAGTGTGCTCAGAGGAGATTCACTGGAATGGTCCCAGGAATGAAAAGTTTAACGTTTGAGGAACATTTCAGGACTCTGGGTTAATACTCAATGGAGTTTAGAAGGAAGGGGGGAGGTGGGTTCTAATTGAAACATACAGAATACTGAATGGCCTGGACAGAGTGGATGTTGGGAAAATGTTTCCATTGGTAGGAGAACTAGGACCTGAGGGCACAGCCTTAGATTAAAGGAAAGATCTTTTAGAATAGAGATAAGGAGACACTTCTTCAACTAGAGTGTGGTAAAGCTCTGGAATTATTTGCCACAGAAGGCTGTGGAGGTCAGGTCATTGAGTATATTTAAGACTATCAGTGTATCAAGAGGATTAAGAGTTATGGGGAGAAAGCAGGACAGTAGGGTTGAGAAACTTATCAGCCGTGATTGAATGGTGGAGCAGACTCGATGGGCTGAATGGTCTAATTTCTGCTCCTGTGTCTTATGATCTTATAGTCTAATAGAGTGTAACGAGAACACAAATAACAACAACTTACATTAAAGTGTGCAGGTAGAGCTAATTCTTGATCAGTAGGGAAATCAAGGGTTATGGAGAAAGGACAGGAAAGTGTTGAACAGGAGTGTTGGATCATCCATGATCCTATTGAGTGATGGAAAAGGCTCAAGGATGGTTGGGTGGAATTATCACTAGGCTATTAATTCAGAAACTCAGTCAATATTCTGGGGTCCCAGCTTTGAATCCTGCCACAGCAGGAAATATTTGCAATTAAGAATCTATTTATAACCATGAAAACATTGTCGATTATCAGAAATACCCATCTGGCTCCCTGACATCCTTTAGGAAATGAAATCTGTCATCCTCACCAGGTCTAGCTGACATGTGACACCAGACCCACAGCAATATGACTGACTCGCAACTGCTCTCTGAAATGGCCTGGCAAGCCAATGAGATGTAACAATTATTGCCTCAAGAAAGAAATGAAACTGGATGGACCACCTGGCATCGACCTAGGCAACAGCAAAAACAGCCCTGTTGGTCCTGTTAAGTCGTTTTTGCTAACATTTGGGGGGCAGTGCCAAAACCAAGAGAGGTGTCTCACAAACTAGTCAAGCAACATATTCATACTTATGGAATTACACCTGACAGATAATGTCCCAGACACCACAATCACCATCCCAAGATATGTCCTTTACCTACCAGCAGGACACACCCAACAGTGGTATATAGTTGGGATGGAGTTGACCTGGGGGTCTTCAATGTTGATTCTGGACCCCATGAAGTTTCATGGCTTTAGGATAAACATAGGCAAGGAAACCTCCTGCTGGTTACCACGTGCCATCTTCCTCCAACTTATGAATCAGTACCCCTCCACGTTGAATAACACTTGGATAAAAATCTGAGGATGGCAAGAGCAGAAAGTATACTTTGGATGGGGGATTTCAAAGTCCACCACCAAGAATGGCTTGCCAGCAGTACTACAGTTCGAGCTGGTCAAGTCCTCATGGACATAGCTGCTAGACTGGGTCTGCAGCAGGTGGTGAGGGAATCAACAAGAGAGAACAACATACTTGACTACATCCTTACCAATCTGCCAGCTGCAGGTGCATCTGTCCCTGACAATATCAATAAGAGTGTCCAGTGCACAGTCCTTGTAGACATCAACTCCTGTTTTCACACTGAGAATCCCCTCCATTGTGTTGTGTGGCAATCACCATGCTAAATGGGTTGGACTGAACAGATCTAGCAACTCAAGACTATGTGTCTATGACGCGCTGTGGACCATCAACAACAGCAGAATTCCAGTGCAATCTGTAATCCGATGGCCTGGCATATCCCCCACTTAGCCTTTACCAACAACAATGGCGATTGCAGGTGGGTACGCCAGGAGCAGCACCAGCTATACATAAAAGTCAGATGCCAACCTGGTGAAGCTACTATACTGGACTCCTTACATGACAAACACCAAGAGCAGCAAGTGATAGACAGAGCTAAGCAAGTCCAAAACTAACAAATCAGGTTTAAGCTCTAAGAAAGGGTCACTTGACCTGAATGGTTTCTCTCCATACATGCTGCCAGACCTGCTGAGCTTTTCAAGCAACATCTGGCTCCTTTTCTGATTTACAGCATCAGTAGTTTTTCTGATTTTATTTCAGATTCTGAGAGGGCTTGACAGAGCTAACAAGCTGTTTTTTCTAGCTGGAGAGCCGAGAACGTAAGGATATAGTCTTTGGGTACCGATACTGCTGTGGATGCTCATTACTTGAGTATAATCAGGATTATAGGACAAAGGGAATTAAGGAAATTTGGGATTAGACCAGAAGTGGAGTTGAGGTTAAAAATCAACGATGATCTAATTGAATGATATTGAAAGATACAAGGTGAGTATATTCAGCCGCAATATATGGTTTCACCAAAGCAGGTTGGAGGGACTAAATGACGTCTTCTTGCTCCCATTGTTTAAAAGTCATTGGACTAGAATTGCTCCATCCCATTCCTCCAAGTGTTCTAACCTCCACAATTATCAGACTACAAAAACTTCCAGCAATGACTGAGTCCTTCCACTCTCTATCCCACCCCTTCCAAATTCTCCTTCACTCTCATCTCTCTCTGACCTTCCATCAAGTCTCTTCAACATTGCCCATCCCTCCTTATTGACTGTCCTTGCAATTCTAACCACCCCAATGACCACAGTCTCACTCTGGGGTCAGTTCAAGTTAAAAGCATTAACATAGGGTCATCGTAGCATAAAGTTTGGGAGGAACTGGAGTCATAATTGAGAAATTGTTTCCGCTAGGTGAGAAATCTAGAACATGAAGACACAGCCTCTGGATGAAGGGCTAACTATTTAGGACTGAGATAAGGGAAATTGCTTCACTCAAAGGATTATGGATCTTTGAGATTTTCCAGTCACATGATTGAGGATGCTCCATCATTTAATATATTCATATCTGAGAGAAACAGACTTTTGTCTCTCTGAAAATTGAGCAGTATGAGGAGAGACTGGAAGGTAGAGCTAAAACCAAGATCAACTACAATCTTATTGAATGACAGTCACGCAAAATGATCTGCTCCCCCTATGACTCCTTACATTCTTATCTTGTTATCCTGATCCTCAATCTCTCTTTAACTCCCACTAACCTCTATATTTGCTCCTGATCTCTCTTCAATAGCACATATTCACCCTCTGATCATTCAAACTATGCTGTACCTATTCTTCTAGAAAGATTGATTGGAAAGTAGGTTGTGCAGAGGACACAAGAAAACTACAAAGGAATACAGATAAGTAAGTTGGCAAAAATCTGGCAATTGTAACAAAATATGAAATTGTTCATTTGGCAGAAAGAATAAAAAGAAGCATATTATCTAAATAATGAGGGATTGCAGAATCCTGAAATGCATGAATCACAAGTAGTTGTCATGCAGGTTCACTAAGTAATTAGGAAGACTAATACAGAGCCATCATTTATTTTGAAAGGATTTGAAGACAGAAGTAGTGAGACTAAGTATTGGTTATATAGTACATCTGGAGTATAGTGTACAAAATTGGTCTCCTTGTTTAAGAAGTGATGTAAATACTATGAAAGCACTTCAGGTAGAGAAGTGGCCTAGACTAATCACTGATTGGGCAGATCATTTTATGAAGAAAGGTTCAACAGGATGAGAAACTTGATTGAAATATAAAAGATTCTGAAGGGTCTGGACAGAACAGATGTGGAAAGGATGTTTCCTCTTGTGGGACTATCTAGAATTAGTGCAAATTGTTTAAAAATAAAGGGTACCTCATTAAAGATAGCGTCATAGAGTCTTAGAAGTGTACAGCAAATCCTTCAGTCCAACTCATCCACGACGACCAGATATCCCAACCCAATCTAGTCCCACCTGCCTGTACCCGGCCCATATCCCTCCTAACCCTTCCTATTCATATACCCATCCAGATGCCTTTCAAATGATGCAATCGTACTAGCCTCCACGACTTCCTCTGGCAGCTCATTCCATACACGCACCATCCTCTTTGTGAAAACGTTGCCCTTTAGGTCTCTTATATCTTTCCCTTCTCACCCTGAACCTATGCTCTCTAGTTCTGGACTCCCCCATCCTAGGAAAGAGACTTTGTCTATTTATCCTATCCATAACCTTCATGATTTTATAAACCTCTATAAGGTCACCCCTCAGCCACCGACGCATCAAGGAAAACAGCCCTAGCCTGTTCAGCCTCTCCATATAGCTCAAATCCTTCAAACTTGGCAACATCCTTGTAAATCTTTTCTGAACCCTTTCAGGTTTCACAACATCTTTCCAATAGGAAGGGGAGCAGAATTGCATGCAATACTCCAACAGTAGCCTAACCAATGTCCTGTACAGCCGCAACATGACCTCCCAACTCCTGTACTCAATACTCTGACCAATAAAGGAAAGCATACCAAATGCCTTCTTCACTATCCTATTTCCCTGTGACTCCACTTTCAAGGAGCTATGAACCTGCACTCCAAGTCTTTTTGTTCAGCAACACTCCCAGGACCTTACCATTAAGTGCATAAGTCCTGCTAAGATTTGCTTTCCTAAAATGCAGCACCTCGCATTTATCTGAATTAAACTCCATCTGCCACTTGTCAGCCCATTGGCCCATTTGATCAAGATCCTGTTGTAATCTGAGGTAACCTTCTTCACTATCCACTACACCTCCAATTTTGGTGTCATCTGCAAACTTACTAACTTATGCATACCTCTTATGCTCAAATCCAAATCATTTATATAAATGACAAAAAATAGTGGACCCAGCACCGATCCTTGTGGTACTTCACTGGTAACAGGCCTCCAGTCTGAAAAACAACCCTCCACCACCACCCTCTGTCTTCTACCTTTGAGCCAGTTCTGTATCCAAATGGCTAGCTCTCCCTGTATTCCATGAGATCTACCTTGCTAACCATTCTCCTATGGGAACCTTGTTGAACACCTTAGTGAAGCCCATATAGATCACATCCATTGCTCTGCCCTCATCAATCCTCTTTGTTACTTCTTCAAAAAACTCAATCAAGTTTGTGAGACATGATATCCCAATCACAAAGTTGTGTTGACTATTCCTAACCAGTCCTTGCATTTCCAAATAAATGTACATCCTGTCCCTCAGGATTCCCTCCAACAACTTGCCCACCATTGATGTCAGGCTCACTTGTGTATAGTTCCCTGGCTTGTCCTTACCACCCTTCTAAACAGTGGCACCACATTAGCCAACCCCCAGTCTTCCAGCACCTCATCAGTGACTATCACTGATACAAATATCTCAGCAAGGGCATAGCAATCACATTCCTAGATTCACACCTGATCAGCTCCTGGGGATTTATCCACTTTTACGTGTTTCAAGACATCCAGCACTTCCTCCTCTGTAATATGGACATTTTGCAAGATGTCACTATCTCTTTCCCTACAGTCGATATCTTCCATGTCCTTTTCCACTGTAAACACTGATGCAAAATACTTGTTTAGTATCTCAAACTTCAACTTTTAGACCTAGTCTATCCTTTTCCATCACTATTTTAAAACTAAAAGAATTATTGTCGCTGGACCCAAAGTGCTCCACCATTGACACCTCAATCACCTGCCCTGCCTTATTTCCCAAGAGTAGGTCAGGTTGTACATCCACATCTTGAATCAGAAAATTTTCTTGTACATGCTAAACAAATTCCTCTCCATCTAAACCCTTAACACTATGGCAGTCCCAGTCTATGTTTGGGAAGTTAAAATCCCTGACCATAACCATCCTATTATTCTTACAGATAAATGAGATCTCCTTACAAATTTGTTTCTCAAATTCCCTCTGACTATTAGGGGGTCTACAATACAATCCCAATAAGGTGATCATTCCTTTCTTATTTCTCAGTTCAGCCTAAATAACTTCCCTGAATGTATTTCCGGGTATATCCTCCCTCAGTACAGCTGTAATGCTATCCCTTATCAAAAATGCCACTCCACCTCCTCTCTTGCCTCCCTTTCTGTCCTTCCTATAGCATTTGTATCCTGGAACATTAAGCTGCTTGTCCTGTCCAACTCTGAGCCACGTTTCTGTAATTGCAATGATATCCCAGTCCCGTGTTCCTAACCATGCCCTGAGTTAGTCTGTCTTCCCTTTTAGGCCTCTTGCATTGAAATAAATGCAGTTAAATTTATCACACCTACCTTGTTCTTGGCCTCACTGTCCCAATTAAAGTGAAATGTGATTAAAGCACCCTATAAACTGCTCTTTCTAATAGATAATCCTCCGTCTGCTGGCTGCTGTGATAGTTGTAACACCCTGAGATTTTGATTTCAATTAAATGTAGAATTCGTAATATAAATCAAACCAAATTCAATTGCCTTTCAATAGAAAATTGGATGAAAAATCCTGATAATCTTTTCGATGAAAAATGCAGAACCCTTTAAGGGGACTAACTTTCATACTGAGCTCTTCAAAGTTTTTCCGAATTGAGGTATTTTTAATTGAAATCCTAAAGTCACAGTACATTGATTTTGCAAATATACTACAGTGAATGAGCAAAAATGAACTAATTTTGCCATTTATTTTGTAGCCAGTCATTAAATATCTTACTTTTCTGAAATTCCAATTTCTAAACATATCATCATCTGAAAAAATATTTTGCATGTTTCACGTTCAAAGTTGCTCCATTTATTTAACAAAAGTCTTTGTTTTTTTGTTGTGGTTTTACACTGGGGCTGTGCTTTTTGTTAATAGCACAACATTTGTTGAATGTTGTTAACTGCAATGTAATTCATTACATTCTTCCAGTCTGGGTTCAGAAGTTTAGCACTGAATTTGGCACATACTATGGTGTTATAGCACACTTGGGAAAATACATAGATTCTTGAGTCTGACTATTGCTAAGATGGCCACAAAAGTTAACAATTTGATCAACATATGCAAAATTCCCAGTTACCTGTCTGATGGAATCATGGTTAAGAGAAAACACTAAATATAGATTCCTATATTTAACAAGAACTACTGTTTATTACAAATTAATATGTCTTAGATGCAGGTAACCACAACTATAATATAACACAATGTACCTCCACTAGTTTAAATTCTCCACTCTTTTGAAAACTCCAATGAACATATACAGACAGGCAGGCAGACATGGACAAACAAAGTTAAAAATCACACAACACCAGATTATAGTCTAACAGGTTTAATTGGAAGCACTAGCTTTCGGAGCACTGCTCCTTCATCAGGTGATTCATCAGGTTCAGCAACCACCTGATGAAGGAGCAGCGCTCCGAAAGCTAGTGCTTCCAATTAAACCTGATAGACTATAATCTGGTGTTGTGTGATTTTTAACTTTGTACACCCCAGTCCAACACCAGGATCTCCAAATCGTGACAAACAAACAAAACATTGGTATTACAAGTGGAGGGAAGAAAAGCACTGAGCAAACAGTTTAATAAGACCAGTCCACAGGAGTGATGAACTGTTCCACTTGCTTCGCAAAACATTCTATTCTGTCATCCCATTTCTAGATTCTTTCACTTCTTTATAGGAGGCATAGCTTGATTGGTATGTTAATTGTAAGTCCCTTCATTACTGGTTAAATGGAACAGCTTACAGTGACTGGTGAGACAAAAGAAGTGGCTTTCTTCAGGCTTCAATTCCTCATGACAGATAGTGACACAGAACCCATCTCTTCAGGGAGCTTCTCCCCAGTCATAAACATTTAACCTATTGCCAAGCTGGTGACTTGTGGCAGCACAATTGATCACAAGTGCTCAAACTAATCTATAATGGATGAATCTCAAGTTGTTCACACAGCCTCTAGTATCTTTTCTCTCCCCCACCAATAGTGATCTCTATATTTTTAGCATTCATTGTAATAGTGATCATCTAACATCCACACCTAATTGATTCTTTTAAATCCAAATTTCCTACCTGAACATCTGCTGGAAAAATCCTTGCACCATCTCTTTATAGGTTAAAAAAACGCATGCTGTCATAACCGAGATAAATTCAGTTCCAATCCCAGCTCTAAACTCCTTTAAGATTTGATAGGAGACCAATGTCTATCCAGGAAAATTGTTTCAATCTAAATAGGGATGTTTAAAGGGAAAGCGTTTTGATTAATTTTACAGTGTGTTTTATCTGTTGAGAAAACATTTGCCAGCCACATTTAAGTAAAACCGCATCAAAGGCACTGTTCATGTAATTAAAACCGGAACCAAGTGCTCAGGATGAAAGGTAGAAGGCCACACAAAAATAAATAAGTTCACTAGCTAATTCATAAGAAATGAATCTCAGCAGAAAGAATATTTATGTTGTTCAAACATGCATATATTCCATTAAAGGCAATTAAATAATCATGATGGGAAAAGTCAATGCCAAACTGTTCAATAGTAGAGGAGTATATTGAACAAATTATGATAATATCATTTAAGACACAACTTCTTCATGTTTATAAAATGAATGTAAATAGTAAAAGAGAAAGAAGTAAAAATAAAGGTTTGTCACTCATTTATTTCTCACTTACTGACATTTTATTATAAAATAGTCTGATGTTTCCTCTAATTAGAAACACTTTGCAAAGGGTAATACTGTCATCTAGTCAGAAAACCACTGATTCATGAGGAGATGGACCTCTCCAAAGAGTGTACAAGGAATCTTCCCAGCCACTGAACAACATAGGTATTGGCGAGAAAGTTGGGGTAAATGTATTACATTAGCAGTAAGGAGATTTCTGACCTTAAGAGCAAACCTTTCCATTTTCAACCAAATTATGAAGGCAAGATGAGATTCTCTGTGAAAATCAAACAAGAATATTTTACAGGTCATTCTGCTATAACATACATTTCAATAACACAAATTCGCTATAAGACAGTTGCCAAATTAAAGACACTATTTCAAACTTTCAAAACAGATTGGCTCGAAAGTGATTACATTGCCAACACTTTAAGAGCTGTTTTTAAATCATGATTTTTCTATAAGACAGGTTGCACAAGAACGCAACCATTGTGTTATAGAAGAACTACCTACTATACTTCATTGCAAATCTACAAAAATTATCTGAGGACTATATATTTCTCTGGACAAAGGAAAACATACCATGATATTGCAGCAGACCCCACACTATATGAAACAGGTTTTGAAATTCTAGAGAATGAAGTAAGAATAACACTGTCATTTGCAACCTGATTTTTATATTCACACATGGCTCTACAATGAGTTATGATGTTCGTGCTCATATCCCAAGTGGCTCAATGAAACAGCAGATCGATATCAAATGCTTCAAATGTTGGAATATATTCTCCTGGAAAAGCCATGATTCTTGTCATGAAATATAAACATGCGCCAATTTTTTTGGAATCTCACATATTATAAATCACTCTGTTGGCTACAAACCATCTTTGGACTCTTCTACAATATATAAAGACAATAATCTGTTTAACAAGTAACATCATGTAATGGTGTTTCTCGATATGTCAGAACTGCTTCACTTGTACGTGCCCTTCCATTGCCAAGTCCCTTCACAGCAATATGATCAAACAGAATTCAAAACCAAGACGTTAAAAGAAATATGACAAAAACTTATTCTAAGAGACAGGTTTAAAGAAGCAATGTAGGGTTGTAAAGAGAGGTATAGAACTGAAGAAATTTGAGGAAGGCATCTCAGAGCTTAGAGTTTACACAATTGAAGGCACTCATGCTAATAGTAAAATAATGAAAATTACATGTGTGAAGATGTGAAGAATTAGAAGACTGCAGAAAGCCTAGTGGGTTGGAGGGCTGCAACAAATTACAGATATAGGAAAGGATTGAATCAGGAAGGTCTTTGAACACAAAGAAGAGAATTTTAAGCATTGCCAGACTAGGAGCCAATGTAAGTTTGGGATCATAGGAGTAATTGGTGAACAGAACCTGGTGTGAGTTAGAATTAATATCAATACTGTTAGTTTGTTAATAAGTCGAAGTTTACAGAAGGTAAAGAGTGTATAATTGACTGGAAATACATTTGAATAGTTAAGCACAGAGCTAACAAAGGCATGGATAAAGCAATTTCAATTGCAGAGTACTGAGGCAGGACAGGGACAGGCAATGTTGCAGAGCGGTAATAAGGTGGTTATGCTATTTGAACAAATTATCACAGCTCCTGAAGTTGCAGCAAGTTTTAGAGTTATATGATGGCTGATGCAACTTAACACAGAGAAGTGTAATGTAAAACATTTTGGGAGCAAGAACGTAGCAAGACAACATGAAGGAAACAGCACAATTTTGAATATGTGCAGAAATAGATAAACCTGGTTATGCACACACAAACCTTGGAAGATGGTAGGTCAAGTGGACAAGGCATCCAAAACCCTGGATTTTATAAATAGTGGCATTTAGTGCAAAACCAAATCAGCTATACGAAACCTCCACAAGTAGTAGTCAGTGATATATTATACCCAATTCTAAGTATCAATATTTAAAAAGAATATCAAGACCTAAGAGACGTTTAGTAGTTTGGCATCAGGGATGAAGTACTCTAGTTACATGAACAGACCAGAGCAACAGGAGCTGTTTTCCTTAGATCTAAAAGGCAGAAGGGCAGATTTGATTGAGGTGCTCAAAATTATGAATGGTTTTGATTGTGTGAATATAGAGAACCTGTTTCTGATAGCAAATAGGTTGACAACCAAAGAATGTAAATTTAAGGAATTGGGAATAGAACCAAAGGCAAGACAGGAATTTTTTTTTTACACATCAAACCATAATGATTTGAAATCCATTGGTCAAAAGGAAATTGGAAGCAGGTTCACCAACAACTTTCAAAAGGGAAATGGAAAAATGTTTGAAGGGGGAATATTTCCAAGGATATCGAGAAAAGGTAGGGGACTAAGACTAATTGAAAGCCCCTTCCAAAAAAATCAGTAAAGGCAAGATAGGTTGAATGGTCTCCTTTTGTACTAAATATTCTATGACTCAATAATAATTTCTATTATTATTCTAAAAAGTCTAACAAAATCTAACCCAACCTTCGATTCTACCAAGTGAAAGAGACAAGTGCTGAGTGCTTGTCTTTCAGACTGGAAGAATGTGGAGTTACTCAGGAATCAGTATGAGGTCCACTGTTTTTCTTGATTTGTATTCATGACCTAAGCTTGAGTTTGCAAGGCATAATTTAACAATTTGCAAATGATACAAAACTTAGAAGTAACGTGAACTATGAGGAAGATAGCAGTCGACTTCAAGAGGACATGGACAGGCTGATAGAACTGGTGCACTGTTGGCAGATGGAACTTAATACTGAGATTGAAGTGATACATTTTGGGAAGAAGAAGGAAAAAGGGCAATCTAAATTAAAAGATATAATACTGAAAGAGGTGCAGGAGCAAGAAAGCCTTGAGGGTAAATGTTCATAAATCATTGAAGGTGGCAGGACAAGTTCAAAAAGCAATCAATAAAACTTATGGAATCTAAGCATTATAAATGCAAGAATGAACGTACAAAAGCAATGAGGAATTGATGTATTGAATGATTTATTTTTTGTCATTCGCGTTTTACAGTGAATAATACAGTAAAATACAGTGAAAAGCATCAACTGTCACCACAAGCTTGTGCCATTTTGAATAGTTTAAGACTAAAAAGGGTAAAAAGATATAAGTGAAAGAGAGTCTATCTTCATTCCACTGCCTCTACTATGAGTCCTGAGTCAGCTCAAGAGCTTCACAAGACCTGTGCCATTATCCCTCGCCCACTGCCTCATTGCATCTATGCTGGACCCATGAGTTGGCAACTCTGCTTTGCAGGCACTGGAAATTGAATCAAACGTAGGGCAGGCCAGCAGTCATAGAAGATGGATAGATACTGTGTTTGGATGGAAAGGGAAGGGGGGATGATTACAATCTTGTGCTGGACATGTGATGGATGGGGAAGAGGGTCTGCATAGTATATGGAGAGGAGAACATGAGGGACTGATTACCATGCAGGATTGGGGCTGATTACTGAGAGGCTGTGGGGCAATGGTGAGCAGCTGGTTACATTGTGTGGGGAGTAGGGGTGAGGGCTTTCTTCTGTCCCCAGAGAATATAGAAAGCTTGGCTGAAACCATCATGAATACATACAATATTAACAGTTTTACACAGTATTTCAAAAATGCAGATTTTCATGGGTACAATTCCTACTTCACCAATTAAGTGCTGTGTGAGAAAGTTCATTGGAGGCTTTCTCAACTTGTTGACAATTAAGGCCTGTAAGTGGTGAATTGATGGCAACCTGAGGGCTTCAATCAGCCAATTACCTACCATCCTGGCAGGCGGGAAAGGTAACTACTTTCCCAACTGGGTAATCAGGCTGCCCTGTCCAATGGGTTGGGGTGGGAAACTCCATTTGCACCAACTGAGGGCAATCAGAGGCAGGTATTGGGCACAGCGGGATGGCCTCTTCCTCTGATCTTCACCATCCGATTCTCTCTCCCCACAATCCCACTCCATTGGCAAAGTCTGTGATAGGCCAAGAAGCTGACTTTAGGTCAAACCTAAACAAGCTATATGGGAAGTGATGTGGTGATTCTCAGTGGCACGGGTGGTGAGTATAGACAGCTAACAAACTCACACTCTCACACGTAGTCTGTAAGAGGGAAAATCATGACCCATAATCTGAATAGTGCACAAAAGAGAGACACGGCAAAACAAAGAGGTACTGAAATTTAACATTCTTATATTTGCCCTGATGAGAGCAAGATGAAAAGCCACAGTAGCATATTTCTTTTTTTCAGTAACATAATTTTTTATATTTATATCATGCATTATTATAATTTAATCCACAATATGCAAACATTAACAATTGGGCAGCACGGTGGCTCAATGGTTAGCACTACTGGCTCACAGCCAGGGGCCCGGCTTCAATCCCAGCCTTGGATGACTGTCTGTGTGGAGTTTGCACATTATCCCCTCCTACCACACTCCAAGTTTAGGTGAATTGGCCATGATAAATTGCCCATAGTGTTCAGGGATTTGTAGGTTAGGTGTATTAGTCAGGGGTAAATGTAGAGTTTGTAGAGTACGGGAGTGGGTTTGAGTAGGTTACTCTTCGGAGGATCGGTGTGGACTTGTTGGGCCAAAATGGCCTGTTTCCACACTGTAGGGATTCTATACACCTAATATACTATTTTATTGCTGTTTTGTTGTTGCTGACACATGGAATAACATTACTTTCCGAGCTCTAAAGTGAGGACACTTTGGAAAATAGTTTGGGCAAAACTGATCTAGAGTCAGTGGAGGAATTGAGGAAAGAGGTGATGAGATAGAGTTAGGTGCTATCAATACATATTTTGGATAATGTTGTCAAGGGCAGTTTGTAGATGAGAAATTATGCCAGTTGCAGTACATAGGACCAGGAGGAGAAACCAATGCAAGTTGTAATTTGGCTACGGATGTCAAATCTGACACTGTACATTTCGAGATTTTTGTGAGGAGCAGAATAAATAAATAAATACATTAAATAGGACAGAAAGAATAGATCCTAGGGGAACCTGAGACTAAATGGTGCAGGAGCAGCAAGAGAAGCCATGGTCCTCTGGCTATAATCGGATAGATATGAATATTGCAGTCCCACTTAATCAGAAAACAGAGGAAAGGTCCTGGAGGAGCACAATGTTGTCAAATGTGTCAAGATCACAGAGAGGTCAAGAGGATAAGGAACAATAATTTAGCACCATCACAATCACATAGAATGTCATGAATGGTAAAAGTAGATTCAGTATTAGTTGCTCTTATTTCTTGAAACTCTTCTGGGTAATTCCATTGGTGCAGAACCTCAAGGGGGGTTAATAACATTGGCCTGAGTTTAGGAAGGGGACAGTTGGTCAAGGCTTCAGCTCTGGATTGACAGACTTCAAAATTTGTTGCAAGTGTAACTTCTGCCAGCAGTGGGTAGGTTCAGGCATTACTGCATTATTTGCTGCTGTTAAACAGCCTATGATTCATATCTTGCAGATGTGGTATAACTGAACTTCAGAAAGCATTTGATAAGGTGTCACATGAAAGGTTAATAAAAAGGTAAGACCGCAGGGATTTAGGGGTAATTTATTAGCTGGGATAGAGGATTGGCTTGTCAACAGAAAACAGAGAGTTTTGATAAATCAGCCCTTTTGTGGTTGGCAAAATGTAGAAAGTAAGGACTGCAGATGCTGGAGATCAGAATTGAGAGTTTGTTGCTGGGAAAGCACAGCAAGTCAGGCAGCATCTGAGGATCGGGGCGGGGGGGGAAACGGTTGAATTAGAGGCAGTTCAAAGGAGGTTCACTGAATTGATTCCAGAAGTGAGGGGTTTATCTTAAGAAGAGAAAATGAGCAGTTTAAGCCAAACCTCTCTAGAGAGATTATTGTGAACTAAAAACAGAAAAAGCTGGAAAAATTCAAAAGGTCTTTTCCATGCTGTACATCTCTATGATTCTATGAGGTCTGGTAGCATCTCTGGAGAGAGAAAGAAAGTGAATGTTTCATATCATCAACATTCATCAGCAAAATGAGCAAACCTGGAAGTAAAATAGCTGTTAAATAAACACAAACCCAAATGCAAAACATTTCTGGGCATCTCTGGCAATTTCTGTTTTTATTCCAAATTCCCAGATCCTTAGTAATTTGCTTGAGATGATAAAACACTGGTCTGACTCAGCTGAAGCATTTTATCATTAGGCACTACTCTGAAGGACACATGCAAGAACATTTGGGAGGGTGCACAAATGATTTATGAGAAGGGGTCCGAGTGTGAGACATTTACTTCATGATTTCATGATTGCACAATGTTCAAAACCATTCACAACTCATCAGATACTGTCCATGTCCAAATGAAGTAAGCCTTGGACAATATCCAACTTTGGGCTAAGAAGTGGCATGTAACATGCGTGCCACACAAAGGACAGACAATGCCTATTGTTATGGGCCAGGCCAAACCCGCTCAAAGCATTTCAAGAAAGTAGATGGGCCCTAACTTTGCTCATTGTTTTAAGCAGGTATTCCAGGAGGGATGCAGCTGGTCAAACTACTTAGTTTTAAACAAAACAGAATTTATTTGCAAGATTACTGAATGAAAGACAATGAAAGAGAACAGAAGAACTTAACCTGTCTGAAAACCCAACAGATTACCCCAACTTAATGAAGCTGTTCCAAATACCTTCAACAATCCCTCCTTGGCAAAAAAAGGTACAATCAAACACAGGGTCTTACAGGAGAGTGAGATGGCAGGAAGATTCAGCATGGAACACCTTCTTTCGTGGAACACCTTCTTCCATGGAGCGGTCTCTTTGACCAGCAGCCTCAAAAACACTGGCTGTTTTCTAAAACCAAACCAAACCAAACCAAAACCAGAGAAATGCTGAGCTAGGAGAACTGGCCATTCTCCTTTTATTGTACAAGTGTTTGTTTAAAAACTTAAAAGCTTCTTCAAGTAGATCAAACCAGACATTTCGGCAAACCTGCCTCATACAACACTTTTGGAAAAAAACCAAGTCAACACAATCTTGTTAAAGGAGCAGCATTGTCACACTATCTTCAACAAAAGATAATCTAATCCTTGTTCCTTGACATTCAATCCCTCATTAACAAAATATTGGGGGGACACCATTCACCAGAAACTGAACTTGCCTCGCCATATAAATACTATGGTTACAAACAAGGTCAGAGGCTAGGAATCCTGCACTGGGTCACTCACTTCCCAACTTCCCAATGCTTGTCCACCATCTGCAAGGCACAAGTAAAAAGTATGATAAAATACTCCATACTTGCCTGGTTGAGTGCAGCTCCAACAATACTCAAGGAAGTTGACATCATCCAAAACAAAGCAGCCCACTGGATCGGCTCAACATGTATTCCCCCACCACTGATGCTCAAGAGCAGAGTGTGTCCCATCTTCAAGACACACTGCAGAAATTCACCAAGGCTCCTTAAACAACACTTTTCAGACTCACTATCATCTAAAAGAATATAAGCAACAGATATTTTGGAGCACCACTACTTACAGGTTCCCCTTTAAACTACTCATCATCCTGACTTGAAAATGTATCACTACTCCTTCAGCATGGCTGAGTCACAATCCTGGAACTTCCTCTTAAACAGCATTATGGTTTACCTATGCCAGTTCAAGAAAGCAGTACACCAAGTCCTCCTCAAGGGTGATTAGGGATGGGCAATAAATGATGGCTCATCTAGTATTCCAAACTATTTCCCATGAATGAATAAAACAATGTATGATGATAGATTGGAGAAGCTTTATAGAATAGGGGAGGTTTAGAAGAAATTTGGTAGTGGTTTTCTGAACCACAAGAAGTCTAGACAGAGTTGACTGGCAAAACAATACTGACAAAACTGAGAAATTGGCAGAAAAGGCAAGAACCAGAGGTCAATGATTGAAAGTGATATTGATTAAAAGTGGTGGAATTGCAAAAGAAATAAAGGCAACATGAGAAAAGAAATATACTTACACAGTGGGTGAAATGTGAAGCCTGATGGTGTGATAGATGCAGATTCAATAGTGGCTTTCAAAAGTGTGCCGCAAAATTATCTAAAGGAAAAAGGTATTTCCTGGAAGGCAGGACGGAAATGGTGGAACATGCTGAGTTGTTCTTGCATAGACTCAGCAAGAACATGACGGGCCAAATAGCCTCCTTCTTTACTGTAACCAGTTTATGATACTAGGTTTGCGTTTTTGTTTTAAAATTTAATTATAACAATATCCAAAAAGTAATATTCACAAGAAAATAAGACCGTCAAGTGCCTTTTTGCATAGCCTTGAGTAAAATTAAATAATGATTTTCATTTCAGACTTGGTGGAAAAATTCATAAGTTGTCAAACCCTCCATGCATCAACATTGATTGATTGATTAACAAGGCGTCTTGGTCTTATACCAGACATTCTTCATGTACGGGTCTAGCCTTTAGCCTGCTTGCTACACTATTACAGTTAATAATGTGTCACTCACATCTTTGAGGACCTCGCCTCTGGAAATCTCCTCAAGGCTTAAGGCTCCTGGCTGAGCTGACATGAAGAGCTGCCAGAATTTAATCAATCCAAGACTTTGAAACAGGCCGACTGTAAAGCAGAAATATTTAGCTTGAGCGTGCATCCAGATGTGGATCCTTGCATAAAATAAGTCTGGCTATGCTTTCAAGCTGCTTTCCTACATAGTCACTTCTTGCTACACCCTGTAAGTCCTTTACTCCAACTTCAGCAGTTACTCACTAAAATTATTCAAAAGGTTGTAACCTACCATATTATATTACAGTTTAATACATAGAAAATTTGCCACACTGTTTAATCTGAAATGCCAGGTAAGGATTTTACTGTAGTTATCGTCAGAGTTCGACCAAGGACAAAGGCTAATAATTGTGTCTTATGCCATCTGGTGGATCAGCCTTTAAATAGAAAAGTCTGTTCTGCCATCTCACACAATAAAGAAGTACACAAATTGTATGTGGCGTACTGCAACAAAAATAGCAAGGTATTTCTCATGCTTGATGAATTTGGCTCATTTTGAGACCAAACATTTTCTGATGACTTGGGCATTTACAGTTCCTATAATGAAGCTGACAACACAATAGAAATTTTCAGCCTTAAAGCCAGATGGTGTGAATGATGTTGCGGAGCTCAAATGCAGGTCTCATTCAGAGAATATGCTACTTATTATGATTTTCAGTGTTTGACACTGATTTTCTTTCACCATGCAGACTCTCTGGGTTTGTGTGTACACACTTATTATCTGTAACCAAAGAAATGCTAGCTCTTTAATGTAGTTAACCATGGTAATGAAGTTGTAGCAAGTTCCTTCCACTGATATTAATGACTGGGAGGAGCTTGGCACCAATCACTCAATGTGGTGACAACCTGCCCATCATGCTGTATTATGCTTTAGGAACAATTATCTTTTTAAATTTTTCATTCACAGGATTAAGTGCCTATCCCTAATTGCCAAAATTTATTGTTCATCGCTAATTGCTCAGAGAGCAGTTAAGAGTTAACCACATTGCTGTGGGTTTGAGGTCACATGTAGGCCAGACCAGATAATAATGGCAGTTTCCCTCCCTAAGGGACACTGGTGAACCAGATGGATTTTTCCTGATAATCGACAATGGATTCATGTCAACTTTCGACTCTTAATTCCAGATTTTTAATTAATTAAAATTCCACCTCCCTTGGCAGGATTCAAACCTGAGTCCCAAAGACATTACCTGGGTCTCTGCATTAACAGCCCACTAGGTCATCACCATCCCTAGTTCGTTTATGTTCAGCCAGCATGTTGCCTGTCATCTTCATGATGAGCCAGAGCAGTGACAGTGATGAGAAGAAAAGAAAGCAAATCCTGTGCTCTGGTTTCCACTGCCTCATGAGATGCTCTGCCTCACTTACCCAAAGATTGGTGAGACAGGAATTGACCTGTTTAATAGAATGAAGACCCAGAGAATAAACATGATTCAGAGATGCCGGTGTTGGACTGGGGTGTACAAAGTTAAAAATCAAACAACACCAGGTTATAGTCCAACAGGTTTAATTGGAAGCACACTAGCTTTCGGAGCGACGCTCCTTCATCAGGTGATTGTCTAGGAGCGTCACTCCGAAAGCTAGTGTGCTTCCAATTAAACCTGTTGGACTATAACCTGGTGTTGTTTGATTTTTAACAGAGAATAAACAGGTGTCAAGCTTGAACCAAGAAACAGCTAATTACAATGAATGACTTGCTAACTGTATCTTAAAGGATGGTATTTTTCAACATTAATATAATGGGCACTAAACTTTGTTCAAATTGTGAAATTGTTCATGGAAATAAAAAATAAATACAAGAGTGTTTGCCTCTTAGAAGATAATGTAATTTCCTCAGGCTTGCTTTTACTGGAAATGTATCATCGATATCTATCTGAACTATTGTTACAGTACTGAACGCAACAGGTAATGGAGAAGCCAAGACAAATATACAGAATTGTAAGGAGTGTACAGAAATGCTCAGCCCAAACTGATGCAGTAGCCACTTTATAACTGCACCCAAGGCAAAATTAATTCTGCAATTTTAATGATAAAAGTATTTATGCTAGAAAAGAATGAACTGCTTTGTCACTGTTGTGAGAAACCTAAAATCAGTCAAATGGGAAAAAGTAACTAAGTTTCCCTCTTTTGAATGTTATCCAGCAAAGCCTATCATATATCGTAAGGAATTTGTGTTCTGTTTATTCTTGCGTTTTGTCTATTTCCTTTGCAACACTATTGATGGACATATTTTCATCCATTCAAGTCTGAAGTAGCATTTGCTCCCTGAGCCATTCTGCCTTTCTCTCTTCCTGTGAGATGTTTCTTAAAAGATATTTCTTTGACCAAGTCCTCCTAAAATTTCCTTCTTAGATTCTGTGTCAATTTTTGTGGTATTCCACTACTTACAAGAGCCTTTGTGACCCTATATCACTGCATTGTTGTTACATTGTTAGCTAAAGACCATTCCTATTCTGACTCTTACTTTACATCATGGAATATTTTTCTTACCTCTTGATACATTCTGTGATGGAAACAAGAATAGTCTGAATAGTAATACCATCGAAAATAATTTTCTTCTTTGTGGATTTTGTTTGTGTGTGACTCTCAGCCAGCTATTGCTGTCGTCCTCTTCAACAACAATGGATATGTCGTATCGTGAACCACATTTCATGATGAATTTCAGTTACAGTTTGGAATTTACTGATCAACACAGTCAGCCTTGCTACTCGGAAGAGTAACTACTGGTTATGTTAGTAGACAAATAATCCAGGCACCTAATAACTCAAGTTCAAATCCTATCTGTGAAGTTTAAATTCAGTTAATTAAGCAAGTCTGAAATTAAAATGCTAGTATCAGTAATGATGACTGTCGTAATACAATACAGTTATAAAACTCCATCTGGTTCACTTTTCGGAGGGAAAATTGTTGCCCTTAACAAGTCTGGTATCTAATTAAATCCAGACAATATGGTTGACTCCTAACTGACTTCTGAAACCACCTGGATTAGTGGTGCTGGAAGAGCACAGCAGTTCAGGCAGCATCCGAGGGGGCCTGTCCTCGGATGTTGCCTGAACTGCTGTGCTCTTCCAGCACCACTAATCCAGAATCTGGTTTCCAGCATCTGCAGTCATTGTTTTTACCTTTCTGAAACCACCTGGCAAGCCAAGTACTTGTGAAGAAGTAACTCCCATCACCTTCCCAAAGTCGATTAAGGATGGCTGATCTCACCAGAAATGTGAACGTTTATAAGGTATTCTCAACAAGATAACTAATTTACAACATTTAACTGTACTCCTTCCATTAGTTCATTACATTTCACCAAACAATCCAATCTGTTTTGAACCAAATAACTTCTCTCTGAAAGGTTCCTGTAGAAAACACCTACAAACCCAATCTTTTGATTAGCCATTCAAGGCTTGAGCACCATTTGACTACAAACCAATTTTGAATTATTTATGCAGTTCTTCAGTAGTGATCCCAACAACTTTGAGAATTATCATGCATATACAAGTATGTAAGTGTGATTACAATAAAGACAAGAATGTGTGAAATGGCAAGCTGATTTTGTATAAAAATCATGTGTCTTACCTGTATAATTTATATCATACAAAACAAAACACACATTAAAATCAGCTCAACAGTAATAATCTC